>NC_143055.1:93443106-93746136 GCF_052426305.1 Pelodiscus sinensis
GATAGGGACTGTAGGTTTGTTCTTAAGTTGAATTTGTACGTAAGTCGGAACTGGTACATATTGTAGGGGAAACTCTAGCCAAACATTTCTCCAGAGCTCAGTTTTATTCTCCCACACCTCACTTGCCTCAGTCCTTTATTCTCAAGCTGAGGTGTCTGCTGAGAAAAGCTGCTCCATGTCTCCCTGGTCTGCTGGGGGGAAGCAGCTAGTGCGTGGTTGCCTCACCCCGTTTGTAAGTAGGGATCCGATGTAAGTCGGATCCATGTAACCCAGGGACTGCCTGTATATTTAAAGAGAAATCAGTAATGCAGTCTAACTTTAATTGGAGTTTTCCAAGTTGTATTAAACTGTGTAACAAACAGGTCTCAGATTAAAGGTACTGAAAGTAAACATCCAGACATTTCCCCTCCGGATGAATAACTATGCCAGCTTTATATTGTATTAAACAAACAAAACCTATGAAAAGAGTCTTTAGAGAGAAAGAGTAAAATTTCATTCACTGAAGTTAAACTCGTGTGTGTATAGTGTTAACAAAGTTTCGTTTTTATAGTATTGCCAACTATGTAAGACCTGACTCTCCAATCCTGATGCACAGACAATTCTCATGGATGTCAAATGGAAATGAGCACAAATTCTATGGCATTTGCCCCCCACGGAGCACAGAACTATTAAAAAAAATGTGACGTCTTAATTTCTCTGTGCTTTCCTTAGCCAAATCATTTACTATTCAATTCCTTGTGAGATTTTTTTTAAAAGGGACTTTTAACATATTTTACATTTTATTTCAGAGAAAAAAAAATATTTTTATTTTTGTGCAACATAATCATGTGGCTAATTACAACCTAATTTTCATCCAGGCAACTCTTATGAAAGTCAATGAACTTAAAATCATTATCACTGATGTTAATGGTTCTTAAGCAGTGTGTTTAAGAGCACAATTTAGGCTTTTACGTATATGAGAAATTGACTTTTTAAAATATCATTATAAACAGGTATTGAAAGTTACAGTATAGAAGAATTACATTACTTAGAGATTCATTCTTTGTTTGTACAGATCATTGCACATCGTGGGTACCGACAAAAATAAATAAATAGTATGATAGAAAACGAGACCATAGCTATACTAGCAGAGTCATACAAAAGAAACATAGAAAGACAGCAAACTATGATGAACTATGCCACAAAGGGGAATGATTATTGAACACCAGAGCAAAAATTATCCCAGTGATTATTGGACTACCTGGAGAGATCCCTGAGGCTAAGAATGAGCGGATCAGGAACAATATAGGAATGCAGTAAGTCAGGATCAATGACCTACAGAAGACGGAAAGCACTATTATGTACTGTAAATAATTTTAAGTAATGTCAAAGGCATGAGTTCATTTAAGCACCAAAAACGCAGGAATTCTGCAGACTGTGCACACACAACTACCGACTACCCAAAACTACGGAGCTGTTATGTGATCAGGATTTATTGGTGACCGATGGGAATAAACTTTACACAGCAACTTTCCTCCCTTTTTTAGGCTTAAAGATCTTGTATGCTGCAAAGACTACTTGTTTAAAAATATCACCAGGATGTAATAATGACCAAAAAAAAAAAAATCCCTTCTTGGTTTTCAGCCTTGCAAAGATCCGCATGTTGCTAGTCAATAAGAACCCAATGACTATGAACAGGAAGGGAACTTATCTCTGTAGTTTGTCAAATCTGACTGAGGCACAACAAAAAAACCTAACTTCACACTGAATTGTCAAATCTGAATTAGATTTTAAAAATTATTTTCAGTTTTAATAAGGTAATTTTTGTTATATGGATAAGCAGATATTTTTCAGAATATGAGGAATGGCTGCTAGGGCAACAGTGTTACCTTTATGCCTCCCACACATTCCGGTGCAAACTGGAGTCTGGATTTGCCCACAGCACACAAACCAGAGCACCTTCAGAGCTTTTCACACTTGCACTACTAAAGAGCTATTAGAACACCTGTGAAACACCAAAGCACTGCACTGATTCCACCTCCTAGCCTGGAGAGAGGGAGGGAGATTGTTGTAGAGCCAGCTTTGCCTCACTTGGGCATGCCTCTACTGGGGGAGATTGCTAGACCTTTATGCTGCTGAATGGCACAAAAAGAAAGCATAGGCCAGGATGGAACCCCATTTACCTTGACATCATTCCTTTACTTTTACACCTATATTCCTTTCGTAACAGCTTTCAGTTTATTACTTTTCCCCTTTTTTTCCCTAAGACTTCACATTTTAGCTTTTTGGCTCTCTGAAGATCTTCCTCTGTTAAGTTGTCATTTCTGCAATAAGTTTTTCACTTCCCTCTTCATCTCCATTGACCCTTTTTGGAGTTCAGAATACCTCTGCAATATAGAGGCATGCTTTTTTTTATTAGTTTGTTCTCCTGTCAGAAACAGATGAAGTACAATGTTGGCAAAAAGCCTCCAATGAGTCAATGAAACCGTGCAAAAAGGTTGCACAACACATGCAGTTTTGTTCTACACAACAGGGAAACTTGATATTATGCTTTTTCACAGGGCTTCCAAACAGACCCTAACGTAACAAGGTACTTACACCTATATCCAACTTGAAGCATGAATAGTCTTAGTGACTTTAAACAGAATGACCAACACAGAGGATATGCCTCATATGCTTAAGTAACTTGCTGAGTTGGGCACTTAACATGGGACTCCTCACACATAGTACTTAGTTTTACTGATCAATTTGAATCCAGATGTAAAAAATAAATTGCAGGAACAAGAAAAACAGAATGCCATCATACAAATAGCCAAAGATGTTACATTTAGATTAATCAACTAATCGAATAGTTGTTAAGGGCACCTCCACCTTTGAAATGTAGCAAAAGCCCTGCTGCTTCTTGCTACATTTCAAAGGCAAAAGCACATGCAGGGAGCAGGGGGCCTGGGGACTGCTTGAGTCCTCTACTAGCCTGTGCTCCCCACATGCACTTAGCTTTTGAAATGTACAAGAGCCCCAGGGGCTCCACTGGCCCTGTGCTCCTCACAGGGAAGCGGCAGGGCTCTTGCTACATTTCAAAGGCAGAGGTGCCCTTATAGACTAATCAAATAGTTGATGCTAATTGCATTGACTATTTCATTAGTTGATTAATCTAAATTTAACATCCTTAGCTATTTGTATGATCACATGATGGCAAGAGGGCTCTTGTACATTTCAAAAGTAGGGAGCATAAGCAGTCCCCACGCTCCTGTGCACTTTGCTTTTGAAATGTAGAAAGAAAGAAATGCCACCAGTTCCCCACTGTGCTCCTACTCCTGCTCCCCCTCCCCCACTGGGACGGTGATGGAGGGTGGGGTGGAGGAAGACTGGCTTTTAAGCCTGCTCTCCGCAGCACCGGCTCCTGATCTTCCCCCTTGCTGCCTCTATCTGATGGAGGCAGCCGGGGGGGCGGGAGGGGGAGGGGAGAAGGGGAGCGACTAGTTGAGTCACTAGTCGCCTACATCCCTGCTAATAGCATTGTGGAGCATTATGCATAATGTCTTCTGTGGAAATGGCAAAAAGAAGCTATAGTATCATCACTGAACAGCAGAAGGTCATATGATAAGATTTAATGCTGCTCCCTCCTTGCCTTTTTTTTGTATTATGCTTCCTTTTCTCTTAACACAATGCCATTTAAATTATTTTTCTTGCATTAAGATATAACTGCCTAAAAATAAAGTGGTTTTGACCATACTGTGATTCTTTGATCACCAATTTTTTTTCCCTATGACAAAATGACAGTAAACCTAAATTGATGCTGGGAGACCAGTGACAATCCACAGCTTTTTTTATTCACCTCTTTACCCATCACCTGTAACTTATGAGGCTAAATATTTCTCCGGTCTATATAATGCAACTTTTGATATAGTTAATACATAGTAATATTTAATAAAGGTAGCTGTCATTCTTTGCAATATTAGAAGTCTTTAGATTGAAACAATGTTTTTTAAAAAAAATTGCTCATGATGAATAGACTGAGTCCAAATGAATGTAAAAATATGTTCAGCATTCTGAACCATGGAAGAGCAAGAGAGCGCCACAAAAATAGATTCTGTATTGACAGAAGCCTTGATGCTTGAGTTATCTTACTTTGCTGTTGCCTACCCAAGTGAAATGTGGAAGAAAATACAGCAGCAGCTCTCAACCTTGTAAACTCACTGAACTAAAAATAAAAAACTAACCAATCATTACCACTTCTTCCATATATAAAATATTTATTCCAATTTTATTGTGGTAAATATTTTAAATATTTCCCTCTTTCAAAAAGAAAGCTGAATCTCTCAATAAAATGTTAAATCTGCCAGACCTACTAGCAAAACTGCAGAGGAAATCATGTTAACAAATCTATGTCAATGAAATGGTATAGGATTCAAGATGTAGTCTATAAAAGGATTTTATCACATCAAATGCATTAAAAAATAGCCAGAACCTGCTCAGAAGCTCACACTGATTATTATGTGTTGGATATTGCTTCATAATTATACAGTGTTTGTTTCAAACCTTTTTTTAAATCAGTTATGTCAGGCTATAACAAGACTTACTAATAGAGATGCCTAATTGAATGTGAAGAAAGATAAGGAGAAAGGTTAGACAGCACTGATTTTCAGTGTGGTGCATGGGGAAAATTAAGTTATACATCTCATTAACGTTCATTGCAGTTGCATAGTTGGATGCCCGCATGCTGGGCTGAAGAGTACCCCCTTCTGTGATTCTATATAAAAAGATAGATCATGATTTTAGTATTATATTAGGTCAGAATTGAATTAACTTAGATATAGTGAGACTAACCGAACTATTAGTTTCAGAGGGTATGTCTACACAGCAAAGTTATTTCGAAATAACAGCCATTATTTCTAAATAACTTTAGCAGCGTCTACACAGCCAAACCGCTATTTCAAAATTAAATCGAAATAACGGAGGGCTTATTTCGAAATTGGTAAATCTCATTCCATGAGGAATAGCACCTATTTTGAAATTCCTATTTCGAAATAAGCGTTTTGTAGATGCTTATTTCGAAATAGGGGGCCTCCAGCACTTCCCATGGTGCCCTGATGGCCACTCTGGGCACAACCAAGAAAACTCCTCTTCCTTCCCCCTCTCCTCCCGCAGCCCTTAAAGGGGCAGACTCTGGCCTCAGCGCCTGTGCCAGCTCCAAGCCTTCCAGCCCAGAGCCAGCAGTCACTGCTCCTGACCCAGTGGCCCCAGCATGAGCCAGGCAGCCAGTGCCAGCCAGACCTCCACTGCTTCCCAGGACCAGTCTGCCAGCTCCCAGGAACCTGCCAGGGGCTGGAAAATGTGGACACTTGCCTTACCCAGTGCAGAGATCAGGGACCTAATTCAGGTTTGGGGGGATGCCGCCAATGTCCATGATCTCCACACTAAACAGAGGAACATGGCTGTCTACAGGCAGATGGCTGCCAGCCTGGTCACCAAAGGCAACATCCAAACCCAGGAGCAGGTTCGCATGAAAATAAAGGAGCTGCAGCAGGTATATGCCAGGGCCAATGGGGACAGCTCCCCAACCAGGGGCAGACCCAGACCCCTGCCCCTATTTTGATTCCGTGGACCACATCCTGGGGGGCAGGATGGTCCGTGTCCCCCAGGTGGTCATCATCCCTGGGTCAGAGCTTCCTGCCTCCTGCTGCTCCAGCCCCTGCTGCCTCCCCAGCTACCGCTCCTCCTCCCACTTCTGCTTCTTCCTCCCCACCCTCCTAGGGATGCCGTGGTCAATGCATCCATGGTGCTGGGAGACAGCTGGGCCGGTGAGACCCCCAACCCTGAGCTCTGAGCTTCTCCTCCCCATGCCTCCCTCTGCCAGCTCCCTCATTTCCCCCTCCCCTCTTTCACCTTCTTTCCTCAGTTGCATACCCCCCCAGTTTTGTTCAATAAAGAGGCTTTGTTGTAATAATACACATATCTTTTATTGTACAGCAGGAAGGGGGGTTAGGGAGGGGTAAGTGGAAGGACGTGAAGGAGGAATGAGGCACAAGCCCCTGGTGGAGCACACCAGGGAGACTGTGACTGCCTGCAGAATGTGCTGCCAGGCTCACAGCAACACGTCCAGGAGAATCACCAGAGTGCCCAGGGGCAGCTCCAGTTCCATGCTGCAGAGTGCTGCGGTGTTCCGAGTGAGGGCAACCACAGCGCGCAGAGAAAAAAATGCTTTGCTGTCCCTCAGCAAAACGCTATTTCAAAACGCTATTTTAAAATGCAGTGTGTCTAGACGCATTACTTCGAAATAAGATATTTCAAAATAACGCTGTAGTGTAGACGTACTCTAAGAGAGTAAATAAATCTAACCGTGAATATGAATTTGAGATCACTTGAAGGGTGCAGGCATGATTTATCATGTGCAGAGGTAAGTTACAGAAGTGGGCTCTTAAAGGGGACTGATGAAAAAGGAGAGCCTGAACCTAAAAATGAGTAAGTAGAATCAATATGGTATATAAAAAGAGGTCCTGGGGCATGTATCCTCAAAATATTTTGTTCAGATTCTTTATTGAAGTATCACAGTACAAAAAGAATCCCACAAGCTTCTTATGACATTAAAAACAAACATACCATTGAAGACTTACACTGGGAAAAGGTCTCAGACAGGTGTAATTTGTGAGGTCTATCTTAGCTGTTATAACTTTTCCCTGTAGTGGCTCACCTCTGGTTTAACGGTGCATGCTCTGATTTGCAATGAAATTTGGGCTTTTCAAACTGGGGGGGGGGGGGGGAAGCGGGAGAGGAAGACAGTGGAAAAATGGAAATGACACCCTCAACACAGTCCTACTAAAACCTAACCAGACTGGACAAAAAGATGTGGCATAAATAAAATGTTATGGTGCAGTATAAAAGACTATAGGCCATACTCTCAACTAGAATAAGGTAAGTGACCTTTGACTTCAATGAAGTATGCTCAATTACAGATGAAGATCTGGCTCTTAATTTTCATCAGATTAGGAAGACCTGTCTAGTTTATTTGCGGCTCCACCCACCACCATTTGTACAGATTGTCCAGAAGAAAGAGATGAAACCTTTGACCTTTAAAAAATATTTTATATTTTATATATTAATTATTCTAACATTTGCTTTTAGAATACTCCGGCATAAGCTCAAACTGGCACTAGTGTATATTAGGAGTTCTGTAGGTTCTTCAGTAAGGTACAACAACTGAATCTGTGTAACAAGTTTAAAGATCACTTTGGGGAAAGTATTAAAAAATGACCAGGCAGGCAGGCATCTTAGAGAGGGTAAAATATAGTCAGGAATAGTGGAGCACATTCTGTAACGAAAAATAAACCACAGTTTGAGGTTCAGAAAAATGACAGAGGATGGCATGCTGCATGAGCATGAGGTGACTAAGGATAATAAGATGTGTCAGGTGAATGTTCTAGAGCAGCGCTTCTCAAACTTTTTGGGCTCTTTACATGTGTAAAAATTTATGCGGAGCCCCAGTGGTCCACTGATTGTATGTGTTGTACCTATCGATGTTTCCAGTTTGTCAACCTCACGGAGTCCCTGGAGATGTCTCGAAGGAGCCCTGGGGCTCTGCGGAGCACAGTTTGAGAAACACTGTTCTAGATGAAGAGACAGATGGGGTGAGGACTGCAGATATCACTAAGGTAGCTAAACAGCAGGGCAAATCAAGATCTGGATTGAGGAAGCAACAGCAGGCTTGAGTGTCTGGAAGAGCAGTTTGTGAAATTATGGAAGTGGCAGTGCAAGATGTCAGCCTGGAGAGATAAGTGAGGGGACACACAGATAATGGTTACTCCCACACACGAATTCTAAGTCATCTTCCCAGTGACAAGGATCGGACAATCTGAGTGGCTGACTGACTAACAGAGAGATCAGCTATTTCTGTAGCACGGACAAAAAAGGAAATGTGCCAATCAGGTAGCAGGTAACGGATGCCCTACTCAGAAGAGAAACAATTTGATGGAAGTGGGCATCAGAATCTGTTTGAGCCAGAAACTCCTCCATCAGTGCCCCCAGAATAGGAAGCAGAGCCACGAGTTGGAAAGTGGCAAGGTGATAGGGAACAGCCAGCATGGATTTGTAAAGAACAAATCGTGTCAAATCAATCTGATAGCTTTCTTTAATAGGATAACAAGTCTTGTGGATAAGGGAGAAGCGGTGGATGTGGTATACCTAGACTTTAGTAAGGTGTTTGATATGGTCTCGCATGATATTCTTATTAATAAACTAGGTAAATACAACTTAGATGGGGCTACTATAAGGTGGTTGCATAATTGGCTGGATAACAGTACACAGAGTAGTTATTAATGGTTCACAATCCTGCTAGAAAGGCATAACAAGTGGGGTTCCGCAGGGGTCTGTTTTGGGACCTACTCTGTTCAATATCTTCATCAATGATTTAGAAAGTATGCTTACTAAGTTTGCAGATGATACCAAGCTGAGAGGGGTTGCGACTAATCTGCAGGATAGGGTCATAATTCAAAATGACCTGGACAAATTGGAGAAATGGTCTGAGAAAAATAGGATGAAGTTTAATAAAGACAAATGCAAAGTGCTCCACTTAGGAAGGAACAATCAGTTTCATACATACAGAATGGGAAGTGACGGTCTGGGAAGGTGTATGGCAGAAAGGGTTCTAGGGGTTATAGAGGACCACAAGTTGAATATGAGTCAGCAGTGTGATGCCGTTGCAAAGAAAGCAAACATGATTCTGGGATGCATTAACAGGTGCATTGAGAGCAAGACACGAGAAGTCATTCTTCTACTCTACTCTGAGCTGGTTAGGCCTCAATTGGAGTATTGTGTTCAGTTCTGGGCACCACATTTCAAGAAAGATGTGGAGAAATTGGAGAGGGTCCAGAGAAGAGCAACGAGAATGATTAAAGGTCTAGAGAACATGACCTATGAGGGAAGGCTGAAGGAATTAGGTTTGTTTAGTTTAGAAAAGAAAAGATTGAGGGGGGACATGATAGCCGTTTTCAGATATCTAAAAGGGTGTCATAAGGAAGAGGGAGAAAACTTGTTCATCTTGGCCTCTGAGGATAGAACTAGAAGCAATGGGTTTAAACTTCAGCAAGGGAGGTTTAGTTCGGACATTAGGAAAAAGTTCTCGTCAGGGTAGTCAAACACTGGAATAAATTGCCCAGGGAGGTTGTGGAATCTCTTTCTGTGGAGATATTTAAGAGCAGGTTAGATAAATGTCTATCAGGGATGGTCTAGACAGTATTTGGTCCTGCCATGAGGGCAGGGGATTGGACTCGACCTCTCGAGGTTCCTTCCAGTCCTAGTATTCTATGATTCTGGATTGTGCCTGCACTGATCCTCTGTTAGGCATAACAGAATCCCTCACACAGCACAAGTCCCACACTTTGCCAGCTCTGCTCCTGTAGTTCAGCTGGGGGGATCCCACATAGCTTCAAGCTGCCCTACACAGATGACCACTAGACATATGTGGCACCACACAGGGAAAGCAGACATAATGCCCAACCACCACAGCACACAAAGGACTTATCCGGCACATGCAAAGCTACCCTGATGCTGAGTTCTGATATCACTGGCGCTCTCAGACACCTCCAGAAACTTGCGTCACATACAGGCCTGCCAATGTGGTGAGTCAAAGTGGTCCACTCCGGAGGGTATGTAGGGCTGGCTGCCCCCTCCCCTTCCATCCGAACCCGAACCCCTTCTGGGAGCAGAGTCAGGCTCCCACACCTTGCTCAGGGATCACAGAGAAAACCAGTGTCATGTGATGTAAACAACTAAATGTATAAATTATAGGAAACAGTCGTCTGCCGTCATCAAGACTAAAAGCATTGAAGTTTTGAACCAGAACAATAAGGAAACCTAAATAGATATAAAAATTCTAACAGTCTGGGGGTACGTCTACACTAGCCCCCTAGATCGATCTAGGGAGGCTAATGAGGGCGACCGGAATTGCGAATCAAGCCCAGGATTTAAATATCCCACGCTTGATTTGCATGTTCCCGGTCTGTCGCCATTTTAGAAATTGACTAGCCCGAAGTAACTGCCCGCATCTACACGCAGCAGTGAAGCAGGATTCCGGAAAAAAGCCCTAAATCAAATTAGGTGGTATTCCTTGTGGAATGAGGTTTACCACCTAATTCGATTTAGAGGCTTTATTCTGGAATGTTGCTTCACTGTCGCATGTAGATGCGGACAGTTACTTCAGGCTAGTCAATTTCTAAAATGGCGACAGACCGGGAACATGCAAATCAAGTGCGGGATATTTAAATCCCGGGCTTGATTTGCAATTCCAGTCGCCCTCATTAGCCTCCCTAGATCGAGCTAGGAGGCTAGTGTATACGTACCCTGGTTAACCAAGGATAAGTCTGTTAAGGGAATTTAAAAATGCCTTAAAATTCCCTTCCCAAAACTTTAAATTTCAAACCTGTTTTCTATTTGAACTTTGCCCTTTCAGAATAGCCTCAAAAGACTATTTTCTATAAATAAACTAACTCCAGCCACCTATGCCCCTTTATATTGACAAATACATAGAAACAATGAGCAAGTTAGATGATGCCATTTGTAAGTGGAGAACAGTGAGCTACCGCTGTGACTAAAGAAAGAATTTCTTTTACTAACAGTTAACTGTAATTTCTTGTTTCTCAAATGCAGTGTCAAATGACTCACCATTTGTTTATAACTGGGATACAATAATCCTTAATACACAACAGCTTACATACTCAGTATATGAAACTTCTACAACAGACTTAAGAATGGACTTCTTTTGTCATTACTTGGTCTTTTTCAGAAATGAATTTCACCACAGCACCTTTTAATTCTAATTGAAAAATCCTTGTTCCTCCCAAAAAATCAACTGATAATATTGGAATTTTAATTAATGTAGTTCTTTCAATATAAAAACTTCATCCAGACCTTTTTACTGTTAAAGAGCAGCAATATAATTAAATATGTACCTAATTACAAAGAAACAAACTATTAAACAATGTATTTAAATGGTTCTAAACATAATTAGCTGACTATTTAAAAATAAAAGACAACATCGTATCATTTTGATGACACTGGCTGAAAATGTCTCATCCTAGTTTTTATCTTGCTTCCATTTGTATATACATGCCTACTCTGCATGCAGGTTCATGAAATGCAGCTCAGCAGATGAATGTGGGGTGAGGAAGAGAGAGTAGGGCAATGAACCAACTTACAAGCTGACTTATGAAATTCTTTTTTTTGTTTGAGTGGGGAATATATATTGAATAATACTTTATAACACTGATACCTGGAGTATGTATTTTTTTCTTAGATACGGAATTTCAAAAGTATCACCAGAACATGCTAAATTGGCATTTTCCTGGCTAACTTCTGATTTTGGAGCACAATTCTCAGAGAGAAAAGGGTGAACCCAGCAATTAACATCCAGTAAATCCAACTTAGAACCCTAGTAAAAAAGCATACACAAAGCCAAGAAAAGGGCCTTTTCACAGAATTACAAGACTAGTGAATAAAGGGAACCCAGCAGAGGTAATATAGATGCATTTTAGCTAGCCATTCAGGCAAGTCTTGTGAAATCTCACTTGGTAAATGATTCCAACCTAGCGTTGGTAGGAGTACAGTCACATGGAAAGAATACTATATATCAAGAAGGTAACAACTATGGCAAAACACCGACTTAGAGGAAAAGCACAGTACTGCTTCCGTCCTGGGTAGAGATGACAGAATGGAAATCAAGAGACTTTGGTTCTATTCCTGACTCATGTTGACTTTTTGTGAGAATTTGGGAAAGTCATTTAATCTCTCTGGGCTTCACTTGATAAACTGGGGTTATTATTAGTTACCTACCCTTGTAAAGTGCTTTGAGATCCTAAAACTGTTGCTGAACTATGTTTCCTCAGTCTCAAGTTACATCAGACAAGCACCATTGTTCTTACAGAGAGAAACCAATACCATTTGTGGGTAATTTAATAATGGATTGTGAAAGTTAATTCAAACAAGGATAGTCATTCATCTTTGGCTATCTTAAGCCGTATTCTACATTATCTGCATGTGTGGATGTTGACCTTCAAAGATCTCATTAAAGTCTAAGAGATCCCAGTGGGTACAAGCTCTTACATATTTGAATATCTGCAGAAGTGAATAGCTCCAGTAAGTTCAATGTGTGCATGAGTCAAGTTACACATATGTGTAAGTATTTGCATTAATGGGGCCTAAGACAATAGAGCCCAAGTAAAAGAGCTCTCTTTGGCATGGAAGATATACATCTCATCAACATTTTTAATTTCATATTTCATCATGCTGTGACATAAAAACTTGAAGGTAAGAAGGAACACAGACAATTGTCTAACTCATTTCCCAACTAGTAGAACAACATGAGAACAACAGTAATTTCAGTTTTGCACCTAGAATCTGAGAAATTCATGTCCAGATGGAATTTCTTTCTTGTAATGTTCTGAAATTCTAATAAATATTGAGTGGCGTTCTGGCTGCACTGAAATCAATGGCAAAACTCCCATTCACTCCAATGAAGATAGGATTTCAATCCAGTAATTCTAGATGCATGGCTGCTTGTTTAGCAGGTAATTCCATGTCAAATGATCCTGTCATTTAAAAGATTTCAGTTTAAATATCCTCTCTCTCTCTGTCCCTTTAGTCTTAGTAGTAGCAGATCTGTCCAAGATTGCTACTGTAAGTAACAAAGACTATTCCGGATATAAGCTTCAGGGGGTAGCCAAGTTAGTCTGGTAGCACTTTAAAGACTATTTTTTTTAAGTTTATCCTGTACAGACTAACAAAACATGTAGATGGTATCATTTTACACCGGGAACATGGAATTGAATGCTGCAGCATATGCTTCTCAAGTGGAATCCTACAGGCTTGGCTTACACCTGAATGACAAAAAGGTGAATGCATTGAGAATATAATTGTTAACAAGCAGTAAGGATGCTGATAACACCTTTGCTCCATGGTGCAAGGAGGAAACAGATGGCCAGTAATTATGCTTAGGTGGGTCAAGAGAGAAAAGATACCCTACTAGTTAACGCACTGAGTGGGAACTGTTCCCAGCTTTGCCAAAGATCTCATAGGTGATTGAGCAAATTAATTAATCTGTGCTTCTTAGCTGAAAGATAGGGATTATAATAATACTTTCCTACTTCAAAGGGGTATTAAGATAAATTCATTGACGCTTGTGAGATGTTCAGATACAATGGCGATGAATGCCACGCAAAAGTCTATACATTAAATAAAAACCAAAGAGGAATAATACAGTTATATGGTACCACTGTACAGCCTTCTCTCGGTAAGTCCAGATTGCAGTCACAGAGCATAACTGCAGCCTAAGTAGACAAAACTGAGCTAGTTTTAATTTTTTTTAAATTCAGGTCCCAGAGCACCAAACTGCAGAAGTATGAGCTTCAGCAGTTGCTGTACAAATACACCCTGAGCCCTGGATAATTACTCACTGGCCTACCCTGTGCCAATGCTAACGGGAGGAGAGGGCTCCAGCAGCCCAAGACCCACCCTAAGAGCAACCAGACAGCACACACTGGATAAGACACACCCTTAGTGGACTAGGGAAGCTCAGGACTTGAGTGCTGCCCCACCCCTCCACCCGGGAAGCAGCTGGACAGCCAACATAGCTGGCTCCTGTATCAGGAAGGCAGGATAAGGGATCCACTGAAAGCAAGGGTGCTCTCGGACCCAAACCAACTATATTCAAGCTAGCTCAGGTCTACCTGAGCTGCTGTCACTCCTACTGACTGCAGCCGAGAGGTGCATGTAATTCATACAGGATACAAGTGGATATGTGCAAACAGGGCAGGTACAGGATACTGAAGTAAGTGAGATTAGCAGAAGAGTTGTTCTGTGTAGCAAGCTCTCCCAGCGTAGCATAAGTGTGCTACTCCCCCCTCCAAACGCCTGTAATTCTTACACTGTAACAGTTGTAACAAGTCTTTAATTTCACCTCCATTGAAAGGGCCACATCAGCACAAATGGCAGAGAGAGAACCAGAGCCAGCCATGTTAACAGGTTTTGTTCTTCGTTATTCACGCAAACCACCCAAGAACAGACACCCTAGGGCCCAGAGAGGTAACAGCAATTTGCATGCTTGGATGGAGTACCTGAGGTCATTTCTTCAATCTCAGGTCTATTTTTCCCTTTTTCAGCTTGCTGATTTTGTAATGCCACCAGTACCAGGATTCTAGGGAGATGACACAGTTCTGCACTCAGGACATAAAGGTCACTTTGCAAGTAATTTTCCCCTCTCTGTAAGCACGTATGTGGAAAAGCAAGTCCCAAGCTCATTAGCTGGGATACTTAAAAAAGGCAGACATATTAAGGTATGTAAGCTACTGTTACACTAGAACACATTAGTGACTGCCATCAAATGAGCCTTTGATCTATAGATACCTAACATTTTGAGCCAGTGGACGTATGTTCAGCAGCCTTCATTCAGTCTGAATAGGGGGAGCAATTAAATTTCCCTTTGTGCAGTGATAACTGAAACAGTAGAAGCCACTACTCAATAAAGTAGGCCATATGGAAAAAACTGATCAACAAGTAGCACAAAAAATATGAGGGGGTTCCATGGGGCTTATTGGAAACACAGGAGCTCGAGGACTGACTAGCTCAAAGAATGTGGGTCTATGCATGCTAGAAGCAAAACTTGGGAGAATCAGTATTAAGTATGGCCCTCCCCCTCACTGAATCCAGCAAGCAAGGGTCCCAATATTGATGAACATCACGAGCACCCCCCCCCAAAAAAAGCCCCACACGCCACAAAGCCCACCATACCACACTTACCTCAATTATCATAGAGGGACTGTGTAATGAGGATATCTTATAGTGATCAAATAATGAAACACAAAATATCAAACACAGAAAAAGACCATCGCCCATCTACAGCTACCTCCTCTTTATATGAGGAGATCTGTAAGTCTGAGCAGCATGATGAGTGGACCATACAGTCTCAGCACAAAGATTTTTGCACCCACAGGTAGGGGCCCTACCAAATTCACAGTCCTTTTTGGTGAATTTCAGTGTCAGAGGATTTTTTATAATGTCAATTTCATTATTTCAAGTATTTAAATCTGAAATGTTAGAGTGTTGTAATAGTAGTGGTCCTGACCCAAAAAGGAATTGTGGGGGACACAAGGTTATTGTGGGGGTTACAGTATTGCTACCCTTACTTCTCCACAGCTACTTCAGAGCTGGGCAACTGGAGAGTGGTCTGCTGATTGGGAATGAAGCTCTGAAAGCAGAACCACTGCCACCAGCAGCGCAGAAGTAAGGATGGCATGGTATGGTATTGCCACCCTTACTTCTGCACTGCTGCCTGAAGAGCTAGGCCCTTAGTCAGCAGCTGCCCCTTTCTGGTCACCCAGCTCTGAAAGCAACAGTACAGAAGTAAGGGTGCCATGAGTATGGTATTACCACCCTTACATCGTCACTGCTTCTAGCAGGAGTCTGACTTCAGAGCTGGGCACCCTGCCAACCATCAAAACCACCATCTCCAGTTACCCAGTTCAGAAGGCAGTGCAGAAGTAAGGGTGGCAGTACCATGACCTTTAAAATAGCCTTGTGCCTCCCTGCAACTCCCTTTTGATCAGGACTAGGGATGAGGAGGAAAAAAAAAAAAATCAGTTAAAAAGGTAACCATGTAACCACTAAAAATCTTAGTGGTTACATAGTCACACGTGCTGCGAGACTCTGCAGTATAAAGCTTAAATAAGCTTATTTAAGCTTTGTAGTGCAGAGGACACAGTGAAGCCTTCCCGGGTGCAGGACCATCAACCCCCGCCAGCCCAGCTCCAGGTTAGGCAGCTTTGCTGTGGCAGAGAAGCCGCCACCCCCCACCCCACTGGGAGCCCCCCAGGAAGGGCTGCCGGGGGAAGGCTTCCCTGCCGCAATCTTGGGGTGGCTAGAGGTATGCTGTCTCAACGACTGGCCGTAAAAAGGGGTCTGTTTTTATGCACAATGTCACAATCTTGCAAAGATCTGGCCTCCCTTCACTTACTCATCATCTCAACAAGTGGCACAGCAGGCTCTTCAATGTGTCAGTAGGACGGACAAAGACAACCCAATGAACATTACTTTCAAAACTTTCTACTGACATGCAAAAGGGTGCATACCCTGACCTCAGCTGGAACTGCCTGCAGAGCCATCCCCAGGTATTGACGATTTGTTGGATACAGCCACCTCTGGGAACTTTGCCTCATGCCACCCAGTGTGACACTTTTACCCATGATCACTCTCGCTGGCACAATGATCCTTCATAAATTGAGGGGGGAGGGTGTACAATCTGTGTGATATTTAAATTCCAAAGTGCCAAGGGATTAAGAACCAGAGCTAGTTGTGAGTTTATATTTCTGCAGGGGGGAAATTAATTTTTCTTTTAACATTATCCACAAAAATGGAGCTTTCCCTACAAAAAGCGTCCAGTTTCTCAGTACTGTAAGAAAATGAAAGAAAATTGCAAACAACTCCATTAATGATTTAGTTTTCCTCATGTTCTATAAAGCAACAAGCAGACCATCAGCATCCTCTAAATACTTTATAACTCTATCATCACACACACAACATATGATCAGACCAAGAACAATTTTGTTTCTTTTAGTTGCATGTGGATATGTACTGAATAAACAGTTAGGGAGATAGCTAGAGGTTATCACATGCCCTGGGTCAGCTACAAGGCATTAAGGTAGCCTGAAGTAGGCACATGCCTACATCAAAAAAAAAAGCCAGATCTGATATGAATTTCTTAACTCTATAATGATCCAAAATAAAACCTTGGATTTTCTATCTCAAATATAGATGCTTAGGATCCCGATCTTTATGAAATGCTTCCCAAATACCACTGTTAAGATTAGGTATTACAAAGATATATTCAAGCTGCAAATCTGAAATAGGATTTGAGGGATTTGGTTTGAACCCATCTCTAATTTGAAACATCATTTGCTCCCTGAATGTGTTCACTTGACACTATTAATGCCATACTATCTTATCCCTTAAGGAAGGATTAATGTTAATGTTATTGAAAGGTTTCAAAGTCTTTCCTTAACACCCTCTGTCATGAATAGGATCTGCTAAGGTCTGACTTACCTGAAGAGTGAGGAAAGGGTTAAACAACTCTGGAAATACACATAAAAGAGGGAAGGGAGCTTCGGGCTTTCAGCCAATGTAATTCAGATAGGAATTTCAAACCGAGAGGGTTTTTTTCCTCCTCTCTTCTTTTGTTTGAGATCAGAGCAGTTTTTCGCCCAGGTAACAAGGGAGTTGGGCTCTCCCAAGAACAGACTCCTTGAATTGTATAAGTAGGGAAAAGTTTAGATAATCCATCAGGTTTATTGTTTTCCTTGTTTGGGGGTTTGGAAATCATGTCTGATCAGGACATCCCCTTCACTTCTGGTTCCCTTTGAGTCTCCAGTAACTCCCTGGGAACCTGTATTCAAGCTCATCAACATATTTTATTAAACAAACAGTGCACAAGTCCCAAAGACCATATGATCCCAGTGTATAATCTTTTCAAATCACAGAGCTTCTTGACTTTTTACACTACATATATGACTCTCTAGAGCCTTTCACCACAACCAGTCTCTCCGTCAATCCTCCCGTTCCTCTTCCAGGACAGCCATCGCAGCCCTTCCTTATCTGGGATCCAACCCCATGCTTTTCTGTGGGAATTCCTATGGCCTCTCCACTGAGAGTCTCTCATGGATCTTCTGGGGCCCTGCTCTTTGGCGAGGAGAAATCAGGGATAAGCCCCTCCACTTGTCACCATCCTTCAGACCTCAGCTTTGATGCTCTGGCTTAGAACCAGAAGGCATCTCTCTGCGCTGCTGCTATTCTTGCCTTCAGCCCTCTCCAGCCCTGGATTTCTGGCTTTGGGATGTCAGCCAGCAAATCCCTTGCTGCTCTCCTCCCTTCAGCACTCTCTCAGAAACCACACACTCTCACTGGCATCTCTTATCTCCTGACTGACTCAGGCTGCTCTGATCACTGGATCTCATATAGCCCCTCAGACAGCCCAACTGAGAGCACTAGGACTGGAGCAGCAGGAGCATGGAGCCTAGTTGCATTTAATGGGATAGATACCCTGTTACAGGAAGAAACTTCAAAAAGAAGGTAATTCTATCTCATTTCTTATCTAGGTGTCAACCAGCATGCTGCCTTCATTTGGCTTTTAGTCACCTATGCATAGGAGTAGTTTAAGAGTTTGCATGCTCAGAGCTTTCATCACCTTCCTAAATACCGAACTACAGCAATTACACTCTATTCTGTTCTGACTAATCTAACCTATTCTCAGCGGGATGTACACTTCAACATCTGTTATTTTTATATAATTATACAGAACACATATTGGTACTGTGATATGCTTATCCTTCTGTGATAAACTTGAACATAGGAGGTATATTCTTAATGAACCTAAGCTCAGAAGATAGTTTCAGTGAAGTGTGACTTGACACCAATACAAGGGTTCTCTGAATGCATATATCTTTTTGCTAGGCAAAGATATACCTTAACAACAGGTGCCAAGGACTTACGAAGGAGTTAGTTGGAAACAACTACCATATCAGAATGCAAGGCATTAATACAGCAAGAAATTAATAAAGCTGGCAGCAAGGATGAATTGATCTTTTCTATTTTGTAGTCAGGAGATAAAGCACAAAAGAGATTATTTCTCAGTACGCCAAAGTAGTGCTTACATTTTCAGTATGTCCTGCTGAAAAACGGCTCTGATGTTAAAAACAGAATTGGTTGTAAAGACATCTGTATGCTATCTTATTATCTGAACAAATCAGAAGTGACAAAGTATTATTACTTACGAGAGCTTCAAAAAACACAACAAAACACAAACACCTTCAATAATGGTATTGTAAATTCACTGATTCCAAAAAGCCAGAAGGACAACTGCATCGGTATGCTGTCTGTATGGTTTGTCCGTTCTAATTAACATACAATACCACACGAGGCTTCCGAAAATATTTACAATGTGGACTTTTCAGCACTGCTCGAGTTACCAGTTGAGTTGTCGGCTAGAAACACATCATTATTTTATATTTCCCCGGGACTTTCACAGGCAAGCAGATGAGGAAAGAAGAGTTTACAAATCATAGAAGGAAGTTGGAATCCGGATGGATCCAGTCCATTTCCCTGCTGATGCATGATTCCCCCCCCCACCTCCACCCCAATGCATACATTTAAAAATGTGCGCAAAGATGGAGCAGTCAGTACATCCCATGAGAAATTTTTAACAGCCTAATATCTCAAAATATTTTCCAGATATTCAGCCTACAAAGGCAATATGGAGGCTACTGCATTCCCTTTTGCTATCATTTAGCCAAACTCTACAACCAAGATATTTAAGAAATCATGCTAGAGTTGAGTTTGCTCTTCAGTACATATTTAGTGTAACCTAAATATAGGTCTTCAATTGCAAAAGGCACTGAGCACCCATTAATTAAGTCCCATTAATGTTAGGTCTCAAGATAGAAATTTAGGAGTTTAAGTTGTGGCTTCCACCTTTATTCTTGGCCCATTCAGTTAGATCTTTTAGTCTTTCCCCCAAGACCGTCCTTCCATTTCATCTGGCCGTCTCAAAATGCCTTCTAGTTTAAGGTACTTTCTAGGGATATATTTGTAAATATGCCTAGCAATGAATAGGAGACTGCAAACAGGAATGTTATTAAGCAAGCAACTTACCTTTATTTAATCAATGCATCTGATTACCACAAAACATTTTTCCTTCTCTGGGCATAGTCACAATACAGTCTGAAGTTGACCTATACTGGATCAACTTACAGCCATTGCAGTCCACTAGAGGGACAGTATGGGAGGCTAAGAGCCACAGCTCCCACTTCCACACAGCTCCCCACCTGGAGCCCTAAAACTGACAAGACAGCCAACAACTGATGTAAGGAAGGTAGTGGTGTCTTCACAGACACCGCTTCATACTAACTACACTAGACCTGGAAGGCCAGCTTAAGGAACGCAATTTCAGCTACGTAGTTCATGGCAGCATTCCCACAGCGGCAGGTCAATGGGAGCAAATGCTCCCATCGGCTTCCTTTACTCCTTGCAACTGCGAGGAGTACAGACATTGGCCATGCTGCCCTCACCATTCGATTTACGCGTCTTAACTACATCTGCTAAATCAAACACCAGAAGTTTGACTTCTGGCACGGCGAGTGAAGACGTGTCCCACACCAACATAAGCCCTATGCCTCTCATGAAGATGAAATTATGTTAGTATAGTATGGCACTTGCATCAGTGAGACAAGACTATAACATGTGCACTAACAATTACATCAACATAAGCTGCTTTATGTCAACCTAACTAGGTAGTGTAAACCAGAGATCAGTTCTGGGGGAAAAAATTTTACAGATGGACTAGAAAAGTTTCTTGTTTCTATTTAAGTAGTATAAGCATGTTGATGGGTTATCATTCTCAACTATCTCAGAGAGTAGCCAGTTCACAGAAGCATAAGTAAACAGAAATTATTTGGACTACCTCACTATATTTTTTTAGTGCTTTTAAATGCCTCACATGGCTGAACTGTTTCCTCGTGAGAATTTCTGGGTACTCAAAGTAAAATAGCTTCCATTTGCTAAACTCTAACTTAGTTGCAACCTTACAGTAAGTGTACTTACAGTAAGTGCACTCTCTCAAGTAACTATGGTTCTATGTACTGTAAAAGGAAGCAATGTTTTCCACAGAAACAACAGAACCAATAGTAGTTACTGAGAGTGGTCTAAATGAATGGAAAGGGAACCTGCCTCTGTTCATTTGAAATTTTTAAAAATAATGTCGGTCATCAAAATAGTCCTTTGAAGCCATGTGATGAATTATCCGCAGTTATTTCAGCCAATATACCTCAATCAGCCTAGAATCTTAGCATATTATTTATCAAATGATGGTCTGTATTGGATTGTAATGCCCTGACATCATCACTGACAACTGTATGTAGTTCAAGCCAAAATAGAAAGAAAACATTATTTAAAAAAATAAAGAAATTTCCCAATACTGAAAACATCTTCAACATTTAGGAGACATCACTTCTTTAAGGGTAAATCCTGCCCTCATGACCATGGAAGGTACGCTAACAGCAGAACTAGTGAACTGAGGATAGGCCCCTCTGGCTTGGCTATATAGCAAGGTGAAGTGATCTGCTTTGTCTTTTCCCCAGTGACATGAAAGAAACAATATGTGGCAGTGGCTATTCCAGTCAATTGATAAAACTAGTTTGGAGGATGGAAATCTCTCCTCTTCTTGCATGTGCATGGCCTCTACCTGGCTGGGCGCTGCAATGTCTCTTAAAGAAGAAATTAATTATCTGAAAGGAAGATTAGAATATGTTAATATTTCATGTAGAAGACAACATGCTCCAAAAATGCTGGGAGGGAGGGAGAAGAGCAGGTAAAAGCGGGTCTCTGGCGCCCCAGTGAGAGAGAGGCATGGAGGGATGCGGCTGACTAGTAGAAAGGCAGTGCTGCAGCCCACTGAGGTGAAGGAGAGCCACTCATGCTATTTCCAGGTCACAACACTTCTTTTCCATATTGTGAATCTCTGTTATAAACTCTAGCAATTTTTCTACAATATTTTTATATGCAAAGCATTATCTAAATGCTAACTATTATTAATATTCTCTACAGAATTTCCATTGCCACCAATGGTAGTTCCACAGGAAGAACAGCTATTGGATATACAATATGTACCCACAATGAACATAGGGATCTCATGGACTATAGCACAAAAGTTTGCCCATAGTATTTAATACGGTAGAAACATAAAATGTGTTATTATCCTCTATACTATTTAAATGTTTATAAAAATGTGTCAAAATGAATTTTTTTAATCAATATAGAAACAATATACCCAGCAGCAACTGGTAGAAACAAGTTACTAACTTACACTACTAGAAGAAATGCAAAACACTTCAGTTTTCTAAAAGCTAATTTAAAAAACTGAGGCTTTTTTGTCATATATTTACATTCAGATCTCTATCTATTTGCAACAATGGACTACTGGGTATATATCAGTCTTGTAAATGACACTTTTCTATCCTCCCTTAGGCCATTAAGAAATCTGCTATAACAATTGAGGAAATCAGTTTATTTCTATTACTTAATGAACATACAGTATAAGTCTGCACAGTCATTTTATAGAAGATTAACTGGTTGCTCGGGTCCTTAACTCAAATAAGTTTTGCTGTTCTTCATTTAAATCTTTGTTCTGGGATGCGATGTTCTGTATGAAGGCTGCTTTGGGAAGAGAGAACAACTCCAGCCCTCTCTCACCACAGCAGCTCAGGGCCAAGTGAGACACACCTGTCCATGGACATTGCAACTCCAGTGGGCACAGCCAGCAGTGGGAAAGAGACACACAAGCAGACAAACTCTAAAATATGTAGTAGGTAACTGTCCCTTTCTCCACCCCTGCCCTCTGCTGGCCCAGTCCCCATTTCTGGCCCTTTGCTAACCCCTCTGTGGTCATTCTGCAGCGTAACTCCCTCCTAGCAGACCCTCTCCTTTCCATTTTATGAGAAATAATCAAATTCTATACCCATCTCATTGTCCTGGCACAACCAAACCCTGACCTTGCCCAGTTATGGTAAGAGGAAGCTGCATACCTAATTTGGTGGTCCTAGTTCTTAACATTTAGGAATAGTTCTTGAATAAATTAACATATACATTTCTGGCTTTTCAACATACGAGGTAAAATTCTGTCCAACTTCATCCAAAAATCAGAATGTGGCCCACTGTACAGAACACAAAATAACGCCAACCAGTTCTATCAGCAAATGAAAATACCTAAACTTGTAACTGATCAGACCACTCAATGTTTATCATAGGGCACCAACAAATGAATGACATGAAGTCTGTTATAAGGTATCAAATGACATTAACAGAGTAGTGATTTGGAGAAGTACTTACTTCTCAAACAATTTAACCTCACCCACCCAACAGGCCAGCATATTCATGTTAAAACAAAGGCATGAAATTGCTGTGCATCACAGTACAGCTTTCCTTCCACTTGAACAGTGCTTACAGGAAAATTGAGAAAACCAGAACCACCCATGTTTCAAAGTCTACCAGCGACTGTAACCACCTGTTTGAATGCAACTGTACTAAATGGCATTTTAATTTGGTCAGATTAGAAGCAGGTAGTTAATTATAGTTATACCCCTTTTCCTCTGGTCTATGACTCTCTTTTCAAGTTGAAGGCATTGAAACAATGGTCACATTAATCCAGACAGTGTAGAATTTAGATTCCAAGTTTTCATTGTGTTCCACTACAATTAATCTGTAGCCACTGCTGTCACAGAAGCATGTGTCCTTTGATATGGATGTCCCTTGCAATTTCTTGTTAGTATATCTGTCAGTGAGGAATGAAAACTATATTGCTCTCTCTCTAAATACAGCATATATCTTCTCTGTAGTGAATTCAGTGCCTACTTGAAATTTGGAAACTGTTTTCTGAACTATGACTTTTGGCCGACAGCAGTGTTTCTTGCAGCTGTTGAGTGGTTGTCTGCTCACTGTTCATCATGGTCACCTGGCAGATTTGAACATCTTCCAAATAAGATTTTTTCTTCCAGATTCTCCCTAGAGTAATGTTCGAATCCAATCCATTTGATGCAATAGTCATAGATCTCTTGCAAACAAAATGTTAGCTAGTCAAGAAATTCCAAAAGCCAGAAAACATTGTTTCACAAACAAGTGGCAGCAACATGTCACCTACAGAACTCAAATATTTACATAGGAAAGAAGTTAACAAGTAACGCAATTGTGACACTGGCAAACCAAGCGCCAGGTCATGCAAAGGCCTCAGGCCTCACTGACCACTTATACATGCATAGCTGTAAGGCAGTCTTGCTTACCTGTGGGTTGGCATTATCAAAATATATATTAGATGTTAAGTTGACAAGAATGTGGTTAGTGTTTTATAAAATATTTATAGCATGCTCTATGTATTGTTCTCACTCAAATACAGCTCATATTATCGTGCAACAATAAACATTTGCACTTTATAGACCCCTGTAACATTAAACAGAAAGCAGGAAGGTGTCAATTACTGCTCATTTCAAAGCAACTGCCAGTTTGTGTAACAATCAGAAATCAAAGATTCTAAATTAATTCCCCTTGCTGTATCATTAAAGATAGAACCCATGTGGCTTGCCAAACTGTCAACTTGTTTTTCTGTGAGAAGAAGTTATAAGTATGGACACAAGTTAAAAATTCTTCATCTCTGTACTGTTGGATTATAAGAGCAAAATAACTGAACAAAAATATGGCAGGGACCCCCAGAACTATTCCAAAAATAATTTTGGAAATTTGGCAGATTATAATTTCAAAGGGTAGCAGTGAGGTAGTAGATTGTGATTCACCTGTACGAACAGTTTATTTGTTTTTTACCTCCAAATAACTTATTCTCTTTTTAGCTATTACACCATTAGTTAATTTACTATAGAATTGGCTGCCAATATTGTCTTTGGTGTAAGATCTAGGATACAGGTTAATCTGGATGAATGACTGGTTTCTTGGGACTGGGAATAACCTGAGTACTGGGCTCTGCCCACAAAAGCTCATACCACCATCTACATGTTTTGTTAGTCTTTAACGTGCTACCAGACTATCCATGGTTTAAGTTTATCCTGAATATTATTGTGATTTTTTGGTGTGACCATTTACCACTTAGCATGGCAAGACAGACCAGAGTGCCTAAGGTGACTGACTATGGTCCCATTTTAAGACTATTGAAGCACTTTGGGAGTTTATATTTGGCACTAAGTAGGTAACATCTAATTATAAAACCTACCTCCAGTCAGGAAGGAGTAGGTTTTATAATTAGATGCCCTTACTATTTGACAATCTGGTTGGAGTTTGTCACTCTCAGTTGTAAGTCACTTCAAAAAGCATGACAAACAAATATTTCACTGGCCACATAATGAATACAATCACTTTGGGGCAGACTACAAACTCCTTCTTCCAATTGGTGAATAGCTATAAGTAGTCCTACTCATGTCATCCATTGAACTTCCTATAACTCTCTCCAACAGTTTGCTTTTGCTCCTCTTCAATGGGGCCCTAAAGCCACTGCCTCAAAGTTAAAAATTCATGACATCATAGACATTCCAAAGAGATAAGTATGTACAATGAAGCTTCATAACAAGTCCAAGGCACAAATGATTTGCTGTCTCTCCAGAATACTTAAGCACTGACTATTTTATCTTCTTTTCCTGATAGAGACATTACAATAGTAATGATTGAAACCAAGAGAGAAATTCCAATTACCTTTTGCAGTCAACAGAACATTGTTCACTTGAATAAAAAGACTTACTATGCAAACATTGGAATCTATTAAAAACAAGCTTTAGGGTAACATCATAAATGCCAAATTAGTCTTCAAATTAATCAAAACTGCTCTAATTCTCTGAAGGGTGGGATCTAATTAAATTTTTTTTAAGGAAACACAAGAGATGCATTACGGTCCAGTCCTACGAGGTGCTGAACACCACCACCTACTACTGAAGTTAATTTGCATTGTGGGGGATGAGCATGTGTCAACTGGATTTTTACTGATGTCTCCAGGACACTGGAAGCACATGTATGCAAGACTTAAGCCACCTAAGGTGATCCTCAATCAGCACTATTGGCTGGACTGGCTTATCTTCCCGTGATTATAAAATTCTAATCTGGACAAATTTAAAATAGCAAACATTGTGCCCTGTAACTTAGATCCAAGATTATTTTCTGTAAGTAAATAAGTTTATTTAACCATGAATATGAATATTTAATGTATGGCGTGTTTGTCAATTTCCCTTCCTTCCACTCTTAGCTGATGTTTTCTCTTTCTCTCACTACATGCCAATCAGCTTCCTCTGTTTACACTCCTGCGATTACCCCAACTACATCATCTGCTGCCAAATCAGAGAGAGTTAGTTCAGTTTAGAACTGATGTATACAATCAGGCACATTAAGCAGCCTCTATTTAAATTTCTCAATATAAAGTGAAGCTGAAATGCTGATGGGGCCACAAAGGAAGAAGGGTTGGAATCAGTAAAGCAGAATCAGCAAAAACTTATAATATTTATACAGAAAATGGACTTGGCTCAACCATTCAAAAAGGAGTGATGATGTACAGTTGACAAGTCTTAAATACATGAATATTTCTAGTTATGCAATTCCCTTAGAGTAGATCATTGTATAGTTATTTTTTAATTATGCAAACTTCTCCAATTATTTTGATTTAGTTGAACATTGTCCACAAATCCAACATTTGGTCTGTACCCTTCTTTCCCCATTGACCATTTACACTCTGTGCACCTCTTCCACAGATATTAAATACACTTACATTTTAAAAACAGATGTGTTTATGTGCATATGAGCTGAGATCTGTGAAGTAAAGCATCCCTCAATGGTAAGATAGAGCAGTGATAGAGACTGCGAAGACTGCACAGCATGGCCAGGAAGAAGCTGAGACAGCCATATGTATTTATCATTGGCATGTGGAAGTCAAGGGAGTTTTGAAAGCATTAGCCAATTCAGATCAGCAACAGTCTCTTATGACAGTCTCATAGGCAAGCTGGAGAAATGATAGCTTTGTAATGTTACCATTAAATGGATTCATACTTCCTCAAACAAAGAGTAATTATTAGAGAATAGTATCAGATTGGAAGGAAGACTCAACAGGGTTTCTACAGGGATCTGTTTTGGGTGAAGTATTTAACATCTTTATTAATGACCTGTATGTAGGAAGAGAGCATACTTATCAAATTTGCAGATGACACCATGTTGAGGTAGGGGTTAGGATTGCAAACACTTAGGAGGACAGAGCTGAAATACAAAAGGGATCTTCATAAATTGGACAACTGGGTTGTAGGTGGTGAAAGTAAATTCAACAGAGAAATGCAAGGTATTACACTTAAGAAAAGCCAAATACTCTACATAATTTTGGTCACTGCTGTACAAAAGCGAGATAAGAAACCTGGAAAAGGTCCAGAGGTGAGCAACAAAGAAGAGGAAAGAGATGGAATACAAGCCATATGAGCAAACCCTGAAGGAACCGGATAGCTTGGAAAAGAGGAGATGAAGGGGGAATATGAAAGCGGTCTCTAATACTTGAAAGGTTGCCATAACAAAAAAGGAGAACAATTGTTCTCAGTTGCCATAGAGGACAGGACAAGAGACAATGGGTTCAAACTACTACATGGCAGATTTAGATTAAATCTCAGGAAGAACTGTAAGAACAGTAGGACAATGGAACCAGCTGCCTAGGAAAGTCATGGAAGCTTCTCCACTGGAGGCTTTCAAAAAGATAAATGTCTTGGATGTTTTAGACAACAAATCCTAGGTTAGCAAAGATGCAGATGACCCTGGCAGTCCCTTTTAGCCCTATGATTTGAAGTGGGCAGAGCCTAAACATTTAAAAATGCTACAAAATTCTGCATATTTTGTATAATATAATATAATATAATATAATATAATATAATATAATATAATATAATATAATATAATATAATATAATATAATATAATATAATAATCACTTCAGTTTCAATTATTTTAGTAAATTATTTCAAAATACCTGTCACCAATATGTCAACAATACAGACAACAGCAAAAAAAAAACCAAACAACAAAAAAAGATTCCCTCAGAGAGAGTTAAAGAAACTTCTACAACAACCTGTTCCAATTGGGAGGTGCTAGAGGAAGCTGTGTGTGGCCCCCAGAAACCAGATATCTGCACTCCTCCCCCAAGAGCTGAGTATGGGGCACCCTCTTGCCCAGACACCAGCATCCCTCTTTCCCCAGAGCCTAGACAGACATGGGGCACTGCCTGGCTGAGACATGTACAAACCCTTCCCTCTTGAGCCCATCCTAGGATACCCTCCAGACACCAGCAGCCCCCAACCAGCCAAGCGGCAGCCCCTTGGACACTAGCATCCCGAAAGCCTTTACTATCCCACCAGGGGACATGGTATATGTGGCTCTGCCCTTTCTCCCCCTTTGCCAACTCGCACTGTGCTCTGCAGAGGTGACCACAAATTCTGCAGAGGAAACTGTGAATTCCACAAAATTCTGCATTCTCCAGTAGTGCAGAATTCCCTGAGGAATAAAACATGAATATAGTTGTAAGGCTCATGTCCATGGCCAAGAGAAAATTATCCATCAGTACAATCACAAGCAGCAACAGCAGCAAATAGAAGCTCTTTAAACCTGAAATTAGCTGCACAGGGAAAGTGACTAAGAGTTTGTCAGGCTAATCTTACAGCCAGCTCTATGTACAAAGCGTTAGCCTTTAGTTATTGATGTTAACATGGCTGGAGGGATGGGGTAGAATGGGGGAGGTGAAGGGAGAGAAAGAAAAGAAACAAAAAGAGAAAATGGAAATACAGAGCCCACAGATAACTGAAGGAGAAAAAAGGGAGAGAAGGAAAGATGTATAACAGATGACAGCAATACAGAAATAAGAGAAGAGAGAAAAAGAAAACTATAACTGCAGATGAGACAGAGGACAAGAAGAGGGAGAAAACATGAGACCACTATAAAAAAAAGAGAGAAACAGAAAATGACAAGGTAGACAAATAGTAAAGATAAATACAGACTATATGGATATGACAAGATTAACTTCAAGGGACAGGAGAAATTACTTACAGATGTGGGGAGGAAAGGAGGCTGCCTAGCTCATGAAGTCAGATATAGCTGAGTAAAACTGTAAGACAATTAGAATGCAGCAAACTTTTTAAAAAAGCATGAAAAGGGAAATATAAACATTCTATTCAAACCCAAGAAAGGTATGTAACGAGATGGCCATATCCAATCTTCATGTTTTAAATATATTGTTGGAACAAACACACAGTTGCATTAGAAAAATAATCAGATGTAAAGTGTCACTGTTCACTTTAAATACACGTGCACACAATAGGATACTATATTGCTAACGTGTAGTACTACAAAAGACTGCAAGAGAGAAAAATACATATATTTTGTTTACACAATAGACTATAGCAATAACATTGACATCTTTCCTGGATGTTCCAACAGATCTCTCGCACTGTCAGAGAAACCAGGAAATGGGGGTTTGTTTTCTTTCTTTTTTTTTCCCTTTAAACAGACAAGTGAATCCCATAAGTGTATGTCTATGCTGTGGCTAGCAGCCAGTCTCCCGGTCTGGGTAGACAGACTTGCACTAGTCAGACTCCAGCTAAAGTGGTAAAAATACCTCTGTGGACATTGCTGCTCTGGCAGTGTCTCTCAAGATAGCAACCCAAGCTCAAACTTTGATCATGGAAAACTTCAATTACTCAGATGCTGATTAGAAAAACAACTACATACAATATCTTAGAACATATTTCTAGTCTTTCACAGATTGACCTTTTTTTAAAATCTGTTTCTTCAACAAATATTTTATTTCTAATCTCAAATAGGATGTGAATGATTCATCAGTTAACTATAACCTGTAAGCCTCACGCTTAACAGTGAGGCTTACTGGTTATGGTTAACCAGTGGGAGCTGGAACAGTCTGGCTCTTGTTTTACATTGCAAGTCTCCTTGGGCTAGAACTATATTTTTTAATCTGTGTTTGTCTGGCACCTAGCACAATGAGGTCCTAAGCCATGATGAGGGCTCCTACACACTATGGTAAATGAAATAAACAAAACCAAGAAAAATCAAAACACTTCTAAAAAGGTGTAGTGAGACCCACTGCTCATCAAGTTCATGCTAATCATGGAGGCATCATGTTTTATACAGACATAATCCCTTCTTCCATATAACAGTGCAACAGATGTCCTCTTACACCAACTCTCAGGAAAACAGTTTAGCCTTTCATGACTTCATATTTCTAATATTTTTAACTGAAAAGCCCTTTTAAAAAAGAAATGGGCTGAGAGTTTGAAGACCATATTTTAGACTGAAGTAAACTATTTATGGACTATCTTTTCAATTTATAGTATGAAACAGTCTAAGGAAGAATACAGCTAAACATTGTTAAATTTATCAAATTACAAATTGAGCTATGAGATGGAAATTTTGACAGACCATTAAGTCTAGCATAATTGATTTATGGTTCTTTTATTTATTTATTTTATATTATATATAAACACACACACAGGAGTCAAGACATTTTAAAATCTATTGTATTTTAAGATAATCGAGACATTTTTTCATATGTAGATGCAAAACAGCAGTAAATCACTGAACTGATTAACTGTGTTCACCATTTCCCTTCAGTTCTTCAGAAAAGTTTCCAAAAGCCTAATTAAAGGAATTTTCTGAAAAGAAGCCAAATATAAACAGTGCATTCATTAAGGCTCTTTTGTAAAACATAGCTGTATATAGTCATCTCTCAGAAAAGTGATTCTTTATAACATTTATCCAATCTTTTGTAAGTGGAGCAAAAAGGCTGCTCCAGATAGCCGCACCTAGCACACTGAATACAAGACCACATTTCCCCGCAAAGACCACTACTAATATCAAATGTGAAAACACCAAAAGAAAATGGAGGCGATGATTGTTGAAAGAGGATTTAACAACTATCTAGTATTCTTCATGGCTGACTTCATATACATAATGATTAATAAGTTTGTATACATTAGAAACACAATTAGTAAAAATGACAAACTCCAAAAGGAGATGGAAGCAAGAACCGGGACAAGTAGAGCCATTTTGGAGTTGGACAAATATCTAGAAAAATAAGAAAATTCATCACAAGAACCAAGATCAAGTTATTCAAGGCTACTGTGATACCTAAATTGTTATATGCTTCTGAAACTTAGCAAATGAAAGAAACCCACAACAGGAATCTCAATGCATTCTATTTATTGTCCACTGGCGGCATAAAGTAACTAACAGGGATGTGTTATAAAGGACAGACTGATTAACAGACTGCAAATACAATGATTTGAGAAAGAAGGCTGAAGTGGGTTGGACATGTACAAATGAAAAAAGAAATCCTACACAAGCCCTTGATTGGATACCATCAACAGATGACATGTAAGAAGCCACTGAGAATGATGCTGCTGTCATGGAAACAGACTATAATGAAGCAAGAAAAGACGCAATAAACAGATGGAGGTGGAAAGTTGGGGCTGCATCATGTATCATAAGCTGGTGAGAGCCCCTAATAAAATAGCATATGCAAGGTAAAAAAAATATAAGTTAATTTAAATATAGGGTCCAGGGAGAACTGGACAGAAAATTCTCTTATGGAACATTTCTCTTCCCCCATCAGTAAATGCAGATTTCTCAAAAACCAAACACAGAATCATGTTGAAATCAATACAATTTCTCTTGAAATATTTTCTAATGGAATAGTCTTATTTTCTATTTCAAAATTACATTTAATTTTTAAATGTTACATTTATATAAATTACATAAAATAAATTGGCATCTTATTAGGGATATAAACGTGTAGCCAAGTACACGGTTATCCAATAAGCATGGGCTCATCAGTTAGCCCTCTCAATTACACTCAACCTCCCCCCACTGCTGCTGCCTCTGATATAGAAGGTGAGGGAGGAGGTAGGAGCCAGTGCGCCTAGGTAGCTGGCTTTTAAGCCTGCTCCTGCAGAGCTGCCTCCTCCTTACCCCCCTCTGCCCACCCGCCCCCCCCCGCTGCATCCCACAGAGGCAGCAGCACAGGAGGAGGAAGGGCAGGTGGGCACCACTACAGACGGGAGCCAGCTTTCAAGCCTCTGATACAGAGACAGCAGCTGGGGGTGGGGGGCGTGGAAGCGGGGCAGGGGCCGCTGCTCACCTCCCCAACTCTCACACGTACATGTGTACCTGCTGAAATTTTCAGCAGGTACACATTTACACAAATAAATGCATTTTAACATCCCTAAATGTATTTTTAATAAAACAAATTAACCTGAAATTAGTTGCATTTCAGAACATTCTGTCTTTTGAAGGTATTTTGAAGCCTTTTGGTTTTGTTGTGTTTCAGAATTAATTCTTTTTAAATAGAAGATTTTCCCACTGAATGAAATATCTGTCTCCCACCTTGAAACAGTTCCAGCAGAGTTATCATGACCCATTTTATTTTTCTGTTTCAAGAAACTTGTCTTATTAAGCCATCCAGCTGCCCCTGAAATTGCGTAAGAGTCATTTTTGTTGGTCTTTGTACTTTACGTTATCCTTCCCACTGCCTCTCTCTACCAAAAGCACAGGAGAGCCAACAACTAGTGAGAGCCCCTGGACAAGGTTTGGAGGGCACCTGGCTCCACATTCCTGAAACAAGATGGAGCCTCAGTTAGAAGGGATGGAGCCGGGGGCAGCCAATCCTCCGCACCACCTGGAGCACCCCCCTTCACCTCAGCCCTCAGAGCCACTCGGTGCTCCAGCAGTGATTTAAAAGGGCCGTGGCTCTGGCGGCTGCAGCAGCAGGAGTGGTGGCAGCCAGGAGCCCCATGCTTCTTTGAAACACGAGACTCTAAGGCAACTGCCCCTTTGCCTCCCCCAATTGGTGGGCCTGAGCATTCATATGTGGATGTGACCAGAATGAAAACTGAAATACTGAAAGCCATGACTTCTGGCTTACTTGCCTATCTTATTTCAGCCTCATCCACCTGTGTATATACACTGAAGAGCCCTGCAACACTCCTCCATTTATGGAAGATGATACAGTAAAAAATCAGATATAAAAGCAATAGACTATATACTGAAAGAAAAAATCCTGCATTAGCAAGGGGACAGATTACTTGAAATAATGAGTCTTTTCTAGGATTCAAAGATTTTTTTATACCCTCCCTTCCTTCTGTACCACATAAGCAGCCAAGAACCCAGCACTTGGATAATAGCTCACAGGGCAGAAATAGCCTTTGCCTGAAACCAATACCGTTTCTGGGCAGGTAAGTGGACGATATTGGAATATGGGAAAGCATTTGTGCTTCTCCTCCTTCACCATGCTGGCTCAGGGTATAAGGAAATGGAGGTCATCTGAAACGCAGGCATCTTGCGCAACAATGCACCACATGGTCCAGCAAACCAACTGGGCAAAATAGGATTCATTCAGCCCTTTGCTGTTATTTAAAAATGGTGTCCCTTCTCTCTTACTAGGAAAGCAAGCCACCACAGTGCTAACTTTAATGCAGAATCATTTTTGCTTCTTCTATTAAAACATTCCATTGGTAATTCATGAGATGTATTACAAGTGGGGGGTCACTTTAGACATATCTGTATGAGTTAATTAGCTCCATCTGTGTTAACACAATGGTGACAAACTGCACTGCCATAATATCATACCTCTAATTAGCAAATATCATTTTAATGCCAAAATACTAATGGGACTAGAACAAACAAACAATAATGAACGACTGCTGTAATTGTAAGCCATCCTACCAAAGACAGTATACCAAAATGGAGTACAAGATTAATGATAAGAGGTTAGAACACATGCTAATATAGATTCATTTTTAAAAAGTGACTTATCTTAGATAAATTACATGTAATATATAGAACTTAGCAACCGTGCAAGTACAATTCTAAGCAATAGATAGCATAGCACTTCAGATAACCGAGGGAAGAAAGAGAGGAAAGAAGTCACTCAGTAATGTTTGGGTCAATAAAAATTATCAACTAGACCTGACCTCTGGATCTCCTGCTCCATTCATCTGAAGTGGATTGTGCCCACGAAAGCTCATGATACCATCTACATTTTTTGTTAGTCTAAGATGCTACAGGACCATTTGTTGTTTTTTAAATTACACCTCAATGAATCAGCTGCTTCAATGAACTCACCAGATACTCTCTCAAGACTTAAAAAAATCATACAATACTAGAACTAGAAGGGACCTCGAGAGATCATCAAGTTCAGTACCCTGCCCTAATGGCAGGACCAAGCACCACAGATCATCCCTGTTAGATGTCTGTCTAACCTACTCTTAAATATCTCCAGAGATGGAGATTCCATACCCTCCCTAAGCAATTTACTCCAGTGTTTAACCACCCTGACAGGAAGTTTTTCCTAATGTTCAACCTAAACATCCCCTGCTGAAATCTAAGCCCATTGTTTCTTGTCCTATCATCAGAGGCCAAGAACTATTTTTTTCCCTCCTCCCTGTAACACCCTTTTAGATAATTGAAAACTACTATCATGTCCCCTCTCAGTCTTATTTTCTAAACGAACAAGCCCAGTTCTTTCAGTCTTCCCTCAAGTCTTGTTTTCTAGACCTTTAATCATTTTTATTGCTCTTCTCTGGATCTTCTCCATTTTTTCTACATCTTTCTTGAAATATGGTGCTCAGAACTGTACACAATATTCCAACCGAGGCCTAATCAACGCAGAGTAAAGCAGAAGAATGACTTCTTGTGTCTTGCTCACAACACTCCTGTTAATGCATCCCAGAAACAGGTTTGATTTTTTTTGCATTAGTCTCACACAGTTGATTCATATTTAGCTTGTGGTCCATTATGACCCTTAGATCCTTCTCTGCAGTACTCCTTCCTAGACAGTCGCTTCCAGTTCTGTATGTCTGAAACTGATTGTTCCTTCTTAAGTGGAGCACTTTGCATTTGTCCTTATTAAACTTCATCCTATTTACCTCAGACCATTTCTCTAGTTTGTTCAGATCATTTTGAATTATGACGCTATCCTCCAAAGCACTTGCAATCCCTCCCAGCTTGGTATCATCTGCAAACTTAATAAGCACACTCTCTATGCCATCATCTAAATTGTTGATGAAGATATTGAATAGAACTGGTCCCAAAACAGACTGCTGTGGAACCCCACTTGTTATGCCCTTCCAGCACGATTGTGAACTGTTAATAACTACTCTGAGAATGGTTATCCAGCCACATTATGTACCCACCTTATAGCCGCCCCATTTAGGTTGTATTTCCCTAGTTTATTGATAAGAAGGTCATGTGAGACCATATCAAATGCCTTACTAAAGTCTAGGTATATCACATCCATCACTTTTCCTTTATTCACAAGACTTTTTATCCTATCAAAGAAAGCTATCAGATTGGTTTGACATTTGTTCTTTATAGATCCATGCTGGCTGTTACCTTATTATCTTCCAGATGTTTGCAGATTAATTCCTTAATTACTTGGCTCCCTTATCTTCCCTAGCACAGAAGTTAAAGTGACTGGTCTGTAGTTTCCTGGGTTGTTCTTATTTCCCTTTTTATAGATGAGTGCTATATTTGGCCTTTCAGTATTCTGGAATCTCTGCCGACTTCCACAACTTTTCAAAGATGACAGATAAAGTCTCAGATACCTCCTCAATCAGCTCCTTGAGTATTATAGGATGCATATCATCAAGCCCTGGTGACTTAAAGAGACCTAAGTAATTTTTAGCCTTTTTTATTATTTTAACTTCTCATAGACTTCAATAGATTTTGGTGTAAAAGATTCAAATGAAAGGCAAGTTTTTCAATAACTCAGAAAAAAGTCCACTTTCTTGGGAAAAATTCCATGTTGGAGAACCAGGAACAACAAATTTTCTCCATAGGAGTCGTGGGATGCAGTAGATTAAAGGAGTATTTTTTCACCTCAGGAAACATAGGGTACGTCTAGACTACATGCCTCTGTCGCCAGAGGCATGTAGATTAGGCTACCAGACATAGTAAAATGAAGCGGCGATTTAAATAATCGCCGCTCCATTTAAATTTACATGGCTCAGTGCGACAGTCTGGATGCGCGGGTGTCGACATCAAAGGTATTTGTCGACCACCCAGGTAAGCCTCCTGGGATGAGGTTTACCTGGGTGGTCGACAAATACCTTTGATGTCGACACCCGCGCATCCAGACTATCACGCTGAGCCAACAAACAGCTGATCAGCTGTTTGTCGGCTCAGCGCGGCAGCCATGTAAATTTAAATGAAGCGGTGATTATTTAAATCACCGCTTCATTTTACTATGTCTGGTAGCCTAATCTACATGCCTCTGGCAACAGAGGCATGTAGTCTAGACGTACCCATAGTCACTACTCTATGTTATTTTGGTTGGTTAGTTTGATCTTTTCTTCCTGGTCTCCATATTCTAAACTCATTCCTGTGGTAAACCCTTTGAATTTACACAAAGGTGAATATGGCAATAGTTGTCTGCATCAGAAATATACCTCACAATTAGAGATACCTGACCACTTCTACTCAAGAGAAGCCTAAAACCGGAATACCAGCAGAACTGTAAGTCAGGAGTGAGGTTAATTGCCAGAACTGAGTAAGGAAGGTTGTACAGTGCCTGTTTTTACTATGGGCCCACTCTTAGCCCTCATTAAAGCTGTGGTGTCCAACATGCTAGCCACATGTGGTTATCTGGCCAGCTGAGTGTGGCTAGCTGGCTTGAACAACATAGTTATTTGTGTGGCTAGTTTGCTATAGTAGTAGCCTCTATAATGGCTCTGCTTCAGAAATGGTTGGACACTGTGGCATTAAAGTAACTATTTTCTAAAATCCCTACATAAATTGGGAGCTCAAGACCCAGAGAAAGTCAATGGGACTTCCCACCCTAATTTAGGTGCTTTTGATTTTATGTCCATGTGATGTGAATGTCCTCATAGATATTTGTACTGAATTCAATAGACTCTCTAAAATCCAGATCCAAAACACATGAATAACTATCTTACTACAATGTTAAAGGTTAGTTGCACAACAACAAATCAAAGCAAATACAATATTGAATTAAATCTCAAACCTAATAAAGGGATACATTTTCAAATGCATTTTTAAACGTGTCCCTGAAATAGATCCATAAATGTTTGAACTCACAAAAAAACTGCACACCATTAACTGAAGGTGAAAATATTTTACACACACAGCAGGAAGCTGGGACATCACTTGACTGGCACGAAGACATGGTAATTTGCACCAAAGGAACACATGATTAAAAGAAGGCATAAGATCAGAGACGGCAGCTTTAGTTGACGGAAAAGTTGGCCCTACATACAGCATACGTTACTATATGTGCTGCAAAAGCTAAATATCACAGGAAGGATGAGGCTAGAATGAAAATCCTGATTCGATTTTACTTTGCTGGTTTAAGTATAACCTTCATATGAATTAAACAGTTTGTGTGTGTAGTTCTGTTTTTCAAAATAATACATACAAATAACCAGGGCTCGACAAAGCGCGGCAAAATCCACTTGCCAGTCCCACACTGTGCATGTGCGTGCCGCCAGTGAACGGGGCGACCGGCTGAAATCTACTTGCCACGGGCGAGTAGATACACGGATTTGTCGAGCTCTGCATATAACTACCTCTTCTATATTCACTGTATCTGAAGATAAGAAAATTCTGATTATTATAAGAAAATTGTTAATACCAAAAATGTATTCCAAGTTTTTAACCACAGTATTCAGGAAAATATTCACAAAACTCTTTGAAGTATGGTCTACCCACAGCCATGCTTCCCTTATAGTATGCTAAAAGATATTTTTATATATAATATATTGTAATACAGATACTACTGTTGTTCTAAAGATCATGCATGTGAATTCTTCTGAACCCACAGACATTTCAGATGTTTTGCTTTTCCACAATGAAAAAAAACCTAAATGAAAAGTAAGCACATTCCAGACTGTGTGTTCTTTACTTCAGACCAATACAAATTAAAACAATCAATTTAAAAATCTGCATCATTTACAGTGCAGATACTACACTAACAGTGACATTTCTTCAAGAAAATTTGTATTTCTGCTAGTAGAGCTAACAAAACCACCTTGTTTCTCAGAAGTTTGGTTTATGGACATGATGTCAATGACTCAAGAACATCTGAATGAAATTCAAGATACATTTTAATACAAGTTAAAAATCTTCAGCTTTTAGCACCTTTAGATGTGTACATCTGATCACCATCAATGTCTTTCAGATATTAGAGATGGGCACAAAACAAAACCTCAAGTCTAGGTTCAGATCAGAATTTGCAGCTCTATCTGTTACAGGTTGAACCTCAAAAACCAGGACTCTTGTCCGGCAATGGACCATGGATCCTGCTGCACCAAAGAACCCCAGCTGGTCAGGTTCAGAATAAGGATGTTAAAGACTAGTCAACTAGCCGATAAGCAAATACTTATCAGTCACTCAGTCCACTAGTCCATCCTCACCCACCCCCCTCTGCCCTGGCTGCCTCTATTACATAGAGGCAGCAAAGGGGGGAGGAAATAGGGGTATTTCAAAGGGCAGCACCAGACAGCTCTGTTGCGCTGCCCCTTTGAAACGTCATCTCAGCTTTTCAAAGGGGCAGTGCTCACAGCTGATCCTGGGATCAGCTGGCAGTGCGGCGCTGCCCCATGTGGAGCCCAGAGTTATCTGGGGACTCCCCAGGTGATCCCAGGCTTTGCACAGCATTTCTGTGGAACCGGGATCAGCTGGAGAGTCCCCAGCTGACCCCAGGCTCTCGAGAAATGCTGTGCAGAACACGCAGTCAGTGAGCGAGTCCCCAGCTGATCCCGGGTTCCACTGAAATGCCGTGCAGAGCTTGAGATTAGCTGGGGAGTCCCCAGCTGACCTCAGGCTCTGTGTGGCATTTCAAATCGACAGTGCAACATGGAGCCCAGGGTCAGCGAGGGACTCCGAGTCCCTCGCTAACCCCAGGCTCCATGAGGGCGCTTCCGCTTTGAAATGCACAAGAGCCCCTGTTGGAGAGATTTGTACATTTCAAAGCTGGCACATCCACATGCAGCCCGGAGTCAGCGGAAACGCCTATCGACTGTGAAAGTGCTTATTGACTAATTGAATAGTCGGTGGAAATTCCATCGACTACTCAACTAGTAAATTAACTGCCATTAAACATCCTTAGTTCAGAAGCACATCCCAAGCTGGGCTGGCAGTGAGGAGCACATCCCCAGCAGGGCTAGCATGATGGGAAGCACAGCCCAGGCCAGGGCTAGCAGCAGGAACACAGCCCTGCTGAGGCCTGCGAGCGCAACCCCACCTGGGGCTAGCGTGTGACAGTGCGTCGGGGACTCCTCCCCCCATCCTGCACCCCTGTAGCAGCAAGATGAGACTCCGTCAGCCAGTGGAATAGAGGGTTTATTGCTTCTGCGGGATACAGCACAGACTAGACATGATGTGGTCACAGGAGTCAGGGCCAGCCAGCCTCAGACCCCCTGGGCTGGACTCCCAGCACTCTGCTTCATCTCTTCTCTCCACGTGTGCTCCAGCCAAACTGACTCTTCTCCAAACCACTCCCTTCCTTTGTTCAGCCCCTTCCCTCGACAGGTACGAATCGGCTGGGTCACTGTCTACGTGACCTGAGGTTCCTCAGGCGACCCCCCACTGGGCAGTACTTACAGACGCAGGCTAGTAGGGGTCACCCACAGCCCAAGCGTAGCAACCAGTGACGTACCGGCACTACATCACAGATATGTTGAGAAACACAGCCTTGATCGAGGCTGATGTGGAGAGGTGCAGTTCAGCCCCAGTCATGTATGGTGCGGGGAGTGCAGCGCTGGCCAGGGCTGGAGTCAGAGGGGTTGGCAGCTAAGTGCGCAGCTCAGGCTGTAGGGGTTCAGCCCCAGAGGCAGCAGGACCAGCCCCTGTCCAGGGCTGGCATGGTGGGGGACACGGTCCTAGTCAGCAGCAACAGGGAGCAGAGCCTATAGTTCAGTAGGGAGCCTTTTCCTCCCCTTGTCCAGCAAATTCTGTGGTTCAAGACCATTCCAGTCCTAAGGGTGCCGGACAAGGGAGATTCTACCTGTAGTCAATGGGTCAACTCTAAAAACTTCCCAGATCTGGGGAAGTTCATGTTTGGGTGCAAATTCGGAATGAACACGTTTAAGATAGTTTGAATTTCGCATTTTGGTTTAACCCTTTATAAACTCTATGAAGTGTGGATCTGGGATTTTAGAACATATTTAAAACATATTAAATATGAAAGATCAAGTAGGTTTGCATGAGTATTACTAAATCTGTTACTAAACATAAACTTCGCTCTCCAGGCCTATCCATCTGGCACTTTCCACTAACTCTACATTTATTTGAAAATTAACACTTGATAACTTTGCTAAAATATATACTTTTTATAAATACAGACTTTTACTAAACAGCCAAAATTTATTCCTAATTTCTAATTATCAAACTCATAGGGTCATCCTTAAGCATACGCAACTGTGTAGGGCACCACTACATTTGGGGTCCCAGTAATGCTCCAAATTTAGTAGTACCCTATGCTGCATATACCTAGGGCTACCACTAGCCATAGGCAGCACCGGCTCTAGCAGACCCAATTCCCATGCACTCCCACCCCCTGCTCCGCCTCCCAGCCCCTTCAGACCCAGTCCTCCATCACCATCCCCTCTCTGCCTGCTGGCCCACAGCTCAAGCCAACTGTGCTACTCTCCCCTCTGCCTGCTGGCTTGCAGCTCCTGCTGACTGTGCTATTCAGTCTGTCTGCTTCCCCACCAGCCTCCTTACCCTCCTTCCCTACCACCTCCCACAGCCCCACCCCATGGAGTGACTGTCCCGACCCTGTAGGGATGGAGGATGCAGGTTGCATAGGGCACCATCATAAGGATGGCTTTGCAAACACAACAGGAGATTTAAGAACAGTGAACAGCAAGTCTTTCTGCACATGTCACTGGAATTAAAGTCACCATGCCTCTGGTTTTCACTTGGGGTCTGATCCAAAGACTACTGAAGTCAATGGGAAGACTGAAGTCAATGGGAAGCTCAGGATCAGGCCTTCTGACAGTGAGGATTTCAATATACAGTTTGACTTCAGTGCAAACCTAAACTTTAGATTTTTTTTACTTTAATGCAAAAGGGCACTAAAAACCTTTCAGACACAAGTTCCAGAGTTTGTGAAATAGCTCCACGATAGGCTCTGGTGTCATATTCAATACCTGTTTTGTTTCAAAGCATCTCTCCTGCATACCAGAATGATATCTTCCTGCAGGTTAATATTCATAGTCAAGATCAGAAGGAACTACTATATTGAATTGAAATAGAGAATGCAGGCACATTTAGTGATTGGAAGAATATATCAGTATGCAAAGGAAGCACATATTGGTTGTGTCAGCAGTTTAGGGGGAGAGAAGACAGAAAGTTTGGGGTGGGAGTAAAAGAGTAATAATAGGGTAAATAGCTGGGAGAAGAGGAAATGATGTGGAATTGGAAGAAGGGGAAATAAGGGACAGTGGAATGAAGAATAGAGATGACATGGGGGAAGGGGAGAGAACGAAAGGCAAGAAAGAAGAAGCAAGAAGTCAGAAAAATGGATAGAAAACAAATGGGGAAAAGAAACCAAAACGTTCTCAAGAAAAGAATGCATTAAGAAAATAAAGATTTTTCTTAAAAGCCTTTTCTTGTTAGTGAGGAACAGGAACCTCTACATTATAGCAGTGAACACTAACATCTGTAAGGAAAGTCAGAATTCACTTGATTTTCCATATAAAAACTGAAAAGAACAAGGATAAATAAAGTACAAAAAAGAGTTTGTTTGTTTTTTCACTTTTAAAATACTTCCAAGTTGCATTTCAAAACCATCTCTTTTCAAATTTTTCCATGTGGGAATCTTTTCATCTTCCTACTACTAGAGTTTAGCGTGTGCAGCATGTACTGCAAATATGACTGGCCTGAAAACTCAATTCAACCTTGCCCTGAATCATGTACCATCCTTGACACCAGTGCAAAGTGAGTGTAAAATACTAACAAGTCAAACTGATAGCAGTTACAGGCCTGTATACAGAGGGGGTGTTTGGGTACAAACGCACTCCCCATGGTATCCCGGGTAAGTATGCTCTGGCCAGGGAAGGCAAGAGCAGTGCACTGTCTGAACCTCCCTCCTCCACGATCCAGCTGGCTGGGGCTGACTTCCCACACAGGAGCGAGGTCGGTGGCAGGTCTGGGCCTCACTCCAGGGGGAGAGAGGGAGGGAAAAATCAGCCCCAGCCTTCCCCCAACCAGCCAGATCAGGAGCCCACCTACTTTGGAGGCTTTGGGGTGGGTGGGTGCATTCTAACCCTTGCAGTCCACATTTGAAAAAAAGCACGTGCGCGCACACACAGAAATTCCTGCATATGGGCCTGAGTTATGATTTTACATTTTTTTAAATCATTACACCAGAAGCAGAGTCAGGATAAATCAGTCCCTGGGTTTCCACTAGATCTTCACATATCAATTAGGCAGGAGCTCAATGGTCTGACTGATCACAGTCTACAAGAACTTTTTTGAAGTTTAACCAGGTATACCCAGCTGTGTGAAGAAAGCTTTTCTAATGGAACTGGAAACCAATTCAGTGCTTGAAAAGTAGTTTCTGAATAAGCTGCAAGGTGCCAGGAAACATTAAAGAATCTGTCCCAATGTCAACAAATATAATATTCGTCTTTTTCTGAAAACAAAGGCCAAGAACAGTAATAAACATTGTTTTGTTTCGACTAGCAATGTAAAGTTAAAATCCAAAGGGAAAGATTTTTGCATCCACTATTTTCAAATAAACCAACATTTGCATAGGAAAACAGCTTAGCGCAGTCTTTAAAAACAGGAAAGCCATTAATTGATCCAACATGTTGGCAATTTTAAAGAAAACTAGACAGGAACAAATAATGCATTCTATTGTGTAGACATACACTGAGCTTGACTTTAAGAGTGCTTATACTTCTATATGCCAAATTCCTATTATGTCACCTGCTAAATAATCTTCAACACTTAAAGAAGTAGAAGCTAAATGATATTCAGTTTATTGAGAACAGTTTTGAAATGCTTAGAAGCTCCTAATTTTTAAGCCACAAAAAGTCAACAGCAAAATCAAGATTTTTTTAAAGCGTTCCTATGACCCAATCCCCGTCTCAAAAGCATATGAATATATGAATTTGCTCCAGTAAACAGTTAATCTCTTTATAGGAGTTTGAGTGTAAGACATTCAAAATGTTCTGCCCAATACCTGCACTATCAGTAATACGAGGAATCCTTTCACTTCTTAGCCATCCTGGCTAACTTATTACAAAATAAAAAAGTGTAATTAAAACATCCAATCTTTATAACCTATTCATGTTCTGATGTGACAGATTCAACTGGCATGAAAGAGAAATGATTACTGGATGCAAACCAGAGATTTCAATAATAGGTGGCATTTTAATCTGCATGACAAGGCTTGTGGCATAAGAGACTAACAGCTTCTGGCAGAATACTTTGTCCCTAAAAATAAATCTGATGAGCTGATTTTTAAAATAATATGCCAAAACAAACAATTTTATAAAAACAGTGTTTTCATTATACAGTAAACCCAATGTTTGTTCTGGCTTTGCTATTATTTCCGACGGCTAAATTGACATTCACTCTCTTATGGCACAACTGGATTAATTCTTTGAGTCCTGAACACCCATTTTATGACATCAAAGACGCACATGGAAAGGACGAGAAACCACAATTTGAGACAAATGTCTGCATCTGTAGCTCATAAAAATCACATACTCCAACGTTTAGTTCCACAGATGAAAATAATTGCAAAGATGATAGTAGAGGCTGCATTCTCCACTTTGCTAAGCTTTCTAGTAATTAAAAAACAATGTTATCCTTCACATCTTGCAGAGCTCAATCTCACTCCTTGGCCCCTGCTTGCCATGGACTACCGGAACTTAATGATCCAACAAAATGCTTACAGCTGCTTAACTGCCCTATAAAGGGACCACAGGTCCCATAAAATCCACAAAGTGGCCAAAACTTCACAGCTTTCCAACTTTTCCCACCAAACTGGATGTTCTTGTTTATCTGTCTTGGCAGCCTGTCAATGTCTCTCCATGGCAGCAAGCAGAAGAGTATTTATGAGCTGTACAGGTGCCCAGAAAAACACTTTCTGTCCAGAAATGAAGCGATAAAAACGAGGGGGGGGGGGTGGAGAGAGAGGAGAAGGGGGCGGGACTCAATTGCAGCTCACTCCTGGCAAGGATAACAGATACAGAAACTGACCAAGCGGCTCCCTCAGCCCACCCCAGCTACCAGCTTGGCCCAAACCTTGGGGGGACGCTGTCTCCCCCAAGCACCCAACTCCTGCCCGGGCAAGCGAAGCCGGCTGGAGCCCCCCAAGCCGGGCGCCTAGGTATCAGCAGACACCGTCCCTGGCAGCGAGGGGGGAAAGGGGCCTCCACGCGCGGGTTTGCAGCGGGAGGGCAGCAGGCGGGCGCCCCCACTCACCTGCATGCGGCATGGTGATGGTCTCGTTGGCGTTGCTGGAGCCCAGGTTGAAGATGACCACGGCCGAGGCGTTCTGGGCGGCGGCGTGGCGGATCTTATCCCTGTACGTGCAGTTGCCCTTGGGGATCAGCGCCACCCAGCTCTTGCCCTGGCCCGGGGCGGCGAAGCGGGTGTGGGGGTCGCAGGCCAGGCGGTCGTGGGCGGAGACGGTCATCACCACCTGGCCCCGGGCATCCTGCTTGGGCGAGTGCTCCCCGTAGCGCCCGCACTCGCTCTTCTCGCTGCGCAGCTCCAGGCTGCCGGCCGCCGGCTCGGCGTAGGTGATGTTCACGAAGGCCGTGTACCACTCCTCTTTCTCGGCCACCGTGAAGTCCAGGCAGAGCAGATGCACGAAGCAGAAGGAGAGCAGCCATGTTGAGAGGGCCAGGCTGCGGCACGCCTGGATCAGAGACATTGCCATCTTCCCTCGGCCTCCCCCCTCGCCTCCGGCCCGGCGGCGTGCGAGCGAGCGAGCCCCGCAGCCCGCGCTGGCCGAAGCGGCGGCTGGGATCTGGCCGTGCGAGGAAAGGGGGAGTGTGCGTGGGGGGGGGGGGGGCTGGCTGGGAACCTCAGCTGTAATGCATTGCACTGGGGGCTTCTCCCTGCCTCCCGCCGCCTTAGCGCCTTGCTCCTTCGCCCTCCCCCGGTTGCTCCGTCCGTCGCTCTCTCCCCCGCCCCCCTAGCCTCTCCTCTCGGGCGCCTTCCTGGCTTGGCGGTCGCTCCCCTCTCCCTTCTGGGGGCAGGGGCTGGGGAGGGCACACACGGGCTGCACGGGAGCAAGTTGGGACCCTCTTCCAAAGGGAGCTCCGGACGCCGGCTGGCGGAGGGGGCGTCTTGCTATATGCAGCCAGGGCCGGCGGGGGAAGGGGGGCTGCTGCTGCTGCTCGCCCTCCGCCGCTCCACCCCCTCGCCGGGTAGCCGTGCGGGCGGCTCGCCAGAGGAGATGCTGGCTCTGGCGTGGCGGGGTAGGGGAGGCGCGTGCGGGAGGGGCTTTGGCGTGATGTCAAGAGCTCTTGCGGCTACGCTTTAATGGCGCGCGCGCTTGGAGCGGCAGCAGCGACACCTGCTGGGTCAGCGGCAGAATCAGCCTGGGAGCCGCTGGAGGAGAAGAGACGAAACTTCGAAGTGGTGGTTTTCAAATGGGGGTCTGTGGAGCCCCCGGGGGGGGGGGAGGGGAGAAGGCAAAAGCTAAGGTCTAAGCCACGGTCTGGGAAAGGCTGTTCTTACCCTAGAGCGGTGGCTTTCAGCCTGTGACCCACTGACCCCTGGGAGGTCAACAGACTAAGATGTCCAAAGGTTACTGCACCTTCCGTTGAAATGTTTCAGGGCAGGGCTCCTCAACATTGGAAGCCCTCGGGGGTCACGATGATACTCGCAGCACATGCTGAGGGCCGCAACTTAAGTGTGGATGCATGTACATGCACATAGCTTCTTTCACACTGACGGGCATGAATACAAAGATTAAGGCAAGACTACACAACACACAGGCCCCATTTAAGTCAGCTCTACGTAGGGGCAGATGACGATTTTGCAGGGCCTAGGGTAGCACAATTTTGCGGGGCCCCCCTTTGACACGGCGCATGCGCAGTGGTGCCACGCACATGCGCAGTAGCACCACGATGCATGTGCAGGGCTTCTTGAAGCGTGGGACCCTGGGCAGCCAGCCCACTCGCCCTGCCCTATATCTACCCCTGGCTCTACAGATATTAATAAATTGCAATATTTACCCAATTTCCACCCATATGACAGCACTTTTAATGAGCAATGACAGTCCAGGAATTTAACTACTAAAACACATATCAACAGAAGACCATTATATTGACTACTTTTTTATTTTGGCTACCACTCATGAGCCACAAGTTGAGCCCCATATAAACCCATACCACACCACGGGCTGCCTATTGAGTAGCCCTGTTTTAGAGGATTTGCAATTGACAAACAACTCTACTGGAGCAAAGTCTGAGAGAAAATTAAAGTTTAGGATTATAGACTTTAAAATCACACTTTGGCCCCTGTTATTTTAATTAATTTACTTGTTTTCCTGCCTGCTATCATCGAGTTTTTCCTCTATTCGCAAATTATCCCAGTAACGGGGTTGCTGTCTCCTTCGTCTGAAGCATCTACTACTAGCCCCTGCCAGAGACAGCACACTGGATTGGACGGCCCACCACTGTGACCTGTTATGGCAGTCAGTATGTTTCTAAGAAAAGAAAGCCGGAAAGGACAGTTCTCTATTGAATTTCTGTTTTCTGATATGGGTCTGCAACAACAAGTAAGTTTGTGCTATACTATTAAATTAGAAAAATATGTATGTATATATGTGCACATATTCTGAGGCATGTGTATACATACACTAGAAAACAAACATTCTGTTTCAAAACAGAATAGACATGAACAACACACAGATTTAACCACACAAATAAATAAATAGGTTAACTATTGACACAAATATAAAGAAGTGTTATTGTGAAACTAATGAAAACATAGAACTTCTGAGGAAATATATCTTAAAATAGGTAAGTGAAGCACAAAGAGCAGTACAAAAAAGGGAATGGGTAAAATCCTGAATCTGCTGTAGTCAATATTTTGGAACTTTGATTCTTTATTATGTATAATAATTGGAATTAAAATAGTCATTGAGGGTAATTCCATGGTCAATATCCTGATCTCTTTTATGTCAGTATAAAAAGTGTTAAACCACAACGGAGTCATTCAATATCTGCTCCAGTCTAAACGAGATCAGAATCTGTTGCATAAAGGGAGAAAAAGATATTTTTCTAATGGCCATTTAATCTTTATTGTTAAAGGACAGTTGACATGATGCACATATATGGTTTGCTTTAATGTCATGGCTAAATTCTGTTGCCCTTTAATTTAAATAGGATTTGTGCATGTAAACTGATGGCAGTGTTTGACCTTCACATTATGTTGCTACATGTTTACGACCAGTCCATATGAATAATATACATGTGGGGCAATAGGAGAGCTAATTTCCCAAGAAGAATACGACCAAAATTAAATAGAAGGAAAAAAACCTGATTTTTAAGAGTTTATTAATTGTCCAAAAATACACAACATAAGAACATAAGAACGGCCGTACTGGGTCAGACCAAAGGTCCATCTAGCCCAGTATCCTGTCTGCCAACAGAGGCCAGCACCAGGTGCCCCAGAGAGGGTGGACCGAAGACAATGTTCAAGTGATTTGTCTCCTGCCATCCCTCTCCAGCCTCCGACAGAGGTCAGGGACACCATTTTATCCCCTGGCTAATAGCCTTTTATGGACCTAACCTCCATGAAATTATCTAGCTTCTCTTTAAGTATAACACAGAACAATATTGGGTAGAAGGATTCCCATGCTGGCTCAGTATGGAAGTGAAAGCAATAAATCAGAGAAAGGGGGAGAAAGTATATAACATAGAAAAAAATGGAAGAACATAGCAACCAATATTAGAAGTTACGAAATACAAAAAGTTGATAAGGGAGGCGGATCTTTCAGAAAATAAACCCTTTTATTTTATTATCAAAGGGAATAAGGGATCTTTCGGAAAAGGGTTTATTTTCCGAAAGATCCGCGTCTAGACTGACGCTTTTTTCCGGCAAAGCTCTGAGCCGGAAAAAAGTGGCAGCCATGTTTATGCAAATGAAGCAGGGGGATTTAAATCCCCGCTTCATTTGCAATTGCGATGTGTCTAATTTGCATCCCTTTTACGGAAAAGGGATGCAGTCTAGACACAGCCTAGGAGTGTTCATCCAGCTAAGTCATCTGAAGGCACTCTTGATGTTCAGTAAGAGGGTGCCCATACTAGGAGCTAGGGTGTAGTAGCCAGTGAGCTTTAAATTCATGCTTTCACTTACAGAACATAGCTTCTCCATGTAGACAAGCCTCCATTTTTATAATGGTGTCCTGAAAACCAGGAATGTCCCTGTTCACATGGTCTGTAGCAGTAATTTTTACGGTGCCAGGTACTTCTTTTTTATACTTCAGTAGACATATGAGCACCTTAAGGCAGCGATCCGCAATCTAGGCTAGTGAGCGGGCCGCATGAGTGGCCCTCCATCTCAGTGGACTACAAGATTGTCATAACCAAGATGGTTTCCCAGGATAGGGTAGTTTTGCTAACTGCCTGCATACCAAGAATTTGTTAGGTGTGCCGATTGAACCATAGCAGTGCTTTGATTAGATGCAGAGGGAGCATATAGCTCTCACAGTCAATGTTGTGTGCAATCAGCATGCACCTCACTTCACATGTCCGTGCTTTATATGCATGTCACTTTAGCAAAACCAGTAGGGAAATAAAAATCTATGTGGACGGAATCTGGCCACCCTGCATGTGAGCAATAGGGATGTTAAGAAGTAGGTATTTCACTAAGCGTGTGGTCGATATCCACTACATAATTAGTCAATAAGGGAAGGCACTCAGTTCCAGCTCATGCTAGGTCCAGTAGCTACCCCCGCTGTGGCTCTGTAGTTTAAATGTAGTAAGAGCGGGGCAGGCAGGCAGACCAGCTCCTACTACATTTAAACTGCAGAGTTGCAGCAGGGATAACTTCTGGACCCGGCACAAGCAAGGACTGAGCTGGCTTGCTCAGTCCTGGCTTACGCCATGTCCAGCGGCCCCTGGGCTGCCATGGATAGGGGCTGCTGCTGGAGCAGCCTCTGTCCACAGCAAGCCTGGGGCCCTCCTCTGATAGAGAGAGCAGCACGGGCGGGGGGAGAAGGCATCGCAGAGACAGTGCTTGGGGAGCTGGCTCCCCCTAGCACTAGCTCCTGTGCAATTCTCCCTCCCCCTGCATGATACAGAGGCAGCAAGGGCGGGGGAATGCAAGGACCCAAATAGTCGACTCAACTAAGCGATAAGCCTAGGCTTATTGTGTTACTCAACTACTCGACCACTTGCTTACATCCCTAGTAGGCAATAGTAAACAAAACGCCTCAGGGGCTACATATAGGACCCCAGTAGGTCACATGCGGCTCTTGTGCTGCATGTTGCCCACCACTGCCTTAAGGACTTACTGGCCAGCTGAACTGCTGAAACCAAAAGTTTTTAACTTAGCTAGCTGTCTTCGATTCAGGCACAGTTAATTTGGCACCCTATGATGCAAATTATTAGTTCAAATTATTTCTTCTAAAATATATTACTTTGCATTTGTCAGCCATGAATTTAATTTACCACTATGCTGCTAATCCAACTACCTTGTCTGGTTCCTCTGAAGTTCTTCACAGTCTTCTCTGCTCTTGAAGAAATTAAATAATTATGTTTCATCTGCAAGTTTTGCCACATCACTTTTTATAACCTTTTTATACACACATCATTGTACCTTGTCCAGGCTCTTCCCTACCACTATCCAGAATTATTATCTATATAAACAGTTATTCTTAGTACTTTCTATTAAGTGTGTGTTTGGCCATCCAGAGATCCTTCCCCACTGGAGTCCTTCTGCAGAAGAAGTGGAGCACACTGCTGACTGTACTGTGTTCTATGCATAGGTACCAACATTTAGAAAAATTTTGCAAGAAGAGATTAAATAAGATGTGGTTAATTGAAAGCACTTATGCAGTTAGCCAGTCATGGGCATCCCCTATGTAAGGCAGGGGAAGGCTCTGCCTTCCTAAACTGCCAGGCACAGCCCCACCCACACTATGCCCCCAGAACACCTGTTGCAGTGTTCGCCCTTCCCGTGCTACAGGGCTGGAGAGGCAGGGCTGGGTCAGGCTACATAGTGTGCCCTCCTTCGGGGGTGGGGAGACTGGGGCCATGCCGCATGCACTTTGACCTCCTCTGGATCTGGGGAGGCTGGGACCATGCCTGCCATCCGACCTCCTCTTGGGCTGAGGAGGGCAGGGCCATGCCATTCAACCTCTGACCTCCTCTGGAGCTGGGGAGGCTGGGACCAGTGCACGCCTGTTTGCTCCCCTTTTCTCTCGGTTACTGGGATGGGAGTGTGCGCACCACATGCTGCCTCACCTCTGCATGGGGGCAAGGAAGGGCCAGGGCTAGAGGTGGGGCTGAGGGCTTGCTTCCCCCAGCCAAGCCTTCACCAATCGCCCATGCAGCCAATGTAAGGTACTCTGTGTATTCTGGTGAGTTGTAGGACTCAAATGTTCTTTACTAACAATAGCTATTTAATTGTTATAGTTGCTCTCTGCTCTGTATTTGTTAAATGGGACTAGATATGCTTAGCAACAGTATCTCATGGAGAGGTCATGTCCAGCATATCCAAGTTTAGGTATAGAAAGTATGGCACTTAATTCCATGTACAGATTGCCCTGATCTTCATAGTGATGAAGAGTTGCAGTAGTTCAGCACCACTGGATTTAGTTACCTTAATTTAAGCACTCAGCATTGACAGTGATAAAACTATTTAACCTGGTAGTCTTGAAAAGGAATCTTCATAAGGAATAAGACCACACACTTAAAAAAAAGGAAATGTAGAATCTCCTTTAGGTTTGTACATCCTTTGTGAGAAATGTGTGAATATGGGAAGGCAAGAGAAGACTCCAGCACCAGATGGTCAGAAGGTGTGAACTCAGGCACTGGTCAAATTAAGGATGGAGGAAGAGGGGGAGAATTGACTAAAGCAGGGGCATACCCCTGTGAACGAGATCTGTGAGTGAGATAAACCAGCCGCAGTCACTCCCAGGACATTCATCAATGTACTGATGGAGCATGACAGTGGAAGCAGCCTTGAGGTAAAACAATTAGATGACATCAGCATGACACTGCAAAAACCCATAGATTAAAATTGGGACTTACAACCATAAGAGTGGGGTGTGTAGCCGTGAAGCTTTGGGTTAGTCCCGGGAAAACAACTTTGGAGCATTGGACGATGGCCGACAGAACCTGGCTCCTTCCTGGTGCCCAGCCTACAAATAAGACTAGTAGCCTGGACACCAGCTGCAGGACTTGTGTGTGTGAATGAACGCATATGCTGATTTCTATGCAGTATTTGCAGTAAACATGGCGTATTGCCTTTCCCCCCTGCAAAAGATCCCATGTGCTTCTCATAAGCATAACACTACCAAAACTAAATGGACCATTGTGGAACATCACAACACAAAAAACTTTGTTAATTGTCGCTTATATAAAGAGGCTATGCACAAAAGTGCTCAACCCATCAGCTTGAATTCTGGAAAAAGGAAATAAAAATAACAGACAAGAAAATGTCTGATCTCTTGCTGTTTGGACTCACGGGTCAGAGCTACAAAACAGAAGCAGAGATCCCAGAGTGAGTCTGGGTTAACCTAAAAGACATTGAGAGCTGACAGCACTTCAATTCTGTCACCTTTTGGAATCAAAGACTAACTCATTTATGCATATATTCCTGCTTCAGTGCTGTGATAACTCTAATTCAGGGCTTCTCAACTTTGGAAGCCCTGGGGGCCACAATGATACTCACAGCACATGCCAACGTCCACAACTTAAGTGTGGTTGCATATACATGCAAATATATATGCAAATAGATGCAATAGATTCTTCCACACTGATGAACATAAATACAAAGCACTTCCCACAATGCCCCAGTGCTCCTGGCACCTCCTCCCTGCGGGCTAGAAACATCGACACCCTGTACCTATCTGTTGCAGCCACCGTCTGCTTCAGTCTTTCAGTGCTCATCTCTCCTGGGAGATGCCTCGCCTTTGTGGAGCGTGTTCCCAGTGGAGGCCATGTTCAAAGGATCCCATCCGCAGGCTGAGTGTTGAGCCCTATGTAAACCCAAACCGCACCACGGGCTGCAAACAAATGGGCCACGGGCTGCATGTGGCCCATGGGCCACGTGTTGAGTTGCCCTGCTCCAATTTATTTTCTATGAGCAGATCTACACTATACATTTACAGTGGTGCAGCCGCATCACTGTTGCATTTCTGGTGAAAAGCCGATGGGAGAGAGCTCTCTTGTTAGCATAATAACTTCACTTCCAGTAGCTATGGCCATGGGAGAAACTCTCCTGCTGACATACCACTGTATACACTAGCGCCTAGGTCAGTAAATGAATGAGTCCGTTGGGGTATGGACTGTTTATACCCCTGAGCAATAGTTATTTGTAGTGTAGACCAGGGCTAAGTTAATAAATCCTCAGATATATTTCATATCAAAGACAATGTTTGCAGCTAATCCTATAGAAACTAAGGTGCAAGTTGCCCTGGGGTAAGTGACTGGTCCTTTGGGACCAGGAGTAACATGAATATTGTTGTAAAGTGAGGATTATTACTAAATCCAGTTTGCCTGTGAGCAGGAGAGCAGACAGCCAAACCAAGTCCCTGGGAAAGGTGGGGCTCCCTGACTCCGTGCTCCCAGAAGGGGCATGGCCTCAGACAGAAGGGGCAGAGCCAGGGCAGCCAACCCTCAGTGCCAGGCCCCCTGAGTCCTGAGAGTCACCAAGGGTACCACCTGGGGCTCCATGGTAAGACTGTTCTAGTGCTTTCAAAGTTCATATTTGTTACTGGGCTGATAGAATCTAGATATAGTGCAGAGACCCCAAACTGGCTGTGAGTTTGGCACTCATAGTCATGAGCCACTCCAGACAGCATTACACAAAGGATTACACGGCCAAGTTCTTTGCAGATCTGCAAAATCCATCTCTGCTAGCCAATGTAATTTCTACATGAAGGTGAAATGACAAAGCTTTAGCATTTTTCTGTGCATTTGGACAGAGATTAAAGTTAATTGAAACAGAAGGGGGAGATCTTTCCACACCAACTGTGGAACATGGGGAGCAGAATTATATCCTAAGCCAGGGAGAAAAGGGGAAGCACTCTCATCTCTGCCAATGGATAAGTGGCAGAAAGTGATTCCTTTTGTAACTGGGGAAGAATAGAGGCAGATGTTAAAAGACTGCAAAAATCACAAAGGTGAAACAATTCTACTCCTGCCTTCATTCTATAGCAATACTATTTTGGGGATAAAAAAAAACTTTCCATTAACAAAGTTTATTGTTCAGTAAATCTTTTCTAAATCAAAGTGATTTTAATACTTCATTCACATGTATATTCAGATATTAATACCCAGATAACACTCCACAGACTTTAAAACAGAATTCTGCCTTAAACTTAAATAGCGTTTGTTTCCTTGAAAACATTTTCTGAATTACTACAGTCAGTCTTCAATTCACAGTCTTCATTAAGTTCTGGTTTCATTTAATTAGTTTAATTTAATATTCCCAGTAATGTTCTGATTTTAAAAAGAAATCTTCAACCAGAATAAAAATTTCAGAAAAATCACAATCTTGGCCAAGAAACTCCTAACTGCAGCTATGTGAAAGGTTCAAATACAATCCTAAATTTATGAGTAGGTGACATTTTAATTTAAACATTGTGAAAAGAGAGAGTCAAGCAATACATTTAACTTTATTTTGGTTTAATTAACATTTTGTAGCAAGACAGTGCTCTGGCTTCCTCAAAGACAGAATTGCCATGACTTTTAATATTTACGTGGCATCTGCTATTGGTTTATAGTGCGAACTTTTATAAACTACCAGTACTCAGGGTGATATGCAGACTGCTTGTGAATGTCTTCCTTCTGTTTGTTCCTTCCTCAATTTTAAATACATACACACCTGTCACGTTACTGGATCTTGAGGGGAGCAGCCAGATCACTGCTGCACCCATAGGTGGGGGTGTTGGCCCCAAGAATAGTATAGAAGGGGGCCATGTGAGGTATTGAATAGAAGCTTATTGTCTGCTGATCCTGTGTACGCTATTTATGTGAGTGTATAATGTCTGTGTGTGTAGGTAGGAATCTGTAATCTGTGTGGAAACTGAATATTTCTCTGAATGTGGTTGAACATTGGGCAGAGCCTGACCTATGGACATGCTAATTAGTGAGGCCCTATGGGACAATGGCACTCAATGGGCCAAGGACACACGTAAAGCATGAGGGTGGAAGCCTAGGAGCTGCAGCAGAGAGAGGCTGACGGCCAGGTGACTGGCTTCGGCCAAGGAGAGGCCTGGAAGGATGTATAAAGAGGCCATGTGGGGGACTCCATTTTGTTCTCAGCTCAGCACTTCATCCCAGAGGCAGCAATGCAGGGATCGAAGAGCCGGAAGACCTGTGAACCCATCCTGACCCTAGGATGTGCAACAAGAACTTTTAAACCAGCAGGTGTAACATCTCTGCTAGAGCCTGCATCAAGAACTGGGAGATTCGGTGCATGTAATTCTTTAACAACCTTACTCTCATGCCTTTCTTTATTGTAATAATAAACCTTTAGGTGTTAGATGCTAAAGGATTGGCCCAGCGTGATTTGTGGGTAAGGTCCAGAGGGTAAATTGACCAGGGATCTGTAGCTGGTTTCTTGGGACCGGACAGAACTTGTTCGGGGTAGGTGGGATTGGGTGCTAGGACCCCCCACCTGTGTATGAGGCCTGGGGCCATCTGGGGCACGAATATTGCTGGGGAGTCGGAGGGGTTTTGCTCGTGAGGCTTCAGGCAGGCTGCTAAAGCGCTCTGTGGGACTGGTTTGTGGCCTGTGTGGAGAGGTCACCAGTCTGGGGGCTGTAAAGAGCCCCGGATTTGAGCAATTCGCCCTGAGCGGACGCCCTCAGCTGTGCCCAGACACGGCCCGGTCCATCACAACACCACACACAGACAGGAAATGAGGTCGTATTATAAAGGATCAACATAAAAAAACCCATAAGCATCCAGCAACAGAAGTATAAGGCCAAGACACAAAATGAGATTAAACTAGCTAGGGTATAGAGGGTGACAAGAAAAGATTTTTCCCAATATATTAGATACAAGGACAGGCTAAGCCTATTTAATGAGGTGGGGAAAACAGTAACAGAGCAATGGCTGGCAGGCTAAAAGTCTTTTTAGTTACAATTTTCATGAAACAGGGTAGCAGTGATCAGACAACTAATAAACATCAATATAAAAGGATCTGAAGCTAAAACAGGGAAAGAACAAATGAAGTATTGCTTAAGACTTGGCTACACTTGAAACAGTACAGCTGCACAGCCTGTAACTCCACCATTGTAGGACAAGTAGTAACTGGCTCATATTGCACCAAGGAAGATTTAGCGTGTACACATTAGGAAAATTCCTAACTTGTGAGGGTGATTAAGCACAAAGACAAATTAACTAGGAAGGTTAGGAATTTCCATCATTGGAGGTTTTTAAGAACAGGTGGGGTAACCAATAGGCAAACTATTAGCCAAATTCAAACAGCCAGCTTTTGAACAGACCCTGAAATCTTACTCATCATTATTGTAATTTTTATTATATTCCTTGGAGTCTTTGCCTCGACAATACCTTGATCAAGAAATCTGGACCTTGGCAAAAATACTTGGTTGCGTTTGGGACAAATACCTGTGAGAGATGCCCCTTGCTCCATATTTGTCATCTCAAGAAGTGGGTTGTGCCTACGAAAGCATATGATACTATTTATATATTTTGATTAGTCTCTAAAGTGTTACAGGACCATTCTTGTTTCTTAAGTTGCTCTAGATAATACTTAGCCCTGCCTCATTGCGGGGGACTGGACTAGATTTCAATCCTACAATCCATGATTCAACCAGTAAAAAAGTACCTGGGGATTATAGTGGAGGAGAATCTGGATATGGGGCAACAGTGTGCCCTTGTAGCCAAGAATGCTAATGGCATATTAGGTTGCATTAGGAGGAGCACTGCCAGCAGATCTAGAGAAGTTATTATTCCCCTTTATTCAGCACTGGTGAGCCACATGTGGAGTACTGTGTCCAATTCTGGGGCCCCCATTACAGAAAGGATGTGAATGCATTGGAGAGGGTCCAGTGGAGGACAACAAAAATGAGTAGAGGCCTGGAGCACATGACCTACGAGGAGAGGCTGAGTGATTTGGGCTTATTTATTTATCTCTATTTTTGGCTTCAATTAGGAAATTATAAAACCCAATAGTTTGTCCTATCCCATTTTGGCCTGGAACTGTAGTACCACTGAGTCTATTGACATACCAGCCTGGGCTCCCTCTCACTGTGCTGCTGTAACAAACTGGAGATATACTCCTGGAATTACACTTCCACCAGCATACACATAGGTAGGGATACACCCAGCTGCGGTTACATGCAGGTTCTTTGCATGAACCAACACTAGAAATGCTATTGCTAACACAACTCATATTTCCCCAGAGATGAATCCCCTCTGGAGTGCAAACCCCAAATTAACCATCTTGCATTGCACACAGAACTGTGCACCATGAGTTCATAGTGTCCCATCCACCCACACCCTGCCAGAATAGAGAAAAATATCCACCAGCTTTTGTCTCTTAAAATACAATTTCCACACACTTCACTCCAAACTGTTTAGATGAAAACATACAATAAATGTACAGTAAAACCTGTGTTATCTAGCACGCATGGGGATTAGGGCATTCCAGTTATCTAAAAATTCTGGTTATCTGAGCGTCCAATCAATCTAGGAAAAACCAAGTGACAATAATAGTAAAACTCAGGTTTTTAATATTGGTAGTTTTATAGTGTGAGGCAGTTGGCCTCACATTTCTATTTTGAGTTAAAAATGATTAGTACTTCTTAAATAAAAAATTGTTAAGTCAATCATGGTAAACCATGCCAGACCTGTGCACCTGAAGATTTGACAGTATTGTAGCTGAGGACAATGTCGGTTAACAAAAGTTTTCCGGTTAACAGAGTGCCGGATAACAAAGCTTTCTCTGTATTAGCTACAAAAGATATATTTTAAATGATTATGAAGGAAAGCAAACAGATCAAAGCAAATTAACTATCACATATACAAAACACAAATTAGGTGTAATCAGGGTTGCTAACCCACAGAAATTTCATTTATAGACAAAATGGGAAAAATTTACAGACAGACAAATTTTTTTATGGACATAATTTTTATACTATATTAAGACAACATAAATGGCCAAAAGTGAAAAGTAATTGTTGTCATTCATACATCACAAGAACAATATGCTATTTAACTCACTTTCATTTAGTTAGCCATGGTCCTGGAAGTTTTCCATTTTGTGATCGTACATCCAACCACTGACAACTAAAATGTTCAATTTCCACTGCTGCCCAGTAAAATGGCTGAAGCAGCACAGAATAAATTTAATTGCTATCAAATAATTGCTGTTTTTTGAAATTTTATTGCACTTGTACGAAATTTATGGACACCTAAATTTTTTTTACAGACTTTACGGACATATCCAATTTTGGCTAATTTTTTATGGACTGTCCGTAAATTTACTGACGGTTGGCAACCCTGAGCGTAATCTATTGGATAGATTGGAGATGAATTTGTAGATTCTTACCCTAACTGATTGTACAGATAGACCTGTAAATTCTTAAGGCACAAGCGGTCTTAGCTTTACAGTTTGAGCTTTTCAGGTCTTTATACACAGGCTAAAAATCCTGTGTATAAAAATCATGTGTGGAGAAGGGTGGGACAACCTCCCTCTGCTCCTTTTCCCCACCTTTTCCTTGTCTTTGCTCTACCCTTCCCCACCTCTTTCCCCAACTATGCTGCCTGGGGAACTAGCAGGGCAGGGGTCCACTGCCAGCAGCAGGGGTCATGTCTTCCTGCACTCACCAGCAATGGTCTACGTCCTTTGCCACCTTGCTGTGTTTCCTGCTGGTGTGGGAAGGCCCAAGCAAAAATTACGACTCAAACTGGGGTGGCTCAGCTTAAAAAGTTTGAAAACAGCTGATCAGGTTGCAGGGAGGGAGTAGCTTAGGGTGTAGAAAGAGGAGTGGCCAGGGTTGGGTGCAGGTAACTGTGTAGCTCAGGGTATGTCTACACTGCATTCCTCTCTCTCGAGAGAGAGGAGTGCAAATGCAGATGAACAAAATTGCAAATGAAGCTCAGATTTGAATTTCCTGTGCTTCATTTGCATAATCGCGTCTGGGCGCTATTTTGAAACACCCTATTTTGAAAAAAGAAACGCTATCTAGGTGTGGTTATTTAGAAAGAAAACCCTTCTTTCGAAATAACCGTTAAACCTCATTTTATAAGGAGTAAGGGTTATTTCCAAAGAAGGATTTTCTTTTGAAATAACCACGTCTAGAGAGTGTTTCTTTTTTCGAAATAGGGTATTCAAAATAGCGCCCGGACACGTTTATGCAAATGAAGCACAGGAAATTCAAATCCGTGCTTCATTTGCATTTGCATTCCTCTCTCAAAAGAAGAATGCAATGTAGACATACCCTCAGAGGGCAGCGAGACGGTAGCTAGGGGCTGTGTACGGATAGGCCAAGTCTAGGCAAGATGCAGCCAGGGGGCTGGATCCAGATCGCCTAAAAGCAGGGGCTCCCAACCTGCGGTATGCGTACCCCCAGGGGGTACGAGAAGCTTGTCAAGGGGGTACAGGGAATATTTGGTAAATAACTAGATTATCCTAATTGAAATATTCCAAAAGTAGTAGCGTTAGTGAAAAAAGTTGTGGATTCTAGAGTCTAGAATTTATTTCCTTTCATATTGAATAGGGGGTACGGGAAGGTTTACTAAAAGCCAAGAGGGTACGGGGACTGAAAAAGGTTGGGAACCCCTGGCCTAACGTTTTGATTTGGCCTGCAGACTGAATCTGGTCACTTGTAGGGATGTTAGCTATCGTGTAATTGAATAGTCATGTAACTGCATGAAATTTTAGTGGTTACATGACTATTCAGTAGTCCCTGGGGGTGAGTCTGGCAGCCAGTGAGCTCCTGGCCCTGCTCTTATGGAACCCCCTTGCTGCTGCCTTCTCTCTATTTAGTGTAATTTGATTCTCTGTCAGAGTCAGCAGCTCTGGGTGCCAGGTAGGAACTGGTCCACCAGGGAAGCCCATTTAAAAATCAACTTCATGTGCAGACTAGCTGCCTGCCTCCCTGTGCTGCTGCTTCTGATAGAGAGGCAGCAATGTGCGGTGACAGCAGCTCCTGTCCACAAGGAGCTCGGACCCCTCACAGGCGGGCTGCTGCTGCAGACCAGCTCTGTCTGTTGTGGGCCCAGACTCACTGCGGACAGAGGTTGCTCCATGGGATGCCGAAGCAGCCTCTGTCTGCTGGGAACTTGCCCCCCCACCCCCCTCAGTCAGGGGTTGCTGCCGTGGACCAGCCTCTGTTTGTGGTGAGCCTAAGCTGCAGACAGAGGTTGCTTCACGGCAGCTTCCCCTGCCCACCCGCCCCAAACGGTAGGCAGTAGCTCAGACTGCAGGCAGCTAGGGACTGTGCTGGCAGAGGGTAGCCTAGGAGGATAGCTAGGGTCTATGTATAGACAGAGGGGTAGTTCAGAGGGCAGGAATGGGGTAACTAGAGATTGTGTGTGGCCGGGGATAGCTAGAGGCTGTGTGCCAGAAGGGCTCCCTGGTGTCCCCTGATGTTTCTGCCAGCTATTGAGCTGGGTCCCTCAACCCTCTGGCTTTTACTGGCTATGTGAGAAAAGGGGGCTAGGAGCTGAGGGGCAGTTTCAACACAGCAAAGCGAGAGAGGAGGGAACAACATGATTGTCTGCACCACAGCACCAGCCAAAGGAGCAGCTGCCCTGTGTTGCCCAGCTCTGGCTTCCCCCCTCCAAACTGGCCAGAGGGCCAGGAGAGAGAAGGGGTGCAGCTGTCCCCAGGTCTGATCTGCACTTCCACTGAAGTCTGGGGGGAGGGGAGAAGGAACATCCTCAGCATCCCCCAGCTCTGCCCCATAGGCTCTGGGGCTTCTGCTATACTGGAAGCACCAGGGTTCCAGGATTAAGCCTTGCTGGCCCATCTTCAGTTTGGCAAGAGCAGGGATCGGAACTTCAGCCCTTCAGCTCCTGCTTACAGCTCCATCAGGTTAAAATATTTTAAAAATCCTTACCAGTGTTAACACAACCTTAGGGTATTTGTAATAAAATAATTTTAGAAGTCTAATTTACTTTTCACCTTCAGTCTTGATTGTTTACTGTTTGTATTTCAGTCACCAGGAACAGTGAAAAAGAGGACTCAATTTCTCTGTTTGGTTCTCATATACAAGCACAATGCTACAATGTCTGAGTTGCAAATACTTAGTTTGATGTGAACATTCTTCTGAAGTGTTGTAAATGTTTATTTGCTTTTTTAGTGTGACTGAAAAATCTCTTTTGAAAATAAACAGTAATTAATCTGTCCTGGAGAAGAGGAATCAATAGGCCAAATAACGCTAGCCAATTTTAAAGCAGAACTCTCCATTGTAATCAAATTGCTTCTCCCCAGGATAAAGCCTCTCTAGGCTACTTTAACTAGCACTGAAAATGGATTTTAATGTAACCAAAATTCACACTAAAGTCCTTTCAATATAGAACAGGTCTCTTCAAAACAAGTCAGTATTTAACCTAGCTGCCCACAGGAGGTCACTATTGTTCCATGGTAACAAAGCTCATATTATTTGTTAATACAAACATAAAGCTAGAGACTGCTGTTGTGTATGTTGGTATAACTGTTGAGTAACGGAGCGTGGGGTGTCTCCCTTTCCAGGTGTTTTTTTTAAGTTTGTGAAATAAATTAAATTAAAACTCATAAAAGTTGTACTCACTCTTTAATACATTTATAATTTGCCCCCTCATTTAATAGTGTACATTTTTCTGAAGCTTTCAAGTCATCTTGCCCCTAATCTGATCTTAGGTTCCTAAAATGAGGTTTTTGGGAAGGATGAGGGAAGGAAGACTAATCAGAATATTTAGCAAAGCTAAAAAAGGAAAAATAGCTAATGCATTCAAAGATATGGAAAGATGATAGACAGTTTCTGCCCTCCTTTAAAAAAATATCTGGCTGCTACAATGGAAAGTATCCCTTTGTCCCATTCTCAACTTTACTACAAAAAAAACCAACCAACCAAACAAAAAAACCCCCCCACACTTCTCTCCCTCCCCCACTACTGATATGAAACAAAGCTGCTCCAACAGCATAAAGACACATCAGCTTCCAAAAACATTAGGGCTGTCAAGCGATTAAAATATTTAATCATGATTAATCACGTGCACCTCCCCTTTGAAATGCCGTGGCGGTGTTTCAATGGGGCAGTGAATTAGGAGCCTGGAATCAGCTGGGGACTCCAGCTGATCCCCAGCTCCACTGTTGCAAAGCCACTGTTGCAAAGCCTTCAAAGGGGCAGCACAGCATTAATACCTGCGATTAATGCATTAAAAAATTAACATATTAATCCTGTCTTGCATTAATTGCAGGCGTTAACGCAGGTCAATCGATAGCCCTAATTGTTATGACTCAGACTTTCTCTAGGGCCTCACATCAAGGCTATGTCTAAATCTTGCTGATTATTTCTGAATAACATCTCTTGGGGTGTATCTACACAGCATCCAAAACTCAAAGTAAATACAAAACTTGAAATAAGATAGTTTATTTGGTTATTTGGCACTGTCTACACAGTGCCAAATTTTGAAATTCAGTGCTATTTCGAGCCCTTACTCCTCGTATGATGAGATTTACAGGGATGGCGAAATAGCACGTCCACTATATTTCGAAATAGCGGACACGTTCCCAAAATAACTTTGCTGTGTAGACATTCCCTAAGATAATGCTTTTTCTGTCCATCTGCACAGCTAACGCTCTTATCCAAGCTCTGATCACCTGTTGCTGCTGCATTCCATTGCTGCTGCATTCTTTTTTCTGGCCTTGGCAAATGCAAATTTGCCCTGATGCTACTCATTCAGAATGTTGCTGCAGAGATGATCTTCTTAGTGCCCTCTCCTTTTCATTGCTCTATTGGCTGCTTCTGTTGTATCACATCTTCACTTTCAAGGCCTTTCACAACCAATCATCTCTTAATCATGATCAAGAGTCAGCGCCCATCTGTTCAACCCAGGATGCCTATCTCCATGACCCACTAGTTACATTTTAAAACAAGCAGCCTCCTGCTTGGGAAGTAGTTTACATAAATGTCTGCAATGCCACTTCACTGCTCTCCTTCAGATTGTTCCTTTACTTTGTCATGATGCCTATATAAAAACATGATAACAGGGTGCTAGTGTGCAGACACCATAGCTTACCATGCCGATCAATATTGTCTCATTGTGTCCTTGCATTTCCCTATTTGTCTGTCTGTATCTATCTGTTGTCTCTTTTTATGCTTAGATTGTAAGCCCTTCAGGGCTCTTTATTGTGTATTTGTACAGTGCCTCATACAATGGGATCCTTGTTGATGACTGACATTTAGGCACTACAGTATTAACAATATGGCTTAGTTATATGGGCCACATCACTTGTGAAATTGGGATAGTGTATAATACTATCCCTCTAGAACCAGGGACCACTATGTCAAGTAAAATCCACAGGGTGTCTAATGGGATAATGACGTTTTAAATAAGAACCTTTTCTGAGACTAGATGTACTTGATCAAGTTCGCAGATAATGTTGGAACTTCGTTTCTGTAGCCAGACAGACTAACCCCCCATATCATCCATCTTATTTGCCTCTCTGAAGCATACAGGGCAGAGAAGGAGCAGTAAAATCAGCATAGTCTATGCTGGCTCATCTGATCCTGAGAAGCTGAAAAAAAACACAGATATGTGGAGAGAGAGCGATTAAGTCAATAAGCTGGCCTCGAGGCTACGAGAACTGCCCCCGGCTGGCACCCATGTTGATTCGAACACACACACAGTCCCTGGGAGAGGAATTTCCCACTGAGAAAAGAATCCCCAGTAATTCCAATTTAGTTATCTCTCTTACAAGTGTAAATTAAGTTCACAACTCCCTTTTAAGAACTGGTCTCACAAAAGACAGACCAGCCCCATTTGGCATGACAGACAAGAAAGAGAAATACGTGACCCCATGGGTATAAAAGATGGGTCCAGCACACACTCACTTTGAGTGTCATTCTACCCTCTACCTGCTGGTCGGGTTAGGTGTTTGACCTCCCAAGGTTCTATGGGGACACCCACCTCGTATTTTCATCTTCCCTAGGAATTGAGGGACCGGCCCTGGCCTGACATGCTGGAGTCGAGAGGCACAGAAGGGGGTAAAAATTGTACCTGGATGTGGTCCTCTGTTTTAAGTGTACACACAGAAAGAGTAAGCTGTTACTTGGTACCATTATTTCTATGTTTCTATCTTTATCTTCTTTGTAATCATTTTTAAGATCTATATTTTGCTAATAGTTAAGAAATAGAACAATAGCCATTGCAACCATATGATTTATAAGCTTCCTCAATAAACCTGTAACTGTTTAAGTTTTAACCTGACTCCTTCAGTTGCTGTAACAGAACCAGGCACAATTTAAAAGAACTTCAGCCGGTCATAAAGGGACAGATATAGGGAGCCCTGACCGTCGGCTGACAGTTCCAAAACTGCATTTTGGTCCTAAGCAGTCAACTCTTGGCCCAGGTAAAAATCAGTCTTCAGTAGGGATAGGGTAGTGTCCTTGGGATGAAATCCTATTTAAAATCATATTAATGATAAAAAAAACCTGTTGCATTGGCTATAGTTTCACTTTGTGAGATCTGCAAGGACAACCCATCCGAAACCCATGACTAACAGTCTAGTACTACTCAGTCTGTATTATCATCTTATTTCCCCTGCCGTCCATGCAACTTACAACAAAGAAATCCTACAATTGTCTAGGTATTACAAACATTCAGCACAGATGTCCAAAGGGGAGAAAAATAATGGAGATACTGAATTAATCCTGCACCAACACAAATCAACTGCCGCCTCCCAGTAGCCCCAGATTTCTGTCTATGGCAGCGGTTTTCAATCTTTTTGAGCTGAGGCCCCCTTCCCACGAGTTACAATTTTGATCACACCCAGGTACCCAGCTCCAACAAAAATAGACAAATGCAAAAGTATGGTCAATGGTGTCAGGGGGCAACCCCCCCCCCTCAGGGAGTGCCGCCCATGTCCGGGGCATAGTTTAGACCTCTCAGGCCTAGTCTCACCATACGCGGCCCCTGTAATAGGGGGAATACGGCCCACCAGCCTAGTCCTTTGGATGCAGGCTCGGAGGCCAAGTCCTTCAGCCGAGCCCCCACTCACTGGGGTTCCGGGCAGGAGGGATGGGGGGCCCTGACCCAGGGCCCTATCAGTGGCGGGCAGCTCCCACCATTGGCTCGGCAGGGGTTCCTCCCCGCAACGCACCGAGCCCTCAGGGGCTTTTCCAGCTCCCTGCCCTGGGTCAATTCCTATCCCCAGCCCCCAGCCCGTAGCGGTCCCACCCATTGGCGCGAGTCAGGTGGCGGTAGCTCCGCAGTCAGTGTCGGGGTTTACGGTGGCTGGTGCGGTGCCTGGGTTTCAGGGGGCTGGCCCGCAGCTCCGTCGCTGGGGTTGAGCCCAGCTTGGGCCTGGCAGCGGTGCATCCAGCAGGCCTGACGACTCCCTCTCTAGCTGTCAGTGCTGCTGCTTGGGAGATTGGGCGTTAACTCTAGCTCTGATGGCGGTCTGCCCTTTCTCAGCAGGCCTGCAGCCTTTTATACCTTGGCTCCCCTGGGAGCATGCCCAGTAGGGCTGCGTGGGTGGGACCCTCTCCACCCCCTGCACCAGGTGGTTTCCTTGGGCTTGAGTGCGGGGTGGGGCTGCCCATGTCACAAATAGCCTATTCATAAAACTACCAGAAGCCTTAACAGGCAATTAATTAAATTGTCTATCCCTGTACGCTTCAAATACATAGATAAATAATGTGAAGGGTGTGTTTGTTTCTCTGTGGATTTTTATTAATTTGTGGGGAGATTTTTTTAAACTAACACTCAAAGGTTCTCCTCCACTTCCAGCCTTGAATAGCACTTTGTTTTAGTCCCGCCAGCACAGAGAATACAATTTTACACAAATAAGATGGCAAAAGGGCTGTGATTGCAACTTTGACAAAGCTGGATCTTCTGAGCCAACTTTCAACCAAAAATCCCACAAAGTCTTTTTACATTTGAATTTCCAGGGTCCTAACTGAACTCTGAAGTTCAGCCAGCTTCTCCTCAATGTCATTTGAAAGATGGGACAAGGTCACTGGATAATCCATGCAGGGGTACATTTTCTTCAGGGAAATATTTATTCAAACTGGTTCTGAGAGAAGTCAGGACATTCTTGATTGGCTTCACAAAACTCAATTGTTCAGATTCTGTGTCATTGTTAGTGTCAGTTAACAATTGGAATGGAATGCTCAATACAGTTTTGATCTTTGTTTTCCAGAGTTCAAGCTTTCCCTTGAACGCAAATATCTTGGTTTGCAGATGAAAAATAGTACTTTCCACTTCTTGCAATGAGACATTTAGAGAATTCAGTTTGTCAGCAGTATCTGTAAGGCAAACCAAAAGCATAAGCCAATGGAGATCAAATAGGCTATGTCATGATCATGAGAGATGGACAGCAGCCTGGGGATTAAGTGGTTAACTATACCTAAGCCGGGTAGAGCTGGTCAATAGGATTGTAGGTAGGAATTTCAAACTGGGACAAAGGATTTTTTGGTTTTTTCCTCCTTTGTCCCGGGGCAGTTTCTCTCCAGCTACTGAAGGGGACAGACAAAATGTCTCCCCCCAAGAAAAGACTCTTCACCATCTATAAGTAGGGCAAAATCTAGATAAACCCGTTAGGTTTTATTGTTTTATGGTTTGGGAATGGGAATCTGATGTCTATGCATTTAGAAATGGGGTTTCCTCTCTTTTGCAACTAAGCTCTTCGCCCATGGTGGGGTTCTCCCCATGAGTATATTAATTTGCTTTCCATAAAACTCAAGGACTACACAGTGCTAGTGTTACTCATACCAAAATTGACAGAGTGAATGCATGGCTGTTGCCCACTAATTCCACTGGAAAACTCCCATTGACTTGAACAGGTTTTGAATCACACACTCCGCACTTGCACTTCTACAGCAGTGGATTTTATAAACTCAGCCAGACTCTTAGCATTAGTTTGAATTTAACGCAATATCTCGTATACCAGCTAGTGCTAGTTCTATAGTGACAATACCTGACTGAAAAAAAGCCCTCTTGATGAAGGTCTTGCTGTACAGTACGGTTTGAACCTCTCTAGTCTTGCACCCTCGGGACCTGACTGGTGCCAAACCAGAGAATTTGCTGAACTACAGGAAGTCAATATTGTTTATTGGCATTACCAACACTTCTGCTGCTTACTGCACTCTTAGAAGACATTTGGGGTAAATTAGAGCTAAACAACAGCACAGAACACTGATAGCAAGGAGTGGTGGCTGTAAACAAACTTTATGGAACTTGGTCATGCCCATGGTAAGTGGACATCCGGCTAACTAAAATCATGCCGGACCATGGATGTTGCTGGACCACAGAGAGGTTCAACCTGAATACAAACCTACAAGAAGGGGCAGCCCGTGAGCCTAGGCAAACTAGGTAGTTGCCTCGGGCCGCACCTGCCTACAAGATTCACATGCAGTATTAAATCATGTAATTCCATTGCAATGAATCCCCTTATGATTTTTGCTTTCTAGGATCTCCTGCAGTATGGAGTAGGATCTGTGGCTTCTTAATTTCATCACCTACTTTTGATGCCTCAGATTGTGATTATGTCTTTGGTTTGAAAGCTCTGCAAAACTTTCTTTAATAAGTGAAAAGTCAACTATTCCATAATACACAAGATTCTTTGGAGATGAGCATGCTTTGTACCAAAGCATTCTTTCAGCATTGCAAACTATCTACATTACCTACTTGAACAAAAGCTCTAAAGTGTAGTTAAAGTATATGAAATACATGCAAGGGCAGGTCAGACCTGCAGGCCAGATCTAGTCTGCTCAGCATTTCTTTCCAGCCTGCCCAGCTGTCTGTCTGTCTGTCTGTCTCTCTCTCTCTCTCTCTCTCTCACACACACACACACACACTCACACACTCCTCCTCCTCCTCTCTCTGAAGAGCGGGAGAGAGAGGAGACAACAGAGCAGGACAGCTTTCCCTATCTTAAAGAAAATTTACCCAGAAGCAGCCAGCATACACACTTTCTGTGTCACTGTCTCTGTGTCACACACACACACAGTCATTGTCATATACGCTCTCCTGTCTTTGTGCCACACAATCTGTGTCACAAAGTCTGTGTCTCACACACACAGGCTGTGTCTAGACTGGCAAGTTTTTCCGGAAAATCATCTGCTTTTCCGGAAAAACTTGCCAGCTATCTACACTGGCCACTTGAATTTCCGGAAAAGCACTGACGATCTCATGTAAAATCATCAGTGCTTTTCCGGAAAAACTATGCTGCTCCCGTTCGGGCAAAAGTCTTTTTCTGAAAGACTTTTGCCCAAAAGGGCCAATGTAGACAGCATAGTACTGTTTTCCGCAAAAAAGCCCTAATTGCGAAAATGGCGATTGGGGCTTTTTTGCGGAAAAGCGCGTCTAGATTGGCCACGGATGCTTTTCTGCAAAAAGTGCTTTTGCAGAAAAGCATCCTGCCAATCTAGACACGCTTTTCCAAAAATGCTTTTAACGGAAAAGTTTTCCGTTAAAAGCATTTTCGGAAATTCATGCCAGTGTAGATGTAGCCACAGTGTCTCTTTCACACTCACACACTCTCTTTCCCTCTCTCTGCAGCCCACCAGCTCACGAACACATACCAAAATTCAGGAAGAGGACCCCTGCAAAAATTATTGCCCATCACAGTGCAAGGGTCAGATATTTATACACTGACCTTGAGTTTTGTGCCTGTTCTAGCCTAATTATTATGAGGTCTAAGTTGTATTACAAACATTCAATGTTTACATTTCTTTATTATGTTAATGTATGCAAACGGTAAAACTTACCAGAGGATAGGTGTTAACATATGCTAGGGTAACTTAACTCTCACTTCTTCTCACATATTTACTAAGTTCCTTAATGAAATATTTGCAGTCTGTCACTCACGTGCTTACATGAAGTTATCTCTGTCATCAAATGCTTCCAATTCTCACTCAAAGGATGGATGGAAATGATACACTGCAAATGACAATATGCAACACTACTCTCACCACTCAATATGCACATCCTCCACCAATTGCCTCCTTGATTTTACATTCTCAAGCATAAATATATTCACATGTATTTTTCTTTGTTTTTTCTGAAATCTTAAAAAAAAAAAAAAAAAAAAAGACTCAGAGAGGGACATGTAATGCTGAATTTCCTCTTGTTTCTGTAACTTCATTAATACATTCAGCAAACTATAAATAACCTTTTTCGACAACCCATTTATTTCATAGCCTTGATTAGGCTATTTTGTTATGCAGGGCTGGATTAAGACCTTTAGAGGTCCTAAGCACTGAAAAGATTATGGTGCCCCCCCCCATATGTAATTCAAAATAAAAACAATAGTATACTGTAAAATCTCAAATTTTTTTTGGTACCCCTGCTTTGCTGGTGCCCTAAGCATGTGCTTAGTCTGCCTATTGGGTAATCCAGCCCTGTTGTTATGCCTGGAGTCAAACGTACCCATTTTAGAAATCCTCACTGACTTCCAAAAGGGCCAGTCTCCCTTGAAGTCAAAACTTTCAAATGACTGCAAATAGAGGAGGATGCAGCCCATCAAGACAAACATGTTCACTTTATTCTCTTTGTTGACCCCTTTCAAAACATTGTTGACAGCTTTTAGAAGTTAAAGAGCCCCTGAGGTCACACATGAACCCGGAGAAAATGAAATTTTCTTTTCATAGCTTCCTATTTTAAAGCCATCATGTGCTGAATAGTTACCACCCTGGGTTTTTATATGGAAGTTTCATGTTAAACAAATCTAAATGACTGTCAAGGGGACAAATAGTTCTGGGGATTGCAGATGTTTCTTGAGCAACTGTGTTACTGTTTTAAAAGCATTTCTTTTCTAGGTCACTGTTTTAAAAGCATTCCAAGATATTTATTTACATATAAAATTGGAAAGAAGCAGTCATGTGAAGGTCTGAGCACCTGGACAGTAAATAACTTGACTTACAATAGAAATCAATCATCAACACAACTACTAGCCATACATAAAAAGTAATTGCACCAGCCAGCACCTTTAACTAATCAAGTGGAAATAAAATTTTACCTCAGCCAAACAACAGTAAAAAAGGACAGAATTTCAGAAAAGCCTCCCCTTGACACCATACAAAGAATCACAGCCAGCAACATACCCTAATCCTTCTCTCAAAAGACCTATGCAACAAATGATTATTTCTACATGCCCAGGTGGTCAAGCTATTTTAGACCAGAGGGAGCATTACCATCTAACTGCTTCTCAGACACTTTTAAAGACAGTCAAGAAGTCAAATCCAGATTTGACAAACAACCAAAACCATGGTTACAATTGTGGTCAGCTGTAGTAACTGTGGTCAACTTCCCTGCACTAGCTTCCCTGTGCTGCTGTGCACCCAGCCAGATAAGCCTGGCTGTATTATAGTAGTGCTATGATTACAGGACTTCTTCAGACTTTTAGTCTATATTGCTGGCACATAACACGAGCACTAAATTCAACGCCTCCCTAATGCAATATATCCTACATGCACATACAGTAATATAGAAAAAATTTCTTTATCAAAAAAGAAAACACAGTTGCTCAAGGAAAGTACAGTAAAAATTGTGCTATTTGGCACTTCAACAACCAGAAAGCCCTATAAACCAGCATTTCTGATATTAACTGAAAGTCCTGTTTATAGTCCAATTGGTGCAGGACCGGCAGGTTCTCTACCTGGTTCCATGTAGCTCCCCAGCAGTGGTGGCGTGTCCCTGCTGCCTCTAGGTTGAAGAACAGCCAAAGGGCCTCCATGCACTGCCCCCATCCCAAGTGCTGGCTCCAAGCTCCCATTGGCCAGGAACCACAGTCAACAGGAGCTGTAGGGGCAGAGCCTGCAGGCTGAGGCAGCATGCCATGCCTCATCCAAGGAGCAGCAGGGACATGTTGCTGCTTGCAGGGAGCTGCCTAAGGTGAATGCTACCTGTATAAAACAACCTAAACCCTACTGCACCCAGAACCCTAGCCCTGAGTCCCCTCTTGCACAAAAACTCCCTCCCAGAGCCCAAACCCTGCACTTCTTCCCACACTCTAACCCCTTACTACGGGGTTGGTGAGTACCTGTATTCTATTTTATTCTTTATTCATTGCACTATATTCTAATTCTTTGAAAATTGGTATTCCACAGGAAAGTACAATTCTTAATTAACCAAAGTATTTGATTAACTGGCACTCTCCCCCTACCCCACTCCCTGCCATTCCTACATCATGCAGGATAACAAAGCTTTTACTGTACTGAAAATTGACTAGGATGATGTTGAGGTTGAAATGGGATATATATCCAAGACACATTTCTTATGAAGTGTTTGTTTTTTGCTTGTTCCTATTATCTATTGTAATGTACTGTTTTGTATTATTGTTTATATACATATTATAAATAATTCGCCAAACCCATGGATTCATTATTATTCTACATGAGTAAGTATTTTATTCAGCTTCTTAAAAACAAAACTTAGAGAACATCTACAATAACATACATTTCTAACAACACAAAAATTATTAGGATACATTACTTATTCACACCCCTCTGGTTAAAGAAAAAGCAATACAGATTCATTACTTTGCAGTAAATCTAAATAAGGAGTTTAGTGCATATCATCAGCATAAAGCACTATTTATAGTGACATTTCAATAACACTGAGTGCATATGGTACTTGAGAAGTGATGGAACCGTTATTATAAACAACAGTCCAAATAAAATTTAACAAATAAAACAGAAATGAGAATGGATAAGAACTGCTGTAAGAATACCAACGAAACAGCAGTGGAATATAACCAAATAGTTTCTCAAAATGAACCAGAATTATTGAGGATTGATATGCATAACTAGTACTGCTGTAAAACCCATGAAAAGGTTCTTAGCTCTGTCATTCAAACTTCTACAATCATATGATTGTACACTTAATTACCCATATTCAGATGTGTTATTTGTAATATCAGTATTACATTATATGCAATATAAAACTCCCTGTGATAAATTGCTGTGCAAATTCATTATAATCTCTCAGTGTAATTTCTGTTTCTTATCTATAGCCAATGTTAGAGTTTAACTGCAGAGTTTTATTTTCTATTCCCTGATAGTTAGATACAGCAGAGGTGGAGTACAGAATTCTTAAATTTTTTTATGTGTATGAAGATAGTTGGAAAAATCTCCAAAGCAGTCAAATATCAGAGGGATAGCCGTGTTAGTCTGAATCTGCAAAAGCGACGAGGAGTCCTGTGGCACCTTATAGACTAAGGGTATGTCTAGACTACATGCCTCTGCCGATAGAGGCATGTAAATTAGACCACCCAAATTAGTCAGTGAAGCAGGGATTCAAATATCCCCCGCTTCATTAAAATAAAAATGGCCACGATGCTGTGCCGGCTCAGCTGATCGTCGGCACGGCGCGGCAGTCAAGACGCGGATCAGTTGACAGGGAATGCCTTTGTCGACCGCTCCCTTATGCCTCGTGAAATAAGGTTTACAGGAGTGGTCGACAAAGGCGTTCCCTGTCGACCGATCTGCATCTTGACTGCCGTGCTGTGCCAACAATCAGCTGAGCCAGCACAGCGCGGTGGCCATTTTTATTTTAATGAAGCGGGGGATATTTAAATCCCCGCTTCATTGACTATGTCGGGTAGTCTAATTGACATGCCTCTGTCGGCAAAGGCATGTAGTCTAGACATACCCTAAGGGTATCTCTACACTACAGTGTTATTTTGAAATATCTTATTTCAAAATAGTTAATTCAAAATAAGTTATTTTGAAATAACGCTTCTAAACACAAAATGCATTTTGAAATAGCGTTTTGCTATTTCCAAATAGCACGTCCACACTGATTGGACGCTGAATCGCATTTAAGGGCAGCTGAAACCGGTTCCAGCAGGGCATCAGGTCAGTACAGCCGGTCCCCGAGTTGCTAATGGTCAACTTAAGACCGTTCGCATTTACAACCGAAGCTGTCATAAATGGCGGACCCCGAGTTACGAACGCGATCTGCGCTTACGAACAGTGCGGTCGCATGTAACTCTATGGGGTCCAACTTACGAACAAACTGAGTTATGGACCAATTTCTTGGTCCGTAACCAGTTCATAAGCTGGGGAGAGGCTGTAGTTGTTTTGTGTGGCTGCTGCCTGAGGCTATCTGAGGCTTGTGCTTAAAGGGACCCCCTGGGACAGCCAATTCTCAGCTTTCCCTGCTTGCTTGCCTACCTCGCTAAAGGACAGCAAAGCATTTTTCTCTCTGTCTGCTTTGGTTGCCCTGACTCAGGACACCACAGCACTTGGCACCATGGAGCCGGAGCTACCCATGAGCACTCTGGTGCTCATTTTGGACGCATTGCTGCAAGCCTGGCTGCAATTTATGGAGACTGCCTGGCAGCATCTGCTGCAGCCCAACCCCCAGGCCCTCTTCCTGACCCCCCTGGGGGCTGGGGAGGAGCAGCAGCAGCGCCTGAATGCCAGTGTGCCCTGTTGCATCTGGCGTCTGGACACCAGCAGCGACCGGTGGGACCTCATTGTCCTGGAGCGCTGGGGAGACCAACAATGGACCCAGAACTTCAGGATGAAGAAGAACAACTTCCTTGAGCTCTGTGAGTGGCTTGCCCCTGCTCTGCGGCGATGGGACACACACATGAGGCCCGCCATTCCCTTCCACAAGCATGTGGCCATTGCCCTCTGGAAGCTCTCCACACTGGATAGCTACTGATCCATGGCAAACCAGTTCGGTGTGGGGAGATCCACCATCAGAGCAATGCTCATGCAAGTATGGCAATCTCTGGCCACTGTGCCATGGGGGGGGGGTGAGGCGGGGATGGGCTGCCCTAGGGAAAAGGGGGGAGGTGAAAGTCCCCTCCCTGGGAAGGTTTAGTCTGTCCCAGCCGCACTACAGACTGCCTGATGTGGCCAGGATTGCAGGGGAGGTAGCTCCTGGGAGTGGGGGTGCGGGGCAGTGGCAGGAAAGGAGCACTCTCAGCCACCCTGGCACCCCAGTGACACTTGGTGATTTTGTGTCCCTCTGCAGGTGGTCAAGGCCGTCAATAGAGTGCTTCTCTGCAGAGTCATCCGCCTCACCGATTTGAACGCAGTGATCAAGGGGTTTGGTGCCCTGGGCTTCCCCAACTGTGGGGGAGCAATCAAGGGGACACACATCCTCATCTGTGCCCCGGACCACCAGGCCTCCCTCTACATCAACCAGAAGGGATACTTCTCGGTCATCCTGCAGGCTGTGTCTGACCACTGGCGCCAGTTTGTGGACATCAATGTGGGCTGGTCCAGCAAAGCACACGACGCGCAGGTGTACCACAATTCCTCCATGTGCCAGAGGCTGCACGCTAGGACTTTCTTCCCCAACCACCACATCAGGGTCGGGGACGTGGACGTGCCTGTGTGTCTGGTGGGGGATGCGGCCTACCCCTACAATCCTGGCTCATGAAGCCCTACATGGGACACCTCAACCCCTCCTGACAGGCCTTTAATGCCAAGTGATGGAGGGGGCGTTTGGCCAGCTGAAGGCCCATTTTAGATGCCTCCTTACCTGCCTAGACCTCTCGGAGTGGAATATTCCGCTCGTGGTAGCAGCATGTTGTGTGAGGCATAATTTGTGCGAAGGAAGAGGGAAGCTTTCCTGTCAGCCTGGATGGCAGAGGCCGACCACTTGGCTGGCCTCTACGTGCAGCCCCGCACAGCTGCCAGCCGGGAGGCCCATCGGGGGGCTGTCCATATCCAGGAGGCCCTGTGAGACAGCTTCCACCCGGAGGAGGACTGAGGTCTCCCTGGCATGCCCCACTGGGGTCTTGTGCCTTATTCCATCCTCATGTCCTTCCACTTTCCCCTCCCTAGCCTCCCTTCCTGATGTACAATAAAAACACGTGTGTGGCCAAAAACAAACTCTCTTTATTGACCATAACTGAGATGAGGGAAAGAGTAAACATGGGAGGAGGGAGCTGGAAGGGGCAGGCAAGGGGAGGAAGGGGGAGGAGAAGCTCAGGGTTGGGGATCTTGCTGGTCCAGCTGTCTCCCAGCAGTCCCCCGGGGGGGAGCGGGTATGGAGGGTGGAGCGGGTAGGGGGGGAGGAAGAAGTGGGAGGGGGAGCAGGAGTGGGAGGAGGAGCAATAGCTGGGCGGCCGCAGGGGCTGGAGCGGCAGTAGGCAACAATCTCTGCACCTGGGTCTGCAGGTGGTCGCGGATGGCATGCCCCTGATCAAGCAGCTCCTGCAAGCTCTCCAGCCACAGCTGCAGGTCTTCCTGCACCCAGCGCTCCTGGCAGTGGTCCTGCCTTCGCAGGAGCTCCAGGTGCTGCCGCTGATACTCCTCCTGGTTCCGGGTCAGCCTGCTGAGGGCCCAGGTGCAGGAGGATGTCCTGGACGGGGTGGTGCACCCTGCGCTCACAGCTGCTGCAGCTGTGGAGAAACATGAGAAGTGGTCAGTTTTCCCTGGGGACACAGTGAGCAAAACCCAGCCCCCTCTGTAAAGCGAGGATGGCAGGTGTCTGCACCATCATGTCCTGCTATCCCCGGAGTATGAGCTAGCCCCTGTGCTGTATATAGTGTGGGTGCGGGGAGGAAGAGAAGATGTGCCCTGCCTCTGAGTAGAGGAGGCTTGTGGAGGGACGGCATCATGCAGGAGCATGTCATACATACATGCGTGTGGGTAACTGGCCAGGGCCCCTGTGTGGCAGCCAGCTGGGGCCACATGCCCAAGGTGGCATGGCACATGAACAGGTTGCCGCATGCTCTATGATCAGCAAGGCCCACAGGCGCGGTCCCTGATCTCCCTCTTCCCCTCTCTGCCCCACACAAGGGGACAGTGATGGCACTCACATGTCGAGGCTCCCTGGCCTCGGATGACACTGGTGACAGGCCTGCTGTGATGGCTCGGGGGTCCTGGGTGTGGGGCACACTCCCTCCAAGCTCCTGTGGCTCCTGGCCATCCTCCTCCTCCTCCTGGGTATCATGGGCAGGGCCCTCTGCCCCAGGGTCGATGACTACCTGGGGGGCACGGACCGTCTGGCCTCCCAGGATGCGGTCCAGGGCATCGTAATAGGGGTAGGGGTTCAGGTCAGCCCCTGGTTGGGAGCTGCCCCCTGAGGCCCTGGCATAGGCCTGCCGCAGCTTTTTTATTTTCATGCGAACCTGCTCTTGGGTGCACATGTGGACTTTGGTGGCCAGGCTTTCAGCCATCCACCTGTAGACGGCCGCATTCCTGTATCTAGTGCAAAGATTGTGGACATTGGAGGCCTCCCCCCAAACCTCAATCAGGTCCACAATCTCCGCACTAGACCAGGAAGGTGCCCACCTTTTACAGCCTCTGGCAAGCTCCTGGGAGCTGCCAGCCTGCTCCTGGGGAGCGATGGAGGGCTGGGTGCCACTGGGTTGCTGGCTTATGCTGGGTCTGGGGCACGGACTGCTGGCTCTGTGCTGGCAGGCTTGCAGCTGGCACAGGCACTGTGGCCAGAGTCTACCCCTTTAAGGGCTCCGGGGCTCGAGGGGGAGCAGAAGAGTTTTCCTGATTGTGCCCAGAGTGGCCACCAGGCCACCTGGGGAAGGTCTGGAGGCCCCCTATTTTGAAATAAGCGCTGTGTAGACGCTTATTTTGATTTAGCTATTTCGAATTTGGCATTATTCCTCATGAAATGAGATTTACCAAATTCGAAATAAGTGCTCCGCTATTTCGATGTAATTTCGAAATAGCGGTTTGGCTGTGTAGATGCTAGGAAAGTTATTTCAAAGTAATGGCTGTTATTTCGAAATAACTTTGCTGTGTAGACATACCCTAACAGATTTATTGGAGCATAAGCTTTCATGGGCAAAGACCCCCTTTGTCAGATGCATGTAGTGGAAATTCCAGAGGCAGGTATAAATATACATGCATAAGAAAAGAGTACTAATCTCTAGCCTTACTCTTGATTGGTACTCTTTTCTTATGCCTGTATATTTATACCTGCCTCTGGAATTTCCATTATGCATCTGACAAAGTGGGTCTTTGCCCACGAAAGCTTATGCTCCAATAAATCTGTTAGTCTATAAGGTGCCACAGGACTCCTCCTCCAAAGCAGTGCCTCCTACTAGCAAGCAGATTCAACATCCATTGAAGTCAGTGAAAAGAATCCCATTGACACTTAATTTTCCATCTATTTTCTTAAATAATTGCAGTGGTATTTTCAGTACTTTAGCTATTTCATATATTTCTGTACACAAAACTGCCTGACATCATACTTTTTTCTCATTGCTTTTTAATGAGATGGCAATTTCCCCCTTTTAATTATGGCTTTACCTTGCTCAATAGCATTCCGTTTTAGAAGAGTTATGCAAATGTGTACTGAACCATTTTCCTGTTTAATTTCAGACCAGATTAGATGAAAGAGATATTGGTGGTTTAAAAATTAGAGTCTGGTTTGGCTAAAATGTATCCACCTTATCATAATTGCATTAAATTTATTGTAACCAATCAAGTTGCACAATATTTATTGTGTCAGAAAAGTACAAATCACATATTAAATTAACTTCCCACACAAACTGATAGCCTTGTCTCTGTTAAACAAAATATATATTCCATAGATCAATGTATAGCTCATACATATTTCACGTGTAACCGCTTTAATAATAATTACCTTTTAACAGTGCTTTCTGTTAGTAACTCTCACAGCACTTCAGTCTTTACTATATTTATCTCCACAACATCTCCGTGCAGTTTAGAAGTATTATTACCCCCCATTTACAGATGACAAACAGAGGCACAGAGAGGCTAAATGATTAACTCAGGGTCACACAGGAAGTCTGTGGCAGAGCTGGGAAATGAGCACTTAAATTCTTGATTCGTGTTGTATCTACTGGACCATCCTTAAAAATAACTATATGGGAGTCATAGAAGCCCATCATGAGCCCATCATATAATATATGCACTGCTTATATTGCACTCACATATGTGTATTTTTACACATGGACAAACAATTAGATAAAAAAGCTTTTCCGCTGTTATACTGCATGTTTTGATGTCAAGGGGCAAAACAATGAATCATGCTGTTAACATCTTCAGCCCTGACCATACAATGACTGCGCACATGCTTAACATGTAGTGTGAGGAGTCCCACTGAGGTCCTAAGCACAATGTATCAAGTTAAGCATGCACATACATCACTGCAGGATCAAGGATTTATTTTGCAGATTGCATTGCTATCAAGCATTGGTGACTCCTCAGGAGGAGAGGGGAGCTTTGAGAAAAACAGATGACCCTGAAAATTTACATTGCTAGGTTAGAATATGACAACAGAGCTATCACTGCAAAACCCTTACATTCAAGACCACTATGGTACCTATTACCATTTTTTAACTCTTCAAAAGCATGAACTATTTTTTTAAGTGCTGGATGAATCAGATGTCCAGTATGAGAATCAGTAATAAATCTTAGCTGAAGGCTACACTGTTTGGCTTATATTATATGAAATGGATGATTTCATGGTTCTTCATGGAAGTAATGGAAGAATTGGGAAATTCTGCAATTTAAGATTCACAAAATGATTAATAGATTTTTAAAGCCACAAGGGACCACTGAACATGCACTTACATACTTTGCTGAATCCTAATCTCTAAGCAACAATTTTTTTTCTGGTGTACTTCACAAATACATGATAAGATGAAATAACCAGTTAGAGATTTCCTATTGAGCTGCACTTCATTCTATGAATAATAATACTAAGCGTCAGTTATGAAAGAAAGAAAGAAAGAAAGAAAGAAAGAAAGAAAGAAAGAAAGAAAGAAAGAAAGAAAGAAAGAAAGAAAGAAAGAAAGAAAGAAAGAAAGAAAGAAAAGAAAAAAAAAGAAGAAAAACATACAATCTTTCCCTTACCTAATGTAACAGGATACATTTCAGAACATGATATCTGAACACAGTGCTTTCTTATACACCAGTTTACATTTGCCTGAGGTCCCTTTCTTTATATAGTTAAATCAACAGGGATAAGTGTCTTTGGGCAAAATGATTTTACATCTAGTAAATATTGACATAGCTTTTAAGGTTGCTTGCTGCAAGGCTATGATTTAAAAGCAAATTAAGTTTGATGCATGCACTTTCAAAGGTCAGTTAGAAAGATATATACTGCACCCATTTTATAATATAATACCTTGGGAGCCAGACATATTGAATGCTATACAGAGGCTTTGCACTAATACATGTAATTGTAGGAAGGTGACAGGGGCTTAATTAGATAGAAAAAGCCATGGTATTTTAGAGGAAAAGGCAAGTGCTAAGTATTTAATTAAAAATAAATTACAACAATTTAAGTTCATAGTTATCTGAAAATGATAGCTAACAAGCATTATATTTTCAAAATGACTGTGAGAATTTACAGTGAGATGCACAGATTATCCAGGCTTGGCACCATCAACCTCTGTTTCATCACATCCTATCGCCTGTAAGGAGCCACTTCTTTGTCTGACAGGCTTCCTAAATTTTACAGAATGGAAAGCTGCTTTAAGAGACTTTATTGCTAGTATATCTTTGCAAATCTGTGGAAGACTTGGGGGAGACACAAAAGCACCCAGGCATACCTCTCAGCCTGCTAAGATTCAAATGTTTATCAAAGACACAAAAGGAGATCTTGAAATTATTCATGCAGGGAATAGGGATGTTAAATATTGGTTAATTGAATAGACGCTCATGAATTCTTATCTGTTACTTGTCTATTCTATAGTCCCCGGAGGTGGGGCCGGCAGCCAGTGTAATCCAGCCCCACTCCCAAGGAACCCCCTTCCACTCTGGGCTGCTGCCTCTGATACAGCAGCGCAGGGTGGGAGCAGCCCCTGTCTGGGAGGTGGGTCTGAGCTCCCGGACTGAGTGAGAGACAGAACTGACCAGGCAGCCTGCCCGCCTGGTTCCTAGTACATTTTAAATGCAGATCCACAGCAGCGGTAGGTTCTGGATCTGGCGCGAGCCAGCAATAAGCCAGACTCACAGTCCCAGACCCAGTGCAAGCCAGGATTGAACCAGGCTGCTGTCCAATCTGCTAAAAAATTTATTGGCAAGGGACCGGGGAAATGCATGTAGTCCATAGCATTAACCAATAAGCTTTTGCATATCGGTTAATCAGGTACTCGACTATACTCCTACAACCCTAGCAGGGTACTCCTTCTTTTAGGCTATGTCTAGACTGCAAGCCTCTTTCGAAAGATACTTTCGAAAGACCCTCTTTCGAAAGAGAGCATCTAGACTGCACGCGGAACTTTCGAAAGAGCAAGCCGCTTTTTCGAAAGAAAGCACCCAGTGAGTCTGGATGCTCTCTTTTGAAGAAGCCCTATTTACATTCAAGAATGCCTTCTTTCGAAAGAAGCACTTTCGAAAGAAGGCGTTCTTCCTCGTGAAATGAGGTTTACCGCCGTCGAAAGAAAGCCGCGTTCTTTCGATTTAATTTCGAAAGAACGCGGCTGCAGTCTAGACGCAGGTGAAGTTTTTTCGGAAAAAGGCTACTTTTCCCGAAAAAACCCCTGAGTCTGGACACAGCCTTAGTGTAAATAACTATTTCTATAACTTCAACTTCATGATTTTCATTTCTGAGGTCAATAATTTACAACAGTAAGAGTGAGGAGACATCAGATTTGTGTAGACTGTAGGTAACTTTTAGATGAGCGACAGCCTCTGAACTAGTAGGTACAGAAGTTGGTGCGTGGGTGTGTGTGTATCTATACTGCAAACAAAACAACCAAACAGACAAAATAACCCAGGCGTGACAGAGTCATAGAGCATAGTGTACCGACTCAGGCCTGTGGAACTTGCGGTACAGTAGACTTCCGATAATCCGGCACCTTTGGAACCTAGGTGGTGCCGGATTATCGGATATGCTGGAGTATCAGGAGGTACTCTGGTGGGGGTCTGTGATGGGTCTGCCGGGACCCGCACTGCGTCCAGAGAGTGGGCGGGGAATGGTGCGGCGAGGGGTGCACCCTTCACCGTTTTGCAGGAAGGCGGGGAAAGCCCCGTGCAGCTGCCGGTGACAGGCCAGCTGGGGAAACCCAGCCGCTGGCCTGCAAGCGGCAGCGGAGGAGAGGGGGTGAGAGCTAAGTCCCCGAATTAGCCCCATTCCGGCTGCGCTCAGCCCTGTGCCGCTGCCGAGAGTTTCCGGGAAGGGAGCGGCCTCCCCACCCCTCAGACTGCAGTAGTTATCACCGAGCAGGGGGGTGAGGGACGGCACTGTGGGACCAACCCGGCAGCACCCCAGCTGCTCTGCTCAACTGCTTCCCCAAGTCTACCACTAGTCAGTTTCAGCAGTGGCAGCAGCGGACTTGGGGAAGCAGCCGAGCAGAGCAGCTGGGGTGCTGCTGGGTTGGTCCCGCAGCGCCGCCCCTCACCCATCTGCTCGACAATTACTTAGCTCTCGCCCCCTCTCCTCTGCTGTCGCTTGCAGGCCGGCAGCTGGGTTTCCCCCACTGGCCTGTTGCTTGCGGCTGCGCGGGGCTTCCCACGGCTTCCTGCAAAATGGTGGAAGGTTCGCCCTTCACCGTGCCATTCCCCACCCACCCCTCACCCCCCAGCCAGTCGTAGCGCGGGTCTCGGCAGACCAATCACAGGGGTTTAATCCCCTTCCCCTCTTCTTCCCTTCCCTTTCCCAGCCGCGAGCTCCCATGGGGGCTCACAGCAGCTCCAATTGTCCGGCTGGCCAGAGCACTTCCGGGTTCCAGGTGGTGCTGGACTATCGAGAGTGCTGGACCACTGGATACCGGACAATTGGAGTTTTACTGTACGTTGCTAAATGTAGCCATGTAAATGCTCTCACTTGGGCTATGAAACCCAGTGAGGAGGTTGGGTCTCAGAGCCTGAGCTCCAGCCTGAGTGGGACTGTCTACATTACTATAACACAAACCTGAGTCTATGGACCAGAGGCTCTGAGACTCCCTGCTATGGGTTTTGTATTTGCAATGTAGATGTAACCAAGGAGGCGGGGCTGGTGACACCCTGGGCAATGTGGGAGGGACAAGGGCACTCAACTGAGGGGCCCCTCAGAAGGGGTGGGGCCTCAGGCATAAGGATGGGGCTAGGAGCAGCCAGCCTCAGCATTGCCCAGAACTCACCCTTCCTCCTGTAACCATCGCTAGGTGCTGCCCAGACTGTGCTGCATGGGGCTCTGGCAGTGATTTTAAGGGCCTGAAGCCTTGGGCCCTTTTAAATTGCCAGGCCCTGGGGCAACTGCTCCCTTTGCTTTCCTTTCGGAGGCTGTGAAAGGAGGCAGATTAGGCAGTAAGGAGCATATCTGGTGAACTGGAGTCAAGGAAGGATGCAGGATGTGAAGAGAAGGCTTGATTAGCAAGCTCTTTGCTGCCTCACTGCACCAATACTCAGGCTATCACTCTGACTCCCAATTCCCCTGCTCTTTCCTGTCAGCCAGCCCTGGAAACCTTAATTAAAAAGAACGAAAAATTGCTTGAGTCTCCTTTGTTCTGCACCTTCTACAACAATTTACACCAGTGGAAACTGGATATAAAACAACATTTGTCTTTGGTAGTCATTTTCCACCCACCTTTCCACGTGACTACAAAGATACAGGGCAACATAGTACTTGAGCACAGGAGAAAAGAATGACCACAGGGTTTGCCATTAATCTAACACCTGACAAAAGTACTATACACACTATTATGTGTGTCCCTTAGCTTATGGAGGTGACCTTCGTTGTCACTCAATCTCTTGGTCCTCAGGCACAATGCCTTAGGGTTGCAGCAGAGTCAATGCTACTAGGCTGGCACGTGAGATAACATTACTCCACAGAAATCCTACTGGCCAGCTAAAGAGCAGTATTGATAGGCTCCAGTAGGAGTTTTGTCCAGTTTTCCTTAGCAGGAAGGATGATGGCTGCAACACAAAGCGGCTGAAGAGGGAGGACGGATGGTGATAGAGCTTTGACAGGAAGGTGGAGATTTCACCCCTAACTTCTTAAAATGTAGCAATTTGCGTCAATGCAGACAATAAGCATCATCTTTGTTTTGCACGCTGCTTGGGAAATTCTTTGCAGCGAAGCGGATAATCCATACTTTTCTTGGGTTTTATTTTACATCTTCAAAATTCTTTAGCAAATGTCTCTAATGGGAACTTTAAAAGCTAAGTATTGTTTAGTCCTATCTTGATCATTCTCCTCTATTTTGTTCTTATTTTGTGTTGCAGCTCTGGGACCCTTTATCTATTTGTGAAAATTGATTTTTTGCTGTTTGTTTTGGAGACTGAGGTTTCTGATGACTGCCACCTAGAATAGTGATAGAAATGTAGCCGTGTTAGTCTGGGGTAGCTGAAGCAAAATGCAGGACAATGTAGCACTTTAAAGACTAACAAGATGGTTTATTAGATGATGAGCTTTCGTGGGCCAGACCCACTTCCTCAAATCTGAGGAAGTGGGTCTGCCACCTAGAGGTTGATTCCTGGAACTTAATCAATGCACATATAGCTGATGGAATCAAAATAAAAATACTTGCTTCTCTCGATTTTAAGTGAGACTGACACATAAATTTAGCCAGCTGCCCATCTGTCCAGTTACTGTTCATTGTTTCATCTGTTTGTCTCTTTCCACTGTAAAAGTATGTGATTTTTCAAATTATTTTCTTACATCAGATTTTCTAGTGAGGTGATTTTCTGAAGTGAGTGCAATAGCTGTTTTGCCAAGACACCTATGCAAAGATAACATCTGATTTGATTTAGCATCCCCATTGTGTTCTGAAAATGGATAATTTGATCTGTATATTTTTTCTGGAACAGACCAGATTATTTTTGGCAAATGTTGTTATTTATCCTGATTGCTTTTCTGCATGTGCAAATATTGTGAGCACAACTAGAATACAAATAGTAATGATACTGATAACAATAACTATGAATGATGCAGATCTAAAGGAAGCTTACAAAGGCATCAGTCTCTTGTGGTAGTAGCACAGAAATTTAATCCCTGATCAAGTTACTAATTTAAATCATACATAACCCAAGCTATAAGCAGTTTTTATATTTTTTTACTTTTATACTCCTCTTTCTGCACACAACAGCAATATCTGACTAGATGGTTCCTAGATGGTAATGATTTTGTTTACACCAACATATTGAGTCAGTGCTTTCCTTGAGGGAAAGCCAAGGAAGTAAACTTGATACCACAACTTGGGGTAGATACAATGGGTGAAATGTTCACCCCAGTGAAGTCAAAAGTTTTGCCACTACTCCAGTAGAGCCATGATTTGACCCAATGAGCGTGTAACCTTATATTCCTCACTGAGGCCAAACTCTCATTAACTTCACTGTGAGCTTAGCTGCATTATTTAATGTTGGACCTGGTTCTGGAGGCTAAGCTCACAGCACTAATAAACAGAATCATCAAAGCATGCAGGGCAGTGATGGGCAACCAAGACTAGTGAGTGAACTGCATGAGTGGCCCTCCTTTGTCTCAGTGGATTGCATGATTGAAACTAGTGGTGTGTAACCTGCAGCCCTCAATCCACTGGGACTCCATCTGCAGCCCACTCACCCCATCTGTCCTCTTCCCCCACGCCTCTTGCGCACAGGGGCATTGGAACCCCACACTTCCTACTCCTTGCCTGCCCTCCCAGCACTTTTTGGAGAGTCATGAATCCGCTGATTCGCGTTCTTTCCCTGTTCCTCCCAGAGCTTAAATACCACAAAACATCTGATTATAGTTGTTCAAGCTCTGGGAGAGAGGGCAGGAGTATGAAGTGCAGGGCTCCACTGCTCCAGTGGGTGAGAGGCACATAGAGGAGGGGACCAGATAGAGGGGCTGTACGCCACAGGTGGAACCCCAGGGGGATACATGTGGCTGTGGGCAGAAGGTTGCCCACCACTGACCTAGGGAATAAAACAAGTGTCTTGAAAGACAACTTATTTAAGAGAAGCAGTACTGACAAAACATATTATATATGTTCTGTTAATTCATTATTATCCTAACCAGGCGAGAAGTACCATCACAAAGGCTCATAATTACATCATAAAAGTACTACCAGTTTTTCTCTTCACCTTCAGTTTTGTAGAACATATTAATTTGATAATGAAACATCTTTAAGTGAATATTAGGACTTCTACAAAAACATGAGCACAAACATGGAATAATACCAGAACAAATACAAAAGACTGGGGCTGCCTGGCATATTTTATGAATATTATATGTTCCATCTGTCTGTTTCTGTGTGGTTTGCTACCTGATTATAGGAGATTAATTCAAGCACCTAAGCAGGAAATGGGATAATAGCTTCAGCTAGCCACCATTTATCAATACTTAAAAGACAATGCAGGTGTCATTTGCTTTGAAGTTTTACCTCCCACCATCCTCAGCTCAACAGCCTAACTTGGTGGCAGGTGTTTCCCAGCATGAAACAAACCGGTAAAACTGGAACAAAGGACTTTGAGTGGATAAATGGACAATCCCTGAAGGTCAGGGAAGAGGGAGGCAGAGACTGCTAGAGAATCGGGTCAACCTCAGAGGTAAAGGGAGCTGGGATAAGATATGCCTACCTGTGTGGTGCTGGAACAATTTTTATAGTGGGGGTACTGTCTGTGGAAACCATGCATTTGGGTTGTTGGTATTAGTTCTAGGCAGGGGGTGTGGTAGCATCTATGCCTATAGATAAAATGGACATGGATGGCAGGTGAACCCCGGGCTTGGGGAGAGTAGCCATGGGTTGAGTTCACCCCATCTGAAGAAGTGGGCTGTGCCCGCAAAAGCTCATGATACCATCTACATCCGTGGTCCCCAACATTTATGTGCGCCCGCGCCGGCATTTTAAAACTATTCACATTCACCCCTGCTTAGAGCAGGGTTGGCAGCCTGGGGCCCGCAAGGGAGCCCAACGCGGCGCATTGGAGGCTTGAGCCCCGCCCCCACCACAGCAGGCAGCCCGCACAGGCGCTTCAGTAGCCGGAGCAAACCCCACACTGGTCAGGTCCAGCTGCAAGGCAGCAACAGCCTCCCCTCTCCCAATGCAAAACAGCCAGGGTAGGGCCCTTTGTGGTGCAGGAGCTGCGAGCCAGCAGGGGAGGGTCCCTCATGGCCGCTTCCTCCCCACCGCACAAGCCCATTGGCCGGACCTGGACAATGGCAGCTGCGGGAACCTACCAATCCCCAAGCTCATGGCCAGGCAGCTCCTGTGGGAGAAACAGGAGAGCAGTGCGTCTCGCTGGTAAGTGTCCGGCCCCCCAGCCACTCCCACTCCGATAGCTTCACCCAAAGAACTCTCCTCCCAGACTCTGCACCCCAATCTCCTGCCCTGAGGCACAATCCAAACCCCTGGCCTGACACCCCCTGCCCTCCCTCCCCAGTAAAATTTCTGGTATTTTCAGTTTCTCAGCTGGAAAGCCACTTGGGACATTTTTCCCCTGCCATGTGGAAGGGAGTGTGAAATTTAAAGGTGCCATGATTTTTTTGGGGGGGAGGGGTGCTTTTTTTGCTCAACATTTGGACATCCCTCCCCTTTTATTAATGCAGAATTTTGTTTACAAATGAATTACAATATCATTAAAATAAAAATTATTCAATTAAATTAAGTTTCTATCAAATTTACCCAATTCACATTTAATATGAAAATAGCCTTCAATTTCACATTTGACACCTTTTTTGTTGGTGTCTGTCACACTCTTCTGAAAACATGAATGTGCTATTGGTCACAAAAAGGTTAGGGACCACTGATCTACATGTTTTGGTAGTCTTTAAAGTGCTGCTAGACCAGTGGTCCCCAACGTGGTCATTTCTGTGCGCCCGGTGAGTGATCGGGGCCAGCCCTGGGCGTGTGGCACATGAGCAAACCCGCCCCCAGGTGCACGGTGCATAGGCTGTGCCGGTCCCAGGCGCGCGGTGTATGAGTGGCCCCGCCCCTGGGCGTGTGGCACAGGAGCGGTGCTGGCGCCAGCGCCGGCCCCAGGAGTGCGGCGTATGGGTGGCCCCACCCCCGGGCTTGGGCGCAGCCCCGCCCCCCGGTGGCCAGCATGTGAGTGGTCCCGCCCCCGGGCGCCCAGCAGCCCCAAAAGGTTGGGGACCATTGTGCTAGACTATTTGTTCTTTTTAAGTTTTTAAAAAGAATATGTACATCAGACAGAATGTTCTGATTATCACATTACGTCACATCACTCATGTTTTACTTGTACCTGCTCTGGTTGGGCTGTCCACTCTTTCCAGTAGAGAGCTCCCCAATCCTTAAATGTCCAGAGGTACTTTCTCTCTCTATAATAATATACAAGTTCTTACATCGGATTTAAACATACAAATGTGCACACTAGGAGCTCAAACAGCTACTGGCTTTGCTTATATTTAAAGTGGGGATGGGGTCCCTAGCCTCTGTTTGCCAAAAGCTGGGAATGGGCAACAAGGGATGGATCACCAGGGCAACAATGTTCTGTTCATTTCCTCTGGGGTTCTTGGCATTGGCCTCTACTGGGAAGCAGGCTACTGGGCTAGATGTACCCTTGTCTGACTCAATATGGCTTATTCTATCGCTGAAAGCAAACATTTCACAAATCCTGCAGTCTAGTTTTATTTCCAGGGGCAAAGTTGATCAGAGGCGATTGCTCTGATGGACTCACTGGCCTCCATTAGTCTTGTATCTTGTACGGGATGTATTATTTATCCACGGTGGCGTGTCACTTTTCAGACACCGGAGCCACGCTCTCTAGTTGGGAGCTGGAGCGGTGCAAGGTCACGGTGGCCCCAGCACCCACCACGTTTGAGCACCCAGCGACGGGATGCCACACGCCAGCTGGGGCATTTTTTACACAGCGCATTGCCCCCCGCTTGTCCGCTCGGAGTCCAGTCTCCAAAGCGCCAGCGCGCTTTGCACAGCGATGCCGCTCCGCGGCGGGCTGCAGGGAATGGGCGCCTCGTGGCGGCCACTCTAGCGCTGGAGCAGGGAGCAGGGATCCGGGATCTAGCTGCCGCTGCTGCCGCCCGGAACCTCCGAGACCGTGCAGCGAGCGGCTGTGTGTGAAGCCGAGAGCGGCGAAGGAGGGACCGGTTCCGGCTTCCGCGCACTCACTCGCGCCGCGCCGCGCAGGGGAGAGGCCGCCGCAGGAGCGGAGGCAGCAGGTGAGAAGCAGCTGGGGGCTGGAGGCGCCGGGCTGCCAGCTGCTCCTGATGAACAGGGGCGGGCAGAACGCTGGGCTCTTCAGCGTTCTAGGTGTGTCCCAACGTTCGGCGGGGGGAGGGGGCAGCTCATGCTTCCCCCACGCCTGTCCTGGAAGGTACCTGCAACTGCTCCCGGGAGCTACGGGCCCCGGGCGTAGAATCGGGGCAAATCAGCAGCCACCGCCTCCCTTCTCATTGGTTTGTCCAGTGCCCGCGTTGCGACTCCTGAAAAAGAGAGGGACTGTGGTGGTTCATTGCACCGTTATGCCCCCCTGAGCTGGGGAGGCAGGTCATGAAACTGGAAGTGGGTGCTGGTCTGTAGTACTTGCTTTTAGTAGTTTAAACCACGGGCTGGATTCCAAGGAATCAGCCTTGTGTGAGGACTTGGCTTCTGGGAATGCCACTAAGGCTGCATCTAGGTTTGCCAACCCTCTAGCAATTAAAGATTATTTTTTTAATTAAAGCGTTTGTTATGTGATGAAACCTCAGGAGTACATCCAACCAAGATTGGCAGTCCTAGCTGAATCTAAAGATCCTGCTTTGATCTGTTAAGGCCACTGAGGAGAGGTATTTCTGATTGATCTAGGGCAGCTTGATCCCCAGCCTTTTCCAGATGGGGATCTATTTTGACAATTCAGGAAGACTTGGTGCCCCAAGGAAATTCAAAAATGGGGGAGGAGGCAGAGCCACCTGGGGAGACACTTGGTGACCCTTTTGAAATGTAATGGTGACCCATATTTGGGTCCCAACCCATAGGTTGGGAAACCCTGATCTAGGGTTACCAACTTTCTAATCACATAACACCAAACACCCTTGCCCTGCACCACTCTGTCCTCCCTTGCTCACTCTTTCCCTCCGTCATCACTCATACGGGGTGGGTGGGCTTAGGGGTTGGTCTGAAAAGTTTGGAGTGTGGGAATGGGCTGTAGGCTGAAGTGTGGGCTCTAGCTGCAAGGGGATGTTGAGCTCTGAAGTAAGGCTGAGGATGAAGAGTTTGGGTCACAGGAGGGTGCATGAGGTGCTCTGAGATGTGGGCTCTGGGAGGAAGTTTGTGTGCAGGTTGGGGCAGAGGGTTGGGATGCAGGAGAGGATGGATCCACAGACTCTGGCCGGGTGGTGCTTACCTTTGGCAGTTCTGATAAGTGACCACCATGTCCCCTCAGTTCCTAGGCTCTGTGCACTGCCCCCATCCACAGACACCACATCTACAGCTCCCACTGACAGTGGTTCCTGATCAATGGGAGCTGAGTAGGCAGTGCAGGGTGGGAACAAAGTGTAGAGAAATCTGGGTCACCCCAGTGCCTAAGCATTGGACATGACGACCGCTTCTGGGAGACACGCAGAGCCAGGAAAGGTACAGAACCTACTTTAGCACTGTTGTGCCACCAACTGCATTTTTAGCAGCTTATTAAAAATCTCCCCGATTGCTTTCAGTAGTCACTGGGAGATCAATCTACATTCTGATAGACTTGTAGCCAATCTTGGAGGGTTGGCAATTGATCTCTCCCGAAAACAGGGAGATGAGGGGAGGAGTGATAAGTCATGATTAAGGCATATCTCTTAGAGACCAGTAAATCATAAAATCTGCCCTGGTTTCTCACTTATTTCCAAAACTATTAAAATTCTCTTTTAGCACCTACAATATATGCTCGACCTTAAACAAGACACTCTCACAAGTCCTGCATGGAAAGTTTACTGTTTGAAGACTTCCAGTACTAGACATCTTGTATAAGTGATAAATTTACAGCACTTCTAGATAACTTGGCTATTTCTAAATCATGCTAGTAGCAGCTGATGATTTAGTTGTTCTGTTGAACTTTAACAAGCAAGATTTTCTGGGATGAGTGACACCAGCTTTCAAAGAGGTCATTAACGTTTGGGCGTAGATAAAATGCCAAGCCTAAAATAAATCAGCAACAAAAATGTGCTGCATTTTTGTTAGATGGAACATTGCTAACATAAATCAAACCATAAAACTACTTGAATGTGTGCCTCAAACAGTTACCTGCAATTTTGATTTAATAACAATAAAGAAAAGGTAGGAGCAGTAAAAAAACATTCTTTATTGACATCTAATTGCTGTATACTGTGTTGAAATAGGCAGCCAATGCAGTATAAGAGTTGTGCCATTCATTTTAAGGGGAGGCAGCCGGAAATTTGGCTGGTGTTTAAAAGGCTCTTGGGAGTCTTGCCTGAGTAAAACCTAAAGAACTGAGCCCATAAAGAGCAAGACATCCGGGAAATCAAAACTGGTAGAACATTATATACATTATGATGAGAGAGACTAGGTACCCTGATAGAAAGCAGTGTGATAGGTAAATAATAAAAAATGCACAGTCATTGTACTGCATAATATAAATACCAAATAATGGTAACAGTGGCAACGATTAGCATATAAAATTTCATACAAAATGATTAATATAATTATTACATCTTGTAAGAATATAAGAACAGGCCATAGTGGCTCAGATCAAAGGACCATCTAGCCCGGTATCCCATCTTCTGACAGTGTTCAATGCCAGGTGCCCCAGAGGGAATGAACTCCATTCATCGGAAGAAGTGGGTTGGGACCACGAAAGCTCATGATACCATCTACATATTTTGTTAGTCAGTAAGGTGCTGCAAGACTATTAGTTGTTTTTTTTTAAGTTTTTTCAGTTACAGAGTAACTCGGCTACCCCTCTGAAGCTTTTGAACAGAACAAGTTATCAAGTGATCCATCCCCTGTCATTCATTGTAATAAAAGTTCTAGTATTTCACCTGCCTTCTGTGTATCAGGTAGCTTACTGATGTGCATGTATAATTTTTCATGCATATGAATCTAGGTGATAAAGACAGCCTACTCCTAGTGTTAATGTTTGAACTCATTTGGAAAACATTTGTTTCTTTGGTGGAGGATGCATGCTTTTATCTCGCAGAGACTCAGTTGTGCAGTTTGTTACAACTAGTCATTACAGCCATTATATCATCATGGGTTAACAGTAATGTAAAGTCCCTCTGGCCAGTATAGAATTAACAATGAGAGAATATAGTTAGAGTATGGCATCAGGAGCTAGGTTTCATATATTCTGCATCCAGGTCTGTTACAAATTTCCTGTGTATTTTTGGCAATTCACTTCATCTCTCTGAGCTTGATCTTACCCCTTCTGCAAAATGAGAGTGACACATCAGACCAATGCTGAGGATTAATTAATGGTTGTAAAATATTTTGAGATCATCATTTGAAGAGAACTATATCTGCACAAAATAATGGAGTTTATTTATTGCATAGTGTTTGAAGTGTTATTTGATATGGTACCTTTCGTAAAAGAAACCCGTACCACATTTTGTTTTGTTTAGTGAAGCTTCTTTTTTAAAAAAAAAAAAATCACATCTTAAGCATTTACACCATCAGTGTACTCAATTATTTTTGAAATGTAAAGTTTTTCATTAAAATTGCTACTTCAGTGTTTCAGAATTGAAATAAACAATGACAAGGTATGTATAAATACCAAGCATTAAAGTTCTTATTGCTAAATCAGTATTAAAGTAGCATGAAAATTGGTTTACAGTCTGATATTGGGCTCTAAGTGTCATAAATGTTGCACTCCAGAAGGATAGCAGTTGCCAGCAGGAAGTTCAACAATGCAATTTTGAATACAAACTATGACACTCTCATACAATTTAAGCATGGTGTGCAATGCTAAAAGGTGGACAAACTGATTCATATGAATGATCAAAAAACAAATTGTAATATCTGGACTAGACAATATATTGCTTTCTCCATTGGAGGGGAAGATAAGAGGGGAACCCTGAGAAAACAACATTTTTCTTTACCCAATTCTTCCATCAACCTAGCTACCACCTCTTGGGAAAGCTGGATTACCTATGCTGACATTGCAGCACTGGTGCAGCCGCACCTCTGTAACGTTTTAAGCTTAGACAAGCTCTTAGCTTCTAACTGCCTCAGAAGCTGGGACTGAATAACGAGATAGATGCCTCAGAGTGAATGAACACAACAGGCAATCATTAAGTGATCTAACACTGGCTCCTGTTGGAAGTATACTTGGCTAGATAGATCATTGGTGTGACCCAGGATGGCTATTATCATAATCAAGTCATATCTCTCTAATTGTTTGTGAAGTGCTAAGTTTGCATTGCTGGAACACTCTGACTTTTGCGGTTAAGAGCAATGCTCTTTGACTGAGTAAAATAACCAGTTGCGTTTAGATTTGAAGGGAGAGAGAGAGGTGAAAGAGAGAAAATAAACTTTGTGTGATCCATTAATAAGACAAGAGGGGAAATTAAAGCAACAACTACAAAAAACAATCGCCATTTTACAGATAGATTATATTGCAAATACTACCAAGCACAGAAGTCAATACAGAGTGCCCCATTTAAAATCTTCAAACTTCAAGTTAAGTGTTTCCGGGTTGGGCCCTTAAATTACATAGAAAGATGAAGGAATGGAGCTTTCAGAGAAAGGAATGAGTGGAAGTAGATGATGCTGATATAATAGAAAAGGGCATGAACACAGATGATTAATTAATACTTCCTTATGTGTAAAATGTGTGTGTCTATATTTTTGTTGTTGTCTTTTTCTAACAGAAAAAGACAAAATGCCCAAAAAGAAGACTGGTGCACGCAAGAAGGCTGAAAATCGTCGAGAACGTGAAAAGCAGATAAGAGCTTCAAGGGGCAACATAGATTTAGCTAAACACCCTTGTAATGCTTCAATGGTAAAAATAATGAAAACTACCTCTGATAAATTTCTGTTATAATGATAGTTATGTTGACTGCATTAGATTAAAAAGTCATTCTTTTTTACTTATGTGGTAATTTATTTATATCATGAATATTGGACTTTAAGAAGAGTAAATGTTTTAACATACATTATAATGATAGTTATGTTGACTGCATTAGATTAAAAAGTCATTCTTTTTTACTTATGTGGTAATTTATTTATATCATGAATATTGGACTTTAAGAAGAGTAAATGTTTTAACATACATATGTCTATTGATTACCTAATCAAACTATATCAGAATCATTACAAAAAGTGTACACTGTTTTACATGGGAAGAAATCAAATAACTATTTATCATTTACATTTCACAGGAATGTGATAAGTGCCAAAGGTAACTATGTTTATTTTTCTTCAGCATTCTAACTTATTTTACTTTTAAAGATTTTGTTTAATGCTTTGTTTTGATTTCTTTCATATGACAAGACGACAGAAGAATAGAGCCTTTTGCTACTTTTGTAGTTCTGTTCAAAAATTGCCTATTTGTGCACACTGTGGTAAGTGTAACTGACAAAGGAAAATACAGTTTTTCCCTTTACCCTGCATTCCTTTTGTGGTGTTAAATAAAATCTCTGTATTTAAACTACAGCTGTGATCCTCAGCTGATTTCATATGGCTGTGCCTATTTGCCCAGCTGAGAAACAACCCCCCCCCCCCCCCCCCCCCCGTGAGGATTGATTGTACAAACTCTCATGCACATGAATAACTTCATGAGGATTTTAGCCCTTGGTTTGGGTCTTTCATTTATGGTTTAAAAATATATTTAGCCCTTTGGTTTACATTCTCTCTCTCTCTCTCTGTCTCTGAATCAGTGACAGTGGGATTGCTTGCTGCTGAGAGCGAAGTTTAAAAAGACTGCCAAACAGCTGCTACTCTTTTAATTAGGAAATTCTTAATCTTTTAGGACACTGTCACCACAGATTTTCTTACTATTATCAGTCAGTGATAATTTGTTTGCCCTGTAGATTTATGTTGTATACCTGGTTACCACCATAGTTACGTGCATATAAGGTCTGCTTCGTAGCCCTTTCAAGTCAGTGGAAAGACTCCCATTGACAGTATGGGACTTTAGATCAGGTATTAAATCTTATTTGCACTGATGCTTGCTTAAAAGGTGAGATGATGGGGGAGCTAAACATGATTTACGCTTTGAAATTAATTGCTTTGCTTTCCTGAATTAACAAGCTTTCATTTTTTAATATATATTTTCTACTTGCCATAAAACATGTTAGTGCTCTGTGGTTTGATTCTTATTATTTAGACTGCCTAAAAATTTCTCTTAAAACATTAAGCCTTTTAAAAGAAGTTTTAACACTTTCACTGTTTGTAGCAGGCCTTCAAAATTATGTAGGGAGAAAGCCTGAAGGTTGGAAGCATGCCTTTTGCTTTCTTGTCCCAAGAAATTCTCCTGAGTTATATAGTTAAAACAAAATATTATGGTTAGTTTTGTCAAATTTTTTCTAGGCCTGCCTTAATTATACTTGGATGTTCTACTTGCCAGAGTTTGTGCTTCTTCCTATTTTCCACATGAGGGTTTGACTTCCAGATTGTAGAGGATTTTCCTTCCCCTCTAATGGCCTTCATTACTCTGAAGTTTAGAATGATTTTGGTCCTCCACTTGTCTTTTTTGATTAGCGTTATACATTTAATCTGAGCCTCCATTATGGTGTTTTAAATGGTCTTCATGCAACTTGCAGGTATTTTACCCTTGTGAGGGCTCTCTTTAATTTTCATCTAACCAGAGTTCTCATTTTTTTAAAGTTAAAGGTTACTGTGCTGGCATGTTTTGGTATTTTTGCACTATAAGGATGTTAATTTTAATTACATTATGGTAACTGTTATTGAGTGGTAAAAGTGTTGATTGTTTGACTCTGCAGTCTAAATAACGTTCTTTTAATTTTTATGTGATTCATGATGTGTTGACAATTGCTCAGAAGGCTACAAAACCTATTCAGACACGGGCCCTGTCCTATAGAATTTACAATTTCAGAAGTAAGGTGATAAAGATTTGGGCCTAAATGGATAAGAAAAATAGCTGATCAGTTTTTTCCTAGAGGATCAGAGAGAGATGTGGGATAGTCTGTTTCATGTTGTTTTGTTTCACATGTTTTGCCTTTTATGTTCTTAACTAACTACTTAAATTTCATATTTTTGACTGCTGTTATACTGTTATTCACTCTAAGCTGTTTTGACTCTACATAATTTGTTGTTGTTTTGGGTTAATAGGAAAAACAAAATGTATGATGAAGTCTTCAGACTGTGTTATAAAACATGCTGGCGTGTATAGTACTGGCCTTGCAATGGTGGTATGTATACAAAAACATGTTATCTTTTGGAATAAGAAAGCAACGTGCAGAGTTCTTCAAAAATTTTATGGGTTGGGTTACACAGATCAGACTACAGAATTATAATAATCCCTTCTGATCTTGGGCTTTTATTATTTAATAGAATAATATCAGACTATTCTGATATTCTGCTCATTGCACTATAATAAAATACTTTCCCATAAAACTAGAAACTTAAATAAATACCTTTTTTAAAGTGTAGAGACTGCGAACACTTTTGCACTTGAGTATCTTTACATACGTTCCTGGATAGCCTCAATAAACTCAATGCAGGGAAGTCTACCCTCACATAAGGCCGCTGGGCAAGGTGCCCCCTGGATGGGGGGGCAGCTCTGCACTCAGACAGAAGGGCTGGGACTGACAGAAGCTGGCCCTCAGCACCGGTCGGACCGCAGTGCTCTGCAGGCAGTCTGAAGAGCCACCTGGATTGTGCCATGCTACGCTCCAGCAGCTATTTAAAGGCTCCTGGCACTGCCCCTTCCATAGTAGCAGCCATGGCGACAGGAACCACACCTCTTTGAATCACCAACTTCTGTGGCAACTGCCCCCTTTTCCCCTCCTACTCTTCCGCCCTCCCATCAGCTGGCTTGGCTCAATGGGATTATTCACATAAATATAGTTACCTATGTACAGGGTTGGGGCCTAAATGATTAAAGGGCATATTCCACTCTTCATTAAAATGGTACAAATCTAGATTTATGCCATTGAAGCTAATGGAGATATATTTATTTTAGACTGCAGTCACTAAGAACAGTACTTAACCATAAATAATTTTATTTACCGTTATGAGTCTGCAAATCAGTAACTTATTGATCCTTTGAAATACCAAAAGTATTCCTTGTAGATGTGAATATTGCCTAAGAAACTTGTACAAAATTAAAATTTACGGGAATGGGACTAGTGTGTGAAAAATTAATGTAAAGATATTCCTGTAGCTGCTTCCTTTAGGTGGTGGACTGTTTGGTATAGTAAAATAATTCGGTTCCTTACATGCAACACATTTTTCATTGAATCTGTTAACTCTGTGAGCCTGATTTTCCACACTGGAACTTATTTTGTTTTATTTTGTGTAAGTTATATGACTTCTCTGAGGAGCTAAGAGTTCTAATGTAGAGTTTGTTTTAAAATCTAAATAGTTGATTTACACTATAAGAATAGCTTGAGTGGCCTTTGATTTGATAAAATTGTATTTTGACTAGAACAATCTTTTATATGTCAGCAAGAGCATATCCATAAATTATAGGGGAGGAAACTATTTTTCATACATAAGATTCAAGCTATTAAAGGGGAAAAAAACAGTAAAACTAAGGTACAGTTGATAATAAGTTCTGCAGATGGGAATGCCAAGAACATGAGGTGAATATTGAAAGGACTTGATTAGAATCTGGGTACGTTTCTGGCTATTGGGTGTAAAAGAGAAATAGATATTGTACCTTAACTTCACTTCCCCTCAAACTGTGCCCCTGAAGTGTAATGAACCCCTTGATAGCCCAAGTGAATATGGGCACATGCTAGAGTACAGAAGCAGAATTTCTCTTTAGATTTGATAGATGTTCCAAGATGATGTCTTTCTGTGCTTGCAGGGTGCAATCTGTGATTTCTGTGAAGCTTGGATCTGCCATGGTAGGAAGTGTCTCAGCACGCATGCTTGTATCTGCCCTCTTGCAGATGCAGAATGCATTGAATGTGAAAGAGGTGTCTGGGATCACGGTAAGTTGCTTAAACTTGAATGATAAAAAAGCCTAGATTTTTAACTTGCAGTGTCTAGATCAACCTGCAGCCCACTGTGGCCCATTTAGCACTAGCTGCAGCCTACCCATGTGCTAAAAAAAAATTCAGGGTGCAGATCCTGGCTGTCTGGCTCTGTGTGCAGCGGGACTCCACTCTTGGTCCTATTTGTGGTGGGGTCTCTGAGTGGGGAGTACCGTGGTTCTCAACAGGTAGCCCACCATGATAAATAGATTGAGAACCACTGGTCTAGATTATTATAACATTTGATGCCACATTTTACATCTTCAAAGCACTCCACAAATATTAACTCATTTACACAGCACACCCACTAGCTAGTTACCCAGCGTTCCCATTTTATAAATGGGTAAACTGAGATAGAATTGAAATTTCACGGTCAAGAGCACATAAGTAATCTGAGTTTAAAATGGGGTTACAACACAGGGGCAGTGTTCCCTCTAATCTTTTTTTATGTGCACTGAGGCATGTGTGAGTGTGCACCAGCAGTTGAAACAAAAACCCTAGCTGTAGGTGCTTTGCTAACCAGTTATGTGGCATTTAAATCTCCTCCTGAGAGGAAGCACAAGCATACAGCTTCCAGGGAACACTGCTCAGGATTACTTAGGTAATCTACTAAAACATTTATAAAAAATGTCTCACCTTAGTGTCTGAGAGCCTTATGTAATTATATCATCCAATAGGTTGTGTAAACATCAGGGCTGTGTCTAGACTGGCAAGTTTTTCCGCAAAATCATCTGGTTTTGCAGAAAAACTTGCCAGCTGTCTACACTGGCCGCTTGAATTTCCGCAAAAGCACTGACGATCTCATGTAAGATCGTCGGTGATTTTCCGGAAATACTATGTTGCTCCCATTTGGGCAAAAGTATTTTTCCAAAAGACTTTTGCGCAAAAGGGCCAGTGTAAACAGCACAGTAGTGTTTTCCGCAAAAAAGCCCCGATCGCGAAAATGGCGATCGGGGCTTTTTTGCGGAAAACCGCATCTAGATTGGCCACGGACGCTTTTCCGCAAAAAGTGGCAGGATGCTTTTCCGCAAAAGCAATCTAGCGTGCTTTTCCGAAAATGCTTTTAATGGAAAACTTTTCCGTTAAAAGCATTTTCGGAAAATCATGCCAGTGTAGACCTAGCCCAGCTGTTTCTTCAGTATTCTTACTCCTTTCCTTGCACTGGAAGAGGTGTTTTGTTTCTCTTGGTACCCAGCTGCTTGATCAAACCATACCAGTCTCTAATTGTGGACTTCCTATTGTATATTTCAACCAAAATGTATATTTTGGGGAGTGGATGGTAAGCATGGAAAAGGGATAGTTTGTGTCCCCCCTTCCCCCCAAAAAAGGTTTTAATCATGATCTTTCAGCCATAATCAACCAAAATGTTATAAGAATAAAATGACAGTGTTCCTTGCATCACTTTTATGCAATCCTATTTCCCAATAATATGTAGTATTTTTCAATGTTATGCCAGATGGACAATGTTGAATTTAGGATTTTCATCTTAAGAGTTTTGTGACAGATGGGAAAATTTATTCTTTGTCAAACCCATGTAAAGCTGCCTAAATTGCATGAGGGGAAAGTTTTTTTAAAACCCTCATGCTTGTTTTCTCCCCCTCCCCCTGTTTGTCTTGATAAATCTTGCAGGAGGCAGAATATTCAGCTGCTCTTTTTGTCATAATTTCCTCTGTGAAGATGATCAGTTTGAGCACCAAGCCAGCTGCCAAGTTTTGGAGGCCGAGACATTTAAATGTAAGTTACCCACTTAAAGCCCCTTTCCCTAATGTTAACAGATTCACTTCTTCCTACTGTGTAAGAACACCTGCTTAGGTGGTAAATAATGGCCTGCTTTTTCACTTGTACCGTGTGGGAGTGTGGTTATCCTAGCTTGTTAGACAACAGGAGTTTTTCTTGTCTGTCCCTTAGAAAGAGCATTGGCTCGCTCTAGCATGGCTGCACTTGCGTAGATTCCTTGTGGTTCAGATGGAACTCTGAATGGAGGACAATATTTTTTATCAGTGTGGGTTAGCATCTGAGGCAGTGAGTTTTGAGGAGGGATTTCAGTCAGGCAGTTGGTCTATTGTGTAGGATACAGCACAGATGAAAGTATGAAGAGGAGTGCCAGAAGGATGAGAGAGTAGGTAATGTGTATTTTTGTCCAAAGCCCAAAGTCAAACGGGCCTTGGATCAGGACTTATATATGGCAAAAGGATCAAAATTCATATTTTAACACCACATACCTTAACACACAGATCAAAGAACAAGAAAGTACAATCTATCTCATTTTGATATCCATAAGCGAGGTGAGGGGGAGGGGGGAGAGAAAGGGGGACTCTAGTACAGCCATAAAGTCATGTAGGAGAAACTTAAACCTCAGATAGATTTGAAACCTTACAAAGAACAGAGGAATTGTAATAGCAAATCAAACTAGTGGTCTGGCTAGTCCAGTATCCAGCCATAGTCAATTCCAACTGTTCCAGAGGAAGATGAAAAACAACTGGTATTAGGCATGTATGTCCATACAATAATACACTGTCCATAGTATAATTTTCTTCTTGTTAATTAGGGGATGGTTTATGTCCAACACAGGAGAGTTTATATTGCTTTCAAAAGTTGGTTGTGTTTAGTTTTGCTTTCCCCTCTTCCCTCTTTAAATGCTTACTGTCATGACTCTACGTTTCTATTGTCCATATAAATGCCCAGTCCTTTTTTGAATCTACTGAGCTCTTGGCTTCTATGGTAGCTCATGAATCAAAATATTCCTATTTTAAATTTTATAATCTATGTTTCTAAAAGTCTTTCCTCTCCTTTTCATCTCTCATGCCTTTTCCCCCCTGCCAACTGTTGCCTGAGCCTTGATTAGCTCTCCTTTATGTCCTGCCAGAATGCCTTCCTGTGAAGCATTAATGGAGCAGCAACTGCTGCTCAAAAGGGATAATTTCCTCTTGATGGGCTGACTCTTAATTCACAGCTGTGAATTACAGTGAGTGAAGAAGTTACTTTACAAGTGTTACCCTATGTTTAAACATTGCATAGTGCAGGGTAGTCTTAGTAGAAAGATGGACCATGTGTGATAGTGAGATTATAAAATATAGTTTTACATTAACTTTAAATATTTTCAAACAGATATGACCAATCCCGCCCTTGCTGTGAAAGGGGCTGAAATATAAAACATAGCTCTTAAAAAAACATTTAAAAGTGCTGACTACCTCTTGGAAATACTTTTAAGGTACTAATTATTATTCACAGTGCCATCCCTTTGAATATGACAGAACTCCCTACCCTGCTCAGCTTTCACAAAAGGAAGAATCCCTGCTGTCCATTTCTGAAGCTTTAAAAGCTTGTTCACATGGTTGAATGAGAGTGAGATGGAACTTTGATTATAAACAGTGCACATGCTAAAATGTTTGTAAAGGTTCAAAAAAAGCTGTGCGTGCTTATGCATTCTTTATCCAACAAGTCTCATTTAGTATAAAATCCTACAGTACTCCCTCTTGTGGAGATAAAAACAGCATGAAAATATTAAGTCTCAGAGGGGTAGCTTTGTTAATCTGTATCACTAAAAACAAGTAGACTTGTGGCACCTTAGAGATTAACAAAAATACATAGTATCATGAGTTTTTGTGGGTAAGACCCACTTCATTAGATGAATTGGAATGGAAATAACAGAAACCAAGTTATATATAACAGGTACTTCTTTTGCTGTCAATTGTAGGACCTGTGTTAATTAACAGGTCCTTCTTTTGCTATCATATCTTGAATTCTGTTCTTTCCACTCCAGCTCATCTGATGAAGTGGGTTTTATGCACGAAAGCTAATTATACTATATATTTTTGTTAGTCTGTGAGCTCTGGTCTACACTAGGAGTTATTTTGAAATAACTCCCCTTATTTTAAAATAACTACCAAGCTTGTTATTTCAAAATAATAATTCCTGCTTTCCACGAGGAATAATGCTTATTTCTAAATAGTTATTCCAAATTAGAGATAATGTGGATTCTCCACTGCTGCTATTTTGAAATAACTACTCCCCAGAGTCATTCAGAGTAATTACTGCCCAATGCTTCCTAGTTGAGGTAGCATGTTCACATTAATAATAATAATAATAATAATGATAATAATGTAATCATTTCAAGACTTCCTTGTATTTCGAAATACTTTTTTCAAAATAAATTATTTCAAAAAAATGTCCTAGTATAGACATGCCCTAAGGTGCCACAGGACTACTCGTTAATGAAAATATTAAGGTGACCTAGCTACTTGTGTATTTGTTATCAATAAAATTACTCTGGATTGTATATGTTAATATATGTAATGAGGCATTATTTTAATAAATACATGGTAGACAATTCTTTGCAACTCAGCTTTGCAAGTTGCTTAGCATCGTTAAATCCTTTTCAAATTACCTCACATTCTATTTAAAATTACTATACAGCTCTCATCTGAGGGTTTTTTTTTTAAACAAGGCAAAAAGAAGCATTGTACTGAAACCACAGTTTGTTCAAACCCAAATATGTTTGTAAAGATGGAGAACGTAAAAATGGTTGAACTTCAAAACAAATTGTTTTGAAGGGAGTAAGGGACCATTGTAGCAAAGTACACTTATCATAAGGACTTCAAAACTACAAAATAAGCTACTTTTATACTCTATGTTCAGAGCTATAGTTGGGAAGTTTTGGAAGCTGTTGATCTGCGAAATGAAGGGTCCTTTCAAATAATATAATATTGCCTAAATGTAGATTTCCCTGTATTACACCTTTCCATTTTGTCTAGTGAAGCTGGTGATTTTAGGCTATTCATGGAGCTGGAGAGCTGATCTGAATGTATAAAGTAGAAGAAGAGAGCCCCAAGTTACCTTTCATTTTCAAAGATTGATGTTATCCATTTTTTTCATCAGGTGTTTCCTGTAATCGGCTTGGACAGCATTCATGCCTGCGTTGCAAGGTAGAAATACAGATACTTAAAATAGTTATGAGTTTTTGATTCCTCCTTCTCACATGTCCTTTTGATACCAAGTCTTCTCACATCTCCCTCTTCAATATATAGAAAATTCATACCTTCTATATGAGGTATGGGCCAAATACCAGTCTATGCCTCATTCATTTCCTGTTTTGATTCTCTAGCCTTCTCTTTGGATTCCCAGATCCTATGTTGTTTCCTCTTGGTCCATCTAACTGTTAAGCTGGTAACAACTGCTAAAATGATTTCCCCATTGTTCAAACCTCATCACTCCCTTCTTCTGTCTCTCTTGGTGCCCTGTTGCCAAGCATTTAAGTTTTAAATTTCTCATTCTTGCTACATGACTCCATTTTGACCGGCATCTCTGATCTCCTTTAGTATCATTTCCCATTGCCTCCTCCCTCCTCTCACCCCCAGCATCTTTTAATGTTTTGTTCTCATTTGTTTCCTTCTATGACTTTCATACCATCTTCAGTTCTGCTTCCTCTGCACTGAACGTAGGATACTCTAATTCCAGTATGCCAGTCCTTTGTTTTCCTCCTTTGGATCATTCCTAAAGTCTTACATCAAATATACCTTCCAGACCCACATTTTTCATTAGGGAGACCATTTAAATCAGCAACATCAATCTAATCCACCCCATTCTCTCAGTTTCCTGTTCTTACTACGTGTGCCTCATAGTTCAGAGCAGGAACTGTCTTTTTTGAGGTGTGTTGGACAGTGCTGAGCACATGGTTGGTACTTAACAAGTAGTAATTCACGCTGGTGCCTTGTTTTAATGACAAACTGACTGTGGCAAGGAGAGGTTCAGTTTAGCAGGACAATGCACACACTGTACTGCATGACAGACATTCGAAGTTTAGTTTAGTTTTAACTTGTTAAGACTAACCCAGTGTCCATGTAGCCAAGGTCTGTCAAAGTGCTTCCACTAACTCGGCCCTGTTGGCTGACCCCTTCAAAGACAGGGCAGTGCTTGAGGACCTTGCTTTTTCAACATCCTCTTTTCCCCAGTTCCGGCAATCTCCTGGTTTCCCCTCCCTAGAAAGCATCGGAACGTTGTCTAGCACTGACGCAAATGGTAGGTAGATTGTACATGAACTCCTGCCTCACTACAGAAAGAACTAATTACATTTTAATCTCATCCAGACTTCACTGGTGCTTTGAGAAATTTCATGTTTTTAAATTTTTGCCTGCTGGTTGCTGAAGAGTACGATGTTGTTATGACCACCCTTTTCATTGTGCTCCTTTTCACCCTTCAGGCTTGTTTCTGTGATGATCACACCCGAAGCAAGGTTTTTAAGCAAGAAAAGGGGAAAGAGCCTCCTTGTCCTAAATGTGGGCATGAAACTCAGGCGACAAAGGATCTGAGCATGTCAAGTAAGGTTGCCTTTGAAAGGCTAATGGAACAAATGCTGCTTCTGTGACTTATCAAGTCAATTTAATAGGTGTCTTATTTTCTGCGTTTGAAAATGTAATGTTCCTGTTTTTAAACTGGCAGCATGTGATGCCATTGGTGGCTGGATGGGGAGTTTACACGTAAGAGAACATTGATGTTCTTGGCTGCTTTAGAACAGCGATGGGTAACCTAAGGTAGTGAGTAGTCCCCATGAGCTGCCTTCTTTCATCTCACTGGGCCACAAGATTGTCGTAACCAAGATGGTCTCCCAAGACGATAGTTTTGCCAACTGCACTTACGTACCTAGAGTTTGCAGGGTGTGCCGACTGAACTGTAGCAATGCTGTGATTGGTTGTAGAGCGCGCACTCTGCTATAGTCAGCATGCACCGCACCATCGGAAGGGGGGGCTATGAGGGGGCTGGAGTGGGGTGGAAGGGGATGCCACCCCAGATCCCTCATAGCCCCCCCTTCTGATAGTCCAGCTCTGCCCCAGGCGTCCCTGATTCAGCCACTGCTGGTCAGTTTCAGCAGCAGCTGAATCGGGGATGCCCACAGCAGAGCAGCTGGGGTGCTGCTGGGTTGGTCCTGCAGCGCCGAAGGGTGGCGCTATGGGACCAACCCAGCAGCACCCCAGCTGCTCTTGGGGACACCTGGGGCAGAGCAGCTGGAGTGCTGCCGGGTTGGTCCCGCAGCGCCGAGGGACGGCACTACGGGACCAACCCGGCAGGACCCCAGCTGCTCCGCCCCAGGCATCCCCGATTCAGCTGCTGCTGAAACCGATCAGGCTGATTCTAGGAAGCCCAGGGCAGAGCAGCTCTGCCCTGGGCTTCCTGAAGTCAGCCGCTGATCTGTTTCAGCAGCGGCTGACTTGGGGACGCCTGGGGTGGAGCAGCTGGGGTCCTGCCGGGTTGGTCCCGTAGTGCCGTCCCTCGGCGCTGCGGGACCAACCCGGCAGCACTCCAGCTGCTCTGCCCCAGGCATCCCCAAGAGCAGCTGGGGTGCTTCTGGGTTGGTCCCGCATAAAAGCACCCCAGCTGCTCTGCTCCCAGCTTCCCCGATTCAGCTGCTGGTCAGTTTCAGCAGCAGCTGAATGGGGGAAGCCTGTCCGGCTGCCCCAGCACTTCTAGGTTCCCGATGGTGCCGGACCATCAGAGTGCTGGAGCGTTGGATGCTGAACTAATGGAGTTTTACTGTATCTCATAGGCCACACACAGAATCCCAATGGGCTGCATGCAGCCCCTGGGCCACAGGTTGCCCACCACTGCTTATAATGGTTTGTGGCATTTGTAGTGAGAGGTCCTTGTACTGCAGTTCAGAGTCCACAACCCCTTCATCAGAGCCACTATTTGTACCCTGGATATTGACAAGGGTATGAATTTGAGTCTTACTTTCAAGTTTGGAACTAAGGAAGAAGCACCCATGGTCACCGTTTACTTCCCCTCTGTCACTTCTTACTTCACCCTCAAGCAATAGCATGCTGCAATTCATTGGAACAGGAGAGGGAAACTTTTTTTGGGTTGGGGCTGCTGACCCACAGAAGAATCAGTCGGGGGCCGCACACAAGTGAGAAGTAAAAAACCCCAAACCAACAAACCCTCACTGACGTGGCCCCTAACTGAGAAGCAGAAAGACACTCCCCACATTCTTCTTGCACTCCAGAGCCTTGGGGAGCTCGGTCTAGTATATTTTGTGTACTCCAGTCCCATGATGGGGCAGCGGGCAGGAGGTGGGGGGGGGGGGGGGTATGGTACTACTGCAGGCTCCCCAATGATGTTGGGGAGCCCTGAGCCTCAGGGGCCAGATTCAGGCAAGCTGGGGCTGCATCTGGCCCCCCCAGACCTGAGGTTCCCCACCCCTGCATTAGAAGATACCGAGATGAGTCTGCTTACCCAAAACAATTTATCCATAAAAGCACACATTATCTTAGGTGCTATGTATCTGTATATAAAATACATAATATTTATTTTAGTGCGAAAAATGTGCTCTACAGCCAAAGTTGGGGTCCTGAAAAGTTTAGATAATAAACAGAATATCTGGTACAATTATTGTATGTATGACCAGCTCTGGAGGTAAGACATTTTGAATGGGGAGCACAGGAAAAGGGTCTGTTATAGGCGCTGACTTGAAGGATTAAACTTGGAAAAAAACCAGTTGAAGTTTCTCAGGAGACTGATCATTATAGTCCTGGGCTGTTTGCTGGTCATGTACTCTTGAGTAGATGGTGAAGAAGAATGGTAGATGAAGAAATGTCTAATGCCCCACTTATGACAGAGGCTGAAAAATAAGAATTTAACTCTTTGTCTATTCACAGCCCGCTCCCTGAAGTTTGGCCGGCAGACAGGAGGTGAAGAGGCAGATGGAGCTTCTGGCTATGATGCCTACTGGAAGAACCTCTCATCTGGCAAGGATGGAAATGCAGGTGACCATGATGATGACTATGAAGAGGATGAAGCAGAAGATGATGATGAGGAAGACGAGGAGGGAGGGAAAGATTCTGAAACAGAGGCCACAGATGTATTCAGTAATTTGAATTTAGGAAGGACCTATGCTAGTGGCTATGCCCATTATGAAGAACCTGAAGACTAAGATTACATAGTAGAGCATTTGGAAGGAATAAGCATACGAGTACTTTATGAATTGTTTGTGCGCCACTAGAATAGCTCTGGCAGGCAATTAAGCATCAAAGCTTATTACAGAAAAAGGGCATGGAACTTCTGTAAAAACTCAAGGAGAGATTCCTCTGTGTAAAGTGAGGAGGTAGAAAGGAGGATATATATGTACGTTCATATTCATGCAAATAATCAAAGTGTTTTGATCTCATGATTACTGAGTGTAATAGTTTGTCTCCTTCCCCATCAAGTTGGGAGTGTAGGAGAGTAAAGAGATGTGTTACCATCTATTCCTCAGAAATTAAGTTATTTTTCTTGAGTAATTTTACTGTAATTCTATAATCTGATTTAATTAATTATATGTAGCAGTGTAAGTGGGTAACTCTATTCAATTTTGGCCTACAAAATAAAAGTCAGCAGCATTCTGTAGTAAGTTTTCATAAATATTGATCTGGGCTAAGTGCTTGGAAAGCACTTACTAGAAACCTATCATGAATCAAATATAAACTGAAATTAAAATAACTTTCCCATTTCATATAGGTAAAACAGATCCATGTATTTCCCCATAACATTCTACTTGAACAGTATCATTCCATGTCTTTTTGAGCATTGTACATTAATCATAGCTATTATGTAAAATCACCTATGCCCATAAAATCAAAAGGATTATTTATCACAATAAAAATGTTAATGTATCCTCCTTGACCAATAAAATCCACCAATCTCTTTGAGTATAATATTGTCAGTGTTTCCAAAGCAAGGTCAAGATGGCTGTAAGTAGTGTACTCTACATCTAACCTTCATTTGCCTTGCAGCAGGAAGAAATCAAAAATTCAATAAGGATCTCACCTAGGATTTTTGTTAAAATAAAATGACAGTAGGCTGTCTGTGTCCTGTTGGAATAATACCCTAATCTGTGTTAGTACAAGACTGTCACAACCACAGAAGAAGTAGCGATGCACGCTTTGGAGTGTTTTGCTGACACTGATGACTTTATAATCAAAATATTGCAAATTATTTGCTGCTTTTTCTGTAAGTCATATGATCCTTTCCAGAAAGAGCTCCAGTGAAATTGCTTCAAGTAAAAAACTGGAAATGGAACTTGGTGTAACTTAAAATAAATATCTTTTTCTCCTTCCAGTTTGAGTAATACTCTCCATCCATCAATAACATGTACGTGCGCGCACATGTACTTTCTGCTGTGCTTGCTATGTGCATCTCCTCCAGCTTTTAATCAATTGCCTTTCCTATTCATCACTATTTAGGTTGACCATTCTGTGCCACCTAGCAGCTGAGCCAGGTGCCTTGATCCATTCAGCTTAAGTGTCAGGCCACTTTACATGGAGCTAATGGATTAATAGGAGAAGTACTGCATTTTCAATTCAGCTGAATGCTTCCTGCTTGTAAGACCAGAGAAACCAGATGTGGGAAGGTGGCCTTAGGCAAATCTTTGAGTTTCTTTGGCAGTGCCTAAATACCTTTGAGGGTTTGTGCCTCTGTATAATGGGGATAATGGTGCTTCTTTATGTCCAAAGGTGTAAGGTAGGAATATCAACCTGTAGTCAACAAGATTAACTGATAACACTAGGCTAATCAGTTAATTGTATAGTCGGCTTCATGCATTCCCCCTGCCCTTGCTGCCTCTATATTGGAGACAGCAAGGGGTAGGAGCAAGAGTTGGTGCCTGTGAGGAGCTGGCTTAAAAGCTGACTCCCCACGAACACAGGATCTGCTTGCCCCCACATGCTGCTGCCTCTGATACAGAGACAGCAGTGGGTAGGATGAGGGGGGCAGGCTGGAGCCAATACACACGGGGAGCTGGCTTTCAAGTCAGCGTCCCACCCACTCCCCCCTTGCTGAGGGGAGCCCCCCTGTAGTGATAGAGGCAGCAGCAAGGGGCCAGGGGCAGGGAAGATTGCTGCAAAGCAGTCTCTGTCTGTGGGAGTCTGAGCTCCCTGTGGACAGGGGCTGCTGCCATCCCACACTGCTGTCTCTGTATCTCAGCAGCATGGGAGGTGATCTGGTTTTTAAAACTGGCTCCCCTCACAGACCAGCTCCCCCGCACTGCTGCCTATGATAGAGAGGCAACAACCTGGATTCACAGGTAGGTGCCCGGGAGTGGGGCTGGGAGTGCACTGGCTGCAAGCCCCACCCCTGGGGACTATCAAATAGTTGTGTAACTACTAAGATTTAATGTGATTACATGACTATTCAATTGCCCGATATCTAACATCCCTAGTGTAAGCATAGTTGAGAAGCACTCCCGTTCTACAGCAGGGGTGGGCAATAATTTTTTGCTGAGGGCCACTTTAGACATTTTTGAAGTGGCCCTGGCCTTACGCAGAAGGGGCGGGGCCAGAATACTTCCCTGCTTCTCCACCCACAGACCATGATTGACCTGGGGGAGTAAAGTGCCTTTGCCCCACCCAGAGGATCCGCCTAGATGCCAATCAGGGTCTTGGGGTGGGAGAGCGCACACAAAGTTTCCTTCGCCCTGTGATGAGTGCATGGCGCTTAGAAGTGCCACGTGCTCCTCACAGGCCCTGGGGGTGGAGGGAGTGCACGCGGCAGGGCAGAGGGAAACTTTGCCCACTCCCCTGCCCCAAGGGCCTGATTGGCTTGGGAGTGGGGGAGCACACAAAGCCTCCTCCCACCCTGCAAGGAGCACGTGGTACTTCTAAGTAGCACACTCTTTGCAGGGTGGAGGAAACTTCGTGCACCTTCCCCCACTCTCAGGCCCTAATTGGTGTGAAGTTTGCTTTGCCCTGCCCCCACCTTGAGAGGAGCGCATGGTGCTTAGAAGCTCCATGTGCACCTCGCAGGGCTGGAGGAAGTGTTGCGTGCTCTCTCACCCCCAGGCCCTGATTGGGTGGAGGGAGCGTGCAAAGTTTGCTCTCCTACCCCTGCCCTGCGAGGAGCGTGCAGCGGGAGAAGGCTTTGTGTGCTCCCCTGCCCCCAAGCCCTGATTGCCCTGGGGGCGAGGGAGTGCGCAAAGCCTCCCACCGTGCGAGGCGTGTGTGGAGCTTCTAAGCCACACGCTCCTTGCAGGGTGGAGGAAACGTTGTGCGCCTTCCCCTCCTCCCGGCTCACAGGCCCAAATTGGCCTGAGGGGGAGGAGTAGCAGGGCCTTTGTGGGCTGGATCCACCCGTTCTACAGCGATGGTGGGCCATGTACATGGACGGATAAATGAACAGGCTTTTGATACCATTATTGAGCCAGCAAAATACAGAATGTTAACATTTTTAAGAATAATGCCTGATAAAATTCTCATTCTCTTCAAGCAGAGGATCTCATTATATAGTGATGGTGCTTTGCAAATACTGTGTCATTGCCGATCTATTAAAGCTAATAAAATGGTGGTGAAAATGCTTAATTCTGTTAAGCCTAGCTATTTCTGCTGCTGAATCTCACTTCTGGCGAACTCCATGGACAAAAGCAATGTGGAGCAGCTGCAGATTTTGACTGATACATCCTATGCAAAATAATTAAGTGCTGGAACAAAGTCTTAGGTGTGCCAAAAGGAGGGGTGATCTTTCAGTTATGTTTAATACTGAAATTATGATGGTCATCTGTAAACGTTACTTTATTATTATTTACTGGAATTAATTTCTATTAATATTCTTAACTGGGGGAGCCAGATTTTTCTTATTGTGAAATCTGTTGCTGGCAATGCCAGAGGCTACTGACGTCAAAGCATTAGTCATCAGCAAAGTAAAGAATTATTCATTTTCTCATTGCAATGTCCTTGCAGTGATAATCTCTTTGCAAAATAAATCCTTCTTAGCTAATTCATGTTCCTAGCTTTACCATTACAGTGTAGTAAGATAACGTTGCAACATTGGGACATACTATACACAGCAGCTATTAAGGACACTTACATTCATTTACCAAGCCTCACAACGTAAAGGGATGTAGCAGAGTACAGGCATGCATGGCTCCACCAGTTTCTGGTCTGTCGAGGGACAGGTTACTGCCTGCCTCTGGGGCTTGTTTCCCCCAGGTGTAAGACAGAGATACAACATACCTACCTCCCAAAGATGTTGTGAGATTCAGTTCAAGAGGGCTTTAGGAGGTTAAACAAGTTCAAAGTGCTGCTATTTGGAGTGGTTCAACACAATCAGTTTCTAGTCAGAGAGCCAGTGATGCTTCATTTCTCTCCTGAATGCCAAGTGACAACGTAATGGGTCGAGAAGTGCCATTGGGATAGCAAGTGAAGCCTGTACAGTTTGGAGTGACTGACAACAGCTAGAAAACAGAGGGCTTCTCTTTGCACATGCCTCGGTGTTTGCTGTTTCTTCTTTTTAAGCATCCCTGCCCTTGCTGAAGGACAAACGTCAGGAAAAAGCAAGACCAGGATAATTTCTGAGGTGAAATTAGGGACCCTGGACAGTTATGAGTAACACTTCATAAACTTACAACACTTTATGCTTTAACTGCTTTTATTCATGACCATTTTGTCAAGGTCTCTGCGGCATTTGAAACTATTGTAGTAAAGAGCCTTGAGTCATTGGGTCCTCAAATTGCACCCTCTGGGCAATAGCACCTTGCTTGTGATGAATGCATGGAGTGCTCATATAGATGCAAGTATTTTAATGTTATAGTCCCTAAGAATAATTAAGGTAAAAAAAATGTCTTTTTTTCCAGGAGTAGAATAGATCTCTCCCCTTTTACTTGATTGATTTCCCTACTGAATGAATGAGGTGTGAATTCATGAGGCATAGAAGGCAAGCACCTCCAAAGAGCTGCAACAGTTGGAAAAGGGAATAGGACCAGATCCAAGGACAATAAGACCTGTCAAGTCGACCCATTGAGAAAGATCAGACATATTGACAGCCTGGAAGTCAGAAGCAAGCATCTTCTTTGGAAGCAAATTAAAAAACTCTCTTTGAAGATGAATGTGGCAGCATTGAGGACAACATCCAGAAGAAGGCACCACAAATGACTGACACAACTATAACAACAAATGGTCTGGTAGCACTTTATAGACTAACAAAACATGTAGATGATATCATGAGATTTCGTGGGCACAGCCCACTTCTTCAGATGACTGGAGTTTTGAATTTAGGATATGCAGACCCAAAATAAATAGGAGAGAAGGAGGCAAAGGGAGGAAGACAGGGAGCTACAGGGAATCAGTAAGTATCTGAAGATTGGGTAGTTAAAACGAAGCAGATAAGAATCAAAGTTAATTGATAGTATCCTTCCTGATATAACTGAAACAAAATACAGGACTATGTAGCACTTTAAAGACTAACTAGATGGTTTATTAGATGATGAGCTTTCGTGGGCCAGACCCACTTCCTCAGATCAAATAGTGGAAGAGAATAGTCACAACCATATATACCAAAGGATACAATTAAAAAAATGAACACATATGAAAAGGACAAATCACATTTCAGAACAGAAGAGGGATGCAAGGGGAGGGGGGGAAGGAAGGTAAATGTCTGTGAGTTAGCTCATCATCTAATAAACCATCTTGTTAGTCTTTAAAGTGCTACATAGTCCTGTATTTTGTTTCAGCTACACCAGACTAACACGGCTACATTTCTATCACTTCCTGATATAGGAGTCTACACAAAGAGTTGTTTGCACCTTCAAGGAGTGTTAAGTTGATAATGCCCCAACCACTTGTCATCACGATTGAGTCTATTAGCATATGAATTGAATTTGCGGATGAACTCTAAATCCAGTGTTTCTCTGTGTATCTAGCCAGATAAGGTAAAACAGCACAATTAATACTGTATCATAAGCATTTGATATACTACACACATACAAACACACTCCAACTAGCCAGATACACAGAGAAACATTGGAGGAAGCTATGTCAGGAAGGATACTATCAATTGACTTTGATTCTTATCTGCTTCATTTTTACTACCCAATCTTTAGATACTTACTGATCTGATTCCTTCTAGCTCCCTGTCTCCCCACCCCTTTTTTTCCCCTCCCCTGCTTTCTCTTCTATTTACTTTGGGTCTGCACATCCTAAACTCAAAACTCCAGTCATCTGAAGAAGTGGGCTGTGCCCATGAAAGCTCATGATACCATCTACCTGTTTTGTTAGTCTATAAAGTGCTACTAGACCATTTGTTGTTTTTTCTGTACAGACTAACTGGGCTACCCCCTGAAGTTTCTGACACAGCTATAGTGCATAGATTTGCAAAAGATGACTAATAGATCTGCATGAGAGGGAAGCTGCTATAAATGTAAGGTGTCTTGCAGAGGACCCTAGGTCTCATCTTGTCAACATCAGAGCATCGATCTGGATTGGTAGAAGCCTGGCTCCTCCCCTCCCCCATCTAACTCACCTGGCCAGTGAAGTTAAGGGAGCAACTAGTTGGAGTGTGTTTGTATGTGTGTAGTATATCATATACTTATGATACAATATTAAATGTGCTGTTTTACCTTATCCCCCTGAAAAAGATCCTGTGCAGTTCTTTAAGAACATTGCTCTCCAAAGAATTCCTATTTCTAGCACCATAATTGAGTCCAAAGTGTTTTGGAGCAGGGAAAAGATAGACGCATACAAAGGAAAAATTTGCATCCAATTTCCAAGACTGCACTTATTTATAGCCCTTTAAAGTTATTTACATTATTTTTTCTCCTTTTTAGCTGTGGAACACTGAAGTGTCAAAACATGTTTTCTGGGGAAATTAGAATTTTTACTCTCTTTAAAAGATCTTCCTGAGTTATAGCAAGTCTTTACACCCACTACCGCATAAGAGGAAACTTAAATGTAGGGAAGTCACCACTGGTCAAAATGAGTTGAACCTCTCTTACAGGAATGACGAGTGGCACTTTAGAGACTAACAAAAAATATAGATAGTATCATGAGCTTTCATGTGCAGATGAGTTATATAAGATTGTAAGATCTCGAAATGGAGGACAGATTTATATTAGAGATATAAGATAAATTGTGTTTTTCCTTTGATGGCAGTGATCCTTGGTGTGATGGGCAGAGAAGAAGCTGCAGTAATCCCTGTACTAGAAGACCTCATATCAGTATTAAAGACAGGGCAGATTCCTCCTGGCAAAGACAAGGATTTCCTCATGGAGTCTCTGCCATGTGGGAGAGATGCACACACTCCCTCCTTACATTGAGGGTCAGTTCTATAATGCTTCCAATCTCCTGGCAGCTTGCAGAATATAATAGAGAAGTTAGTAATGAAACGTGACCCCTTCACTAGGCTAGTTTGGAACAGGCAGAAGTTCAAATAGTTCAGATTCCTTCAGACTCTTCCATGAAATTCATAGTTAGTGGCAGGGAAAGTGTGGTATCTAATCTAGACCTAAAATCACAACTCTGCAATATTTATTCTGTTTATTTTCTTCCTGCATGACAATGAATTCCAAAAGCTTATTCAGAAAAAGTGTTTTCCAATTAGTTCTCCTCACATCTAGAGTCAATCGATTAAAAAGTGAAGCAATGACAGAATGGAAATAAATAAACAGAATATAAATTAAACGTGTGATATCTGTTACCAAATCAGTGAAAACAAGAAATGCTTCTAGATGTAATAGCAAACATATTAATTTTAAAGAAAGATTTATTATATACTATGTGAGGGTATTTAGGATGAATTTACCATTCTATATATTTTGTTACCAACCCTATTTTATTCAAATCACATTACAATGTTTTTATATATTAATAGACCTAGATCTAGGTTTCTGAAAAACCAAAATGTAATCTCGTGATTTTATATATACACATTACAGTATACACACACATTTTTCTATTAGTGAAATAGTATCCGATCACATTATTAACAGTTAGTACACAGTGGTATTTAAATTTTGCTTTAGACTTGGCTCTTCTAGGTAAACATTGAAAATGCTTGTTTCCTCTAGAAACAAAGATTACAGATCTCCCCATTGAGCCATTTGTGGCTTAAATAAATTGTATGCCAGCACTAGAGAGTGTGCTGTTGAATGTTGTAAAAACACGGTAGACTGGGAATGACCTCAGGATTAGATCTGTGTGAAATTTTCACATGGATACCTCCAAATAAATGCAATTCAGAACTGAAGAAACCAAATAAATGCAATTCAGAAGCTGGCATTTATACTAGAAAATAATCAATCTTTATAAGACATAGTTAGGATGTTTTTCCTAATATCCAACCTAACTGTCCCTTGCTGCAATTTCAGTCCATTGCTGCTTCTCCTATTATCAGAAGATGTGACAGGGTGTGCACATCCTGCAGTGAAGCAGATGGAGTTAAGTCCCTGTGGACAGAAGAAATCCCACTCCTTCACCCATACTGGGCATGCTCCAAATGCTGGGGCAGAATAAAAGGCAGCAGAACAGCTCAGTCTGGGCTGGCCAGCAAAGGGGAGGAACCTCCAGAACCTCTGGAGCTGCAACAGCCAGTGATCCAAGCAGGGGCAACCAAAGTTCCTGGAGACTTCTATCACCACTCAGACCCAGCAAAGCCCCAGCGAGAAGCTGCTGCTGGAGAGCTAGGAAACCCAATTGCTATGTGGGATGATGCCTCAGCAGCACCAGTAGGAAGCAACGCAGGGAGGGTGCAAGAGTGGCCTCTCCTGCCCAGGTACACTTGGCATGTTTTGGTCAGATTCCTTGCCGAAGGAGTGATAAATTGATCTGCCACTCACAGGGTCCTGGGTCAGGACCTGGTGGAGTAGGGTGGGCCTGGGTCCCCCTTGTGGGATGTTAGCCCCAACCCCGTAGACTCTGGCTATAGGCCACACTGCCCTTAGACAAGGGCTGCTTATAGACCCTGGCTACTAGGCTGCACTGCTCTGAGACAAGGGCTGCTTCCAGACTCTGGCTGGTCGACCACAATGCTCTGTGAACAGGGCTACTAACCAACTTGCTGTGCTACCCTTAGACAAGGGCTATTTGCTGATGCTGGCCATTGGGCCATACTACTCTGCAACCAGGGCAGCTTATGGACCAGATACTTCCCGGAGACGAGGGAATCTGTACGAACTCTAGAGACAGTTGGTGACACTGCAACCTAGCAGGCGGTGTCATTGCTTTGGAATATTCTCACACCCGTGACAGGGTGTGCATGTGCTGCCATTAAGGGTAATGAAAATTTTTCTCCCTCCTTTTAGGTACTTGAAAGCTGCTATCATGCCCCCTCTCAGTCTTCTCTTTTCTAAGCTAAACAAACCCAGTTCTGTCTCCCCTCATAGGTCATGTTTTCTAGACCAGGGGTCGACAGCCTTTCAGAAGTGGCATGCTGAGATTTAACTTACTCACTTCTGTTTATGAACCTGCGTGCCATTGATACTTTTTAAAGTCAATTATAGTCCTATTTACATTTTATCAGCTTCATTAATTAATAAAGATGCAGTGCTTATCTTATTTCAGTTTTCGTGGACACTTAATTTTTGTCCTCTCTCCTGAGACTGTCAAAAAAGTGGCTGTGTTGGGCAGTCTCTGTGACATGGACTCTTTTGTGTCTCAGACACAACTCGACTCACTTCACTTAAGCCACCAAAATTACATCATTACTTAGGAAGGCTGGATTTCAATCTATGGACCAGCAGTGCTTTTAAGAAAATGGGCTTTGTCTGCTATTTTATACAAATCTCTTCCTGAGGAGTAGAGCCAAGAAGGATGAAACTTCATTTTATCTATTAAATACAAATAAATAGTTTGATATAAAAATGTCCGATGTGTGAAGGAAATAAAGCACTAATGAAACTACTGAACGCAACAGAAAGCAGCAGCCACGGCCACGTGGCCCTGGCCCTGGCTGCTGGCGCAGTTGCTGCTGCCATGAGGGTGGAGAGTGGCAGACTGGAGGAGGCAGGGATTGGACTCCCAGGTGAAGGCAGTGGAGGGGGTGGAAGGTGGCTCTGTACCCCCCCTCCCTCCTCCACAGCAGGGAAACAGTGCCCCAGAGTGGGCACCCCTCCACCCAGTGGCTGCCGCACCCCAGCGTGACTCCAGCCTGTCTCCAGCAGCCAGCTCAGGGGTGCCTCCAAGCACTCGGGCGCTGTGCGCACAGCCTAACCTGATGCCAGAGAAGGGTGAGGGTACCAGCCATTCATGCACCAGGAAAGCCCCATGTAGCCCAATCTGTAGCCTCCCTGCTTTCCCACCCTGGAGCTGGTACTTCCACTTATGGCTACACTCCAGCTGCAAGGCTCCAGCGACGGTGCAGGCTCCCTGCTGAGTGGAGGAGGAGCAGGGGGCTGAGCTCCCACCACGGACCGTGCATGTGCCACTCAAAATCAGTTTGCACGCCACTTATGGCAGGCGTGCTCTAGGCTGCCAACCCCCGTTCTAGACCTTAAATCGTTGTTGTTGCTCTTTTCAGAAAAGATGTTGAGAAGTTGGAGAAGGTTCTGAGATGTGGTGCCCAGAACTGGACACAATATTCTAGTTGAGGCCTAATCAGTACAGAGTAGAATGGAAGAATTATTTCTTCTGTCCTACTTACAGAGCTTTTGTTAATGCATCCCGAAACCTTGTTTGCTTTTTTTTTTTTCTCAAGTGTCACACTGACTCATATTTAGCTTGTGGTCCACCGTGATCCCTAGCTCCCATACTGCAGTACTCCTTCCTAGACAGTCACTTGCCATTCTGTATGTGTGAAACGGATTGTTCCTTCCTAAGTACTTTGCATTAGTCCCTGTTGAACTTCATCCTGTTTACCTCAGACCATTTCTCCAGATCATTTTGAATTAAAACCCTATCCTCAAAGCACTTGCAACCCCTCCCAGATTGTTATCAACCACAAACTACAAGCGTACTCTCTGCCATTATCTAATTTGTTGATGAGAGAGAATCAATCCCCATGGAACCTTACTTGTTATGCCCTTCCAGAATGACTGTGAACCTCTGATAACTAATTTCTGAAAATGGTTATCCAACCAGTTATGCATCCACCTTAAAGTAGCCCCATCTAGGTTGTATTTCCCTTGTTTATTGATAATAGTCATATGAGACTACATCAAATGCTTTACAAGTTTAGGTATATGACCTCTACCACTTCCCCCTTATCCACAAGGCTTGTTTTCCTATCAAAGAAAGCTGTCAAGTTGGTTTGACATATTTGTTCTTGACAAATCCATGCAGACTGTTACTTATCACCTTATCTTCCAGATGGATTCCTTATTCGCTCCATTAGCTTAACTTCTGTTCCAGGAAAGATAACTAGTCTGTAGTTTCCTGGGTTCTCCTTATTGCCCATTTTACTGGTGGACATTATGTTTTCCCTTTTCCAGTTTTCTGAAGTCTCTTCCATCTGCCATGACTTTTCAAAGATAATAGCTAATGGCTTATACCTCCTCCATCAGCTCCTTGAGTATTCTAGGATGCATTTAATTAGGCTCTGGTGACTTGAAGACATCTAACTATTCCAAGTCATTTTTAAGTTCTTTTCGTATTTTAACTTTTGAACCTACCTCCTTTTCTCCAGCATTCACTACAGTAGGCATCCAGGTACTACCAACTTTCTTGGTGAAAACTGACACAAAACAGTAGTTAAGCACCACTGCCGCTTCCACATCCTCTGTTATTGTTTTTCCCTCTTGAGCAATGGGCCTTCCCTGTGCTTGGTCTTTCTCTTATGTCTACAAATATATTATAAGTATCTATATAAATCACTCATATCTGTCTCAAAAGAGAAAGCAAGCAGATCTGTTTAGGCAGTCTGTCTTTGCTAAGCAAACGGAACTGTTTGGCTTAGTGGACATACCATTGTCAGAGGGGAATGAGACATGGGCCTTCATCTAAGGAGGCAACAGCTGGGGCAGCTGAATGCCCAGCCACTCATGGGTGCCCTTGCTAGATCACTGATGGGAAATACACATGCAGTTGCCCTGAATTTTGACAGCAGGGAAATCCTTCTTTTCAAGAATCTCATCCCACTAACTAATGGGTCCCAGAAAGCAACTTTGCTCTGAGAAATTCTAATCAGGGACCAAGACAGAACAAGATCTTGTGCTTCTTACATTGCCTGTTGCTCTCCCAAGACCACTGTCTCTACTCAGAACCTTGCATAACCAAAGTAACAGTGCCACAATGAGTCTGTCCAAAACACAACATTATTTCACACTAAGAAAAAATCAGCACTAAAGATTGGTTCATCTTTTACTTTGTGACCCAAAATAAATTACTATATGACTAAAAAAAAAAAAGCTCTTAAAACCACTTGCTAGCAGTTGCCACCTAATTTCTTCAGTATTTAGTGCAAGAAGGAAGGCAATTATAGTTTACTCCCATGTAAGTCAAAGGGAGTCTTGTGATTAATTTCAAGATGAGCAGGTTCTATATCTCAGCTACCACAATGTTACTTTTTTGCAGTCCCTGTGTGAATAATACAATGGTTTCTAGTGCCTCTGAATGCCCATGTCTATACATAAAGCAACTGTGATACAGAAATGCCCATATTCAGTTTTACTCAGTTCAAAGTACACCATGTCCCACCTGCACTACTTACTTAGACATTTTTTTTCCTTTCCTGATTGAACAGTTATAAGACATAATTCTTATAAAAAAAGATAGAAAATTATTTTTTGATGATATAGATAATAAACTCTAGGAGTGGTGACTGGCACACACTTGAATCTGAGCTATACTATTCCATATATATATATATATATATTACAGTACTTGCACAAACATGTTTTTTTCCTATGGTAAGTTCTATGAAAAAACCTAAGGTCCTACCAATACACCAAAATTGCACTCTGGCTGGTGCATCTGAAGACTCATGTCCTTATTTCTCATTTTGACCACCCATGGTCAATCTTTTGTTTCAGCCTCCCATCCAGCTGTGGCAAGCAGCATGAGACACATCAGCAAATACAAGATGCTAAGGCCTGCTCTTCCCATGCATTCTATGAAGATTTCCCAGTAGATCCTGGCCTCTACTGCTTTTAGCTAACTCCAATTCCTCCCCACTTTCCTGTCCTTACTCCCAAGGCTAATATATGGCCTTAACTCTTGCAGTTTAGGAACAGTGTTTTATCATTCCTCACAGTTATCAGTGGAACAGTAGCACATAATTTATAGACCATGCATGGGACTCCCAAATAAGACAGAATTTGCTTTGTACAAACACTTCATCTTTCAATTAGTGGTTTAATTTATATGGAAAAATCAACTATTTGGTAAACAAGCTGTTATTGGCTAGTTAAAAGACAGAACCTAGGATTCATTTGGGTTTCGAAAGCAGCAAAATGATTGACTCATAATTCAGGTATTAATCTATATTCGCAGTTTCAATTATTTTCTATATGCCTGAAAAGCAACTTTGAAGGTTCAACATAAAACTAATAAAACTGTACAGTTATGCAGGAGTGCCAAGTGAGTAATTTCAGCTGCTCTGTCAACATGACCTACATCTGAATAAGTTCACTGATTGTCTGAGGAAACACAAACAAGACCAAACTAGAAATCTAATATTAAATAAAAGTATTTGTAAACTTACCGAGAGACAAAACTGATGACATTGATAGAAAAGTTTATTCAATGAAATGAAGACACAGTGTGTCAGATAATGGTACCCCTCTAGTATTTTAGTGAATCTCATTGGACCAAAATATGAGCAATTTTGAAGCGTATTTTTATAGTTTGTTAATCTAAACAAGTGTGTTACTGTACAGATAAGGCAAGAGATCTCTTAATAAAAATACACATTTCTTAGTCAAGGTGTAGTCTAGTAAAATGTTGTGTACCCTAAGGGGCTGTTGGGACAAATGTTTTCTTTCCAGAAAAGATCCCCTACCTCGAAAGTGATGATGCAACCCAAAGGGTAGGGAGCAAACCCATATTAAACTTGAGGTACCTGAAATGATATTAAGCCTGACTAAATGTGAGTAGCACTTACACCAGCAGTCATATTAACTACAGTGTGAATAAGATAAAAGAGATGGGGGTGTGTCTGTACATTTAGCTAGTTAACATAAGGTTCTAGTAGTAGAGGGTAGTCATGAGCAGGCAGCATTGTAACATGTCTTTTGTTTTAAGACCAATAAAACATTTTGCAGTGCACTTGCAAATATTAGGCAGAATTCCTTACTTAGGCATAGTTCCTGCTAAAAAGTCATGGACATTTTGCTTGTCTTGAGCATACAACATGGGGCCCTTGCTTTGCACTTGAAATTTGCCTGCATTCTAGATACAAATGCACCAAATATAGAGGGAAGGAAACCTGTATAGGACCTGACTAACTGCCTCTGGCATCCTCTTGTGTGGCCAACCCATTTTCTCACTGCAGTAAAACTGAGAAATGAGAAGGGAGAGGGAATCTGAGGATTTAAATGTTCTTGTTACAGCTGGCAATCCACTGCACTGTGGTGATGGAAATACAGCTTCTGGTCTCTCAGGGGGCATCTACACAGCACCCTAACTTCGAAATAAAATTTGTCATGTTTAGACAGCACCAAATTTCAAAATAACATGCTATTTTGAGACATCCCTTAACCCTTGTAGAATGAAGGTTACAGGGATGCTGGAATAGCATGCCTGTTATTTCAAAAAAATATTTTAAGAAATACCTGAGTTTACCTTAAGGCCAGTGCCAGTCCTCTAACCCTCCTAGTGGGCCGGTGGAAACCTCTCTCAGGCAGAGCTCCAGAGATGTGGGGGTTTCTCTGTATTCCACCTCACACATGCCTCCTGCTGGCCCAGGGGCTCCCCCCCCCCCACCTGGCCCCATTTGCTGCCTGCAGGCAATTAAAAACCCATCAGGGGGCTTGAGTGGCTTCCTGCTGCTATTGGCACATCCCTGTGGGGGAGGTGTGTGCAGAGCTGTCCTGTCCAAAGGTGTAACATGTGAAACTATTAACTCATTATGTGATGTCAAAATGCCAATGCTCCTGATTTCATGACAAGCCTCCTAATAATTGGGTTCCCCCCCTTAGGAAGCCCCAGCCATGTTATTAGAATTAAGGCAGGCTTGGAATTTCACTACCTGATGCCTTCTGCACTGCTATCAACTATAATTGCACTGAATTATTAGATTATACTTGTTTGTTGGTGCATAGTATTAAAAGAGAATCCCAGCCTTTCCTCCAACCCCCAAAGGAAGTCTTCATGGCTCATGGTTTGTGGAGAAAAGCTAGAAAACATGCCCTGAGTTCAGCCAGAGATCTCAACTACCAAATAAGATCTCAGTGTGTTTTTAATCTGTGATTTCAAGAAGACATTCTCTTTGAGGGGTGGGGTGCTTTGTTCATGAGTTTTGAATGCTTGGGGTTGGTGCTACAATCCATGCAAGTTGATGGTCTCCTCCTGTGTCCAGCAGCTCAGAGACCAGGATCCTACAAAAGACCTGATATTAAGTCCTCACCCTGACAACCCCTGCTCATCATGTCCTCATACTGGGATGCTTTTCCACTAACATCTGCCCACTGGAATCCTGCCTGCCCTTCCATGGACATCTGTGTCTTTACACTGGGATCCTTTGCCTCCACCAGGGGCAGCAAAGCGAAATCCACCAGGCCTTGCCCACTGGCTACTGAAGTGTGTCAGCTTGGGTGGCTCCCGGCCAAGCACAGTTCCCATTGTGGCAGAGGCAGTCTGAGCGCCTTCCCAGACCGAGCGGTGCCCTCTTCACCCAGGACTATGTGGGTGCTGCTGAGAGCCGTATGCAAGGTTGAGTCCCTGCGTGTGCCATCTGGACTCAGGAAAGCAGCAACCCCAGTTGCTTTTTGTTTCTTTTGAACTATGGTTGAGGGGGAAGAAGAAATGGCCAAAGACCTAGCTAGAGTACACCAAGAAAAAAAAAAGTTCTTGGTCTGTTCCAATTCATTCATTTTATTATAGGCCAGATTCTCTTCTCAGATACATCTGTATCATTCAAGAGTAGCTATGTTGTAATGGCATTTTATTAATGTAAAACCAGTATAAGTGAGACAGTAGACTTGGGCCAGGTCTGCACTAGGGGACAAAGTCCAACTAAGGTATGCAGCTCCAGCTACGAGAATAGCATAGCTAGAGTCGAGTTTCCTTAGTTTAACTTACCACGGTGTCCCTACTGCAGGGGAAGGGGAGGAGTGTTGACAGGAGAAACTCTGCTGTCAACTTCCCTTACTTCTCACCAGCGTTCCCTCCATGCATTTGCCATCCATGGGCAGATTTTTTCCATCCATGTGTGGAATAAATGTATGTGCACTAAGGCATGGTGAAATGTGCACCACTAGTAGAAACAAAACCTAGCTGTGGGCACTCTGCTAATCAGCTGGATGGCATAGGAATCTCTCCTGAGTGGCTTCCCAGGCACGTGGCTTACAGAGAACACTGCTCCTCACAACCTGGTAGTGCATCAGAATCCACGGGAGTGTGATCAGCAGTTGATTTGGTGGGTCCTTACTAGACCCAGAGCTAAACTGACCCCTGGGACCTCTGCAGTGTTGATCTGATAATAGGAGACAAGATCTCAGGCTTAGAAAGAGCTATGTTCTTTTCAGTGTTTTTACACACACACACACACACACACACACACACACACACACTTGTGTCTCTTCCCTTGAAGCATTGCAAAACCCACTGCAAACACCCACCCATTTAGAGAATTAGAATACAAGAAAAACATGCAAAATGGTTATTAGCATTTTTAATCACATTGCAATAGTAAACCCACTGCAGTCAGACAGAGGCCCTCCCTGTCACATCCATCTTGCTTGCCCCTCCAAGATGCCTCAAGAGCACACAGGGCACAGAGAGCAATAAAATCATCCTAGTCTTTGATGCCTTGACAGAAGGCCCGGATATGCTGACTCATTGTGACCCTGGACAACTGTAAACATAGATAAGAGGGTGACCATGCTAACCATTCACCAAGAGGCTGCAGAAACTGCCCTTGGCTAGCACTGATATTGATATGATCACACAACCGTCCTGGGAGAGGAATCTCCCGCTGAGTAAAGAATGTCCACTACTCCCAATTTAGTTCTCTCTCACTTACAAGTGTAAATTACGTTCACAACTCCCTTGTAAGAACTGGCGTCACAAAGACGAACCAGCACAATTTGGCACCTTAGATAAGAAAGAGAATACGTGATCCCACGTGTATAAAGATGGGCCCAGTAGCGCACACACTCTGAGTATCAATCCTGCTGGTCGGGCTAGATGATTGACTCCCGAGGTCCACATGGGGACACCCAGCCTCGTATTCGTCTTTTCTGGAGAATTGAGTGACTGATCCTGGCCTGAGACGCTGGAATCGAGAGACACAGAAGGGGGTAAAAATTGTACCCATATGTGTCCTTTCATCTTAGTGCATGCATAGAATAGAGCTCTTTAAAGATTAAGCTGTTACTTGGTACCATTATTTCTATCTTCCTTTTCCTTTGTAACCACTTTAAGACATGTATTTGCTAGCAGTTAAGAAGTAGAGCAATAGCCACTGTAACCATATGCTTTATAAGTCTCTTTAATAAGCCTGTAACTGTTTAAGCTTTAACCTGACTCCTTCTGTTGCTGTAACAGAACCAGATACAATTAAAAGAACTAGCTGGTCAGGGGGTAGACGCAGTAAGAGCTGGGCATTGGGGTTCTGCCGCCTCCATGGGGCAGTCCCTTGGGGCACCCGTCAGCCTCCCCTGGCTGCCCACTGTGAAGGGACCCTGTCCTAGGAGTCAAAGACTCGAGTGTAAAACTTTGGGGCACCCGTCAACCTTCCCAGCTGCCCACTGAGAAGGGACCCTGTACTAGCAGTTGAAGACTCGGGTGTTTAATAGGGTTCACAGACCACACACACTACCCTGCCACCAGCTGACACCCACTTCCAGTTGAGTCCTGTAATCTTTTTAGAGCACAAGTGAAATAACTATATTGTCAAACACATAAAATAACCTTTAAAAACTAAAAGCCAAGTTTGCTGGAATATTTACTCAGGCATTCCCAAGAAAATGGTTCCTGACCCTAGAGTGTATTGTAGTCGAGAGAAATTAATGGGAGATTTGATCATTTAAGGGTTTTCTAGCCTATGGGATGCAAGAGAAATCTGGAGGGGGATGGGTCAGGGTACTGAAGAAAGCAGTACTGATAGAGAAAGGCCCATCCTCTCCCTATTAACACCTGTGCTTCTGCTCTTTCTGATCGTAGATAGGCAATTGAAGGTCATTATGCTGCTCCTCTAGTTACCCTAATGCATCTGTCTATGTGTCATAGGTATAGGGATGCAGATTAAGAAAGCTGTCTGGTGACCCTTCTTTCTTTTCTCCATTCCAGCGAGATTCAGATCAGCTACAGGTTGCTCTAATAAATGTCCCACCTCAGATAGTGTAGTGGGCTAAAAGGGGGGAATGTTTGTTCTATATAAAAGCCTGGTTTTTTTGTGTGAAGATCCTGCAAAATGTGGATTGGATTGTGGGAGCAGCCTGAGTTAAATGCAAGGTACATTTGGACTGTGTCTAGACTGCATCCCTTTTTTGTAAAAGGGATGCAAATTAGACACATCGCAATTGCAAATGAAGCGGGGATTTAAATCCCCCCCGCTTCATTAGCATAAAAACGGCTGCCGCTTTTTTCCGACTCGGAGCTTTGCCGGAAAAAAGTGCCAGTCTAGACGCGGATCTTTCGGAAAATAAAGCCTTTTCCGAAAGATCCCTTGTCCCTCATTTTAAGAGGGATAAGGGATCTTTCGGAAAAGGCTTTATTTTCCGAAAGATCCGCGTCTAGACTGGCGCTTTTTTACAGCAAGGCTCCGAGTCGGAAAAAAGCGGCAGCCATTTTTATGCTAATGAAGCGGGGGGGATTTAAATCCCCGCTTCATTTGCAATTGCGATGTGTCTAATTTGCATCCCTTTTACGGAAAAGGGATGCAGTCTAGACACAGCCTTAGTTTATAAATGGTGGCATAAGCCAGAATATTGTAGCACTGGAGTTTATCTTCCTTTTGAAAACTAATCAAAAGAAAAACCATCCCTTTCGAGTCTACATTGATAGGAGGAACTGTTGGTTGAATATCGAGACCGGTTTTCTTCATCCCATAGCAAAATTTATTGAGGGGCTAAAAGGAAAGAAAGAAAGCTTCCCAAGAATCACCTTATATACCCTCCTGTCCTGTCCCCTCCTCCTCAACCTCGGTTTTCATACCCTCTTAAGCCATTGGAGTAGCCTTCAGTGGAGGAAGAATGAGAATGGGGCTGTGGTGAGAGGCCTCCATATAGAAGGGTCAGACCTGCTTACCACTTATTGTTTTCTGCGTATTATGGTTCTGCCTAGAAACTCCTATCACGTTCAGGCTCCTATGGTCTAGGTTGGGGTGGGTAAGAAAATGGAGGCAGATCACCAGGGTTAGCCCCTTGCGGGCTCCTACACTGCCATATTTACCTGCACCTCCACAGTACGGGCAATTGCAGCTCCCATTGGCTGGGAATGGCAATCCGTGGGTAATGGGAGCTGCGATCACCCGTACCTGTGGAGGTACAGGTAAATACGGCAGTGTGGGAGCCCACAAAGGGCTAACCCTGGTGGGATCCAGCCTGCCCACCTCTGTACTAGGTGCTGTAAAATAAACATAAAAAGACAGTCCTTACCCCAAAGAGCCAAGACAGCCAAAATGGGGAATGCAATGGTATTAGTCCAAGACATCACAGCAAACTATTAGCAGAACCAGAATAAGAACACAGATCTCCACACCCTATTCTCTACATAGTACCGCATGAACTGCCAGCCCTCATTTGTGTATTTTTTGAATTAATTTAGCATTTAAGATGCTGAATAGGCCACCCATGGAGGGACCTCAGCAAAGGCATTTTCCCATTCATTTTTGGAACACACAATGTGATCATTTGTACCTACTACTTTTCATTAGCGCTTAACTTAGGTGAATTAATACATTAAAGTAACTACTTCTGTATTTTACCAGCTGGCCAGAAACCTTGGAGATTGAAATTCTCTCAAGAGAACAGGACTGTTAAGAACAGTGAAAAGGAGGTGTGCAGTGGCCTGGAGAAAGTCATCTCTAGCTGTGAAAGGGTAATTCACTCTGAAAACCCATTACCATCTTTGATCCTTGCTAACACTGGTACTAATTACAACAGTATTTGTGATGTGGACTTCTGTCCAGCAGAGAGTGATCTAACCTCAAACATTTTCCTACAAGCCACTGAACAGTTTACAGAAGCTAAAGACTTCTGATTACTACTTATCCAAATTGGAGCTATGTTTTAATAACATTGTTTACAGAAAGGGTAGAACTCTGCCTGGAGTAAAATACTTTTGTCTTCGTATTTCCTGTAATTGCAGAGGCTTAAATTGCATGCAGAGCCATTGTATAACTTGGCATTGACCCAAGACTCTGCATATTTGCTACAATAGATTGCTTTAGTCTTTATCTTGTCATATAAAACATTAGTTGTTAATCAGATGTGTTTTTTTAATGTAGTAGCATGAGTGATTTCCAGTGTTCCTTTGTTTTGTCTTTTCATTTCAATTGGTTTGTTTTTTTACATTTTTTCCAGTTCATTTGAAATAAAATTGTCCATTGCAGTTCAAAATGCAGTTGCTTTGCAGATGGTAGAACAGCGACATGTTAAGACTACTTTAAGAGAAGCCAGAAGGAATGTTAATTCTAAAGGAAGTGCTTCACCATTAGATTAACTTGTAAACAAATGCTATGGCTGCAATAGAGAGCTGGTGCAGCTGTAATCTCTCTTAACCGACAGGAAGACGCTCTCCTGCTGTCATAGTACTGTCCACAGTGACACTTAGGTCAGTCTAACTTATGTTGCTCAGGAGCCGGGGGGGGGGGAAAGGAGAGGGGGGGAGGGGAGGGGCTTATTCACACTCCTGAGCAACAGAAGTTTTACCCACATAAGTGGTAGTATAGCCATACCAAAGACCTTCTCACTAATGCTGATCTTAAAAAGTGATTTTTTTTCTTATGAAATACTGTCATTTCAGAGCACGATAGAAAGGCAGACTTCTCACCTAGAAGTGCAACACCTTGCAGCACCTTGATGAGTGACTGCACTTTGGAGTGAAGCTGTTCTGATTGTATCAGTAAAGCTGATAGACTCATTAGGATCATGAATTTTCCACTGACATTAGCAAATAGGGAAAAGCACAGAGATCCTGCATACAGAGCCATGGCAGGATATAGGCCTCATGTTAAAATTCAAGAAAAGCATCTGTTACAATTAGGGAATCTTTTGTATGTTAACAGCATTTGAAACTAAAGCAATAACTGGTGCCAGATAACATCCTGGAAAACACTGCAACAGTCACTATGAAAGTTTTCCTTTAAAACCAATTGCTATCATGGTGATGGGCTAGTGTCTTCCCTTCCCCATCGCACATACGTATTATGTGTAAGGAAGCATATGTATTATGTATAATGAAGTTAATATGTACACCTACATATTAACTCACTCCCAAACCTTCCTGGAGCAGAGATCATTAGGGATGACACCTAACATTAAATGCGGTAAAGTGTCTAGAAAGACCTCAGCTTAGATCACGCTCACTTAAGAGATTTAGGATATTAAATTGGATATTACAGCAGGCTACAGCTGTCAGAGATTTATACAGGCTGTCCTTGTCTTCCTGTTGCACAACACTTTTCCAAAACACTGTTGTGTTATTGTCCTAGTTTTATTTTATGAAACAGTGATGCTTACTTTGATTATAAAATCTAAAAGAGATGGCTGTTCAAGCACTTTGTATTAATGTTTCGCTTCCTTCGGTTGCCCTTAGATGTCTCTCTTGCTTATCAGCTCACTATTAGCATAGCAGGTGGCTTTGAAAGAAGCTGGGAGGATTTCCCTAAAGCAGGATTGCATGTAAAGTTAGTCACTCTCTGAGGACAAATGAGGGCCTTTGAAAATAGTATATGACAAAAGTTAATGAAAAAGAGTGGCTCACTGCTTGCAGATATATCATTACTGCTTTAGAGTGTTTATGAGCAAATAAAATGCATCTGCTATTGGGGACAGATTTTCCCCGCCCCCCAGCTTTCAAGCAATTATCTCACTTTAGAATTTCAACACTGCTTTGCTTTGAAGTACAACCTGTATTTTAGTTATATTATTTCCACTCAGGTTGCTGAGGCAAAGCGTTGACAGGGTTGATTTCTTAGATCTATACTCATTCTTTGAAATTTGCATTAGATTATTCTAATCACCTAACCTCATTGTATATATTTACACAAGTACCTTTGATGTTGCAACAGACCAGACTGTAATAAGATACACAGAGGGGAACTATATACCCCTGCTAAGGTGTTAGGGGTTTGTTTTGTTTTTGAAGCTACATTTAAACTAAAAATTCCTGGATAAACTAGTGGCCTTTTTTTTGTGGTTTGGGGAAATTATCTCTGAAGTGATAGAAACTTGAAAGGCTCAGTTAAGCCTTGGCAACAGGAATTAGGGGGAAGGAAAAATGTTTTAATGGGAAAAGGGGTGGGTGCCTCTAGATACTGTTGTAGACCTGACAAGGTAAACGGGGTAGGTGGTGCAACAGACTTCCCAGGCCCTGGGCAAAGTAGGGGGAGGCCAGCCCTAAACTCCAGTTAGGGGAAAGGCCTCAGGCAGAAGAGGCAGGTCTAGGGGCAGCCAGCCCTCAGCGTCGCGCGAGTGTGCCACCCCACCTTCCCCCTAGCCAGCCCTCAGCACTATCAGGAATGCACCATACAGCACTCCAACTGCAGTTTACATGGCCTGGGGCTGCAGATGCCACCGCTCTTGTGGTAGGGATGTTAAGTAGCAATTAATGGAAATGGAAAGTAGCAGGGATGGAAATTCTATCAACTACTTGATTAGTCGATAAGGGGGCTAGCTCCCAAGGGTGGCGTGAGCTGGGACCAATCAGTCCTGGCTCCTGCCACGTGCCCCACAGTGCCTCTGCTTCGGGGGTGGAAACAGTGCTGGGAGGAACTTGCTCCTGCTCCTCTGATACAGAGGCAGCAACGGGGGAAAAGCAAGTCGTTGAGTAGTGACTTGACTAGTTGCTTACAGCCCTATCCTGTGACAGCAGCAGCAATGGCCACGAGAGCCCTGGGCCCTTTTGAATCACCAAGCTCCAGGGCAACTTCTCCCTTTGTCTCCTTGTAGGCAAGTTTTCAGATAACAAGGGGGGGAAACATTACAGTGAGTCTACACTACAAGGTTTTTGCGCAAAACTGGCTGTTTTTGTGGAAAAATCAGCAGCGCGTCCACACCTCAAGCGTGTTTTTGTGAAAAAAAACAAACAAACAGTAAATTGACAGGATAGAGGGCTTTTGCTGGTAGAGTTATTCCTCTCTCCACGAGGAATAACTCCTTTTTGCGCTACAGCTCTTGCACAAAAAGGCTCATGTAGACGCTCCTTACGGGTTTCTTGAGCAAAAAGAGCCTATCAGAAAAAGCACAGGTTCTCTGATGGCCATTCTGTGAATGGCAATCAGAGCTTTCTTGAACAAGAGTGTCCATGCAGGGTGGACGCTTTCTTGCACAAAAGCGCATCGCTTTTGCTATGTGCTTTTGAGGTGTGGACGTGCTTTTGTGCAAGAAGTTTTTGCGGAAGATCTCTTCTGCAAAAAGCTTCTTGCACAAAAACCTTGCAGTGAAGACAAAGCCTAAGGGTTTGGATGGGAGGGAGTGATAGGCACCTATATAAAGAAAGTCCTAAATAGTAGGACTGTCATTATAAAATTGGGATATCTGGTCACCCTACACACTTGTAATAGCAGCTGCCATCAAAGGTATCAGCACAGCCATCCTGGGGCAGAGTTGAGAAGCAGAGCTGAAGCCTGACCAGACATATCCACAGAGATGCTGCTGCGGGAGGACTTTGGGACTAAAAGCATTTTAGACTGAGAGACAGTTGAACGGGTTGAGTTCAGAAATGGGATCCAGAAACTCTTGGTCTGTGTCTAGACTGCATCCCTTTTCTGTAAAAGGGATGCAAATTAGACACATCGCAATTGCAAATGAAGCGGGGATTTAAATCCCCCCTGCTTCATCTGCATAAACATGGCTGCCGCTTTTTTCCAGCTCAGAGCTTTGCCGGAAGAAAGTGCCAGTCTAGACGCGGATCTTTCGGAAAATAAAACCTTTTCCGAAAGATCCCTTATTCCCTTTGATAATAAAATAAAAGCGTTTATTTTCCAAAAGATCCACGTCTAAACTGGCGCTTTTTTACGGCAAAGCTCCGAGCCAGAAAAAAGCGGCAGCCATATTTATGCAAATGAAGCGGGGGGGATTTAAATCCCTGCTTCATTTGCAATTGCGATGTGTCTAATTTGCATCCCTTTTACAGAAAAGGGATGCAGTCTAGACACAGCCTTGGGTTTTATTTCTGGCTCTGAAGTTTTGGTCTATGGACAAGTTGTATTTAAGATACATAAGAATGCCCCATCATGGCTGTAACCCTGTTGTGTTTTCTAGCTCCTGGAACACTAAACATAGCCTCTAAGATCCTGCCCTCTGGTATACAGCAATAGTGGTTCCTGAGCCTCTGGGCACTATTTCCTAGCCTCCTTAGGATCCAGGGTGGGGACAAAATAGACTGGAAACACCAACAAAAAGTCAATGGGGAGCTTTGGATGGAGTTATTTACAAGATTAGTCTGCACTGCACCCGTAGCTCGAAACAAGCTACTCAATTTGAGCTGTGCAAGTTGGGTAGCTTATTTTGAGTCAGTTTTCAAATAGCTTATTTCAAAATTTGGCACTGTCTACACAGCCCTTATTTTGAAATAATTTGCTATTCCGAGATGTCCCTTACCTTGGGATACACCTCAGGTATCCCAAAATAGTGCTGCAAGTGTGGACATAACCTTAGGAGCCAGGAGTGTTCAGTCTCTCAGTGGAAGGGGACAGGTTGCTTCAGAACCAATGGGATTAGTTTTGATTTCACCTTTGAGCGGTCTGAATTTGGTGCTGCACGGCCTAAGGAGTCCCTAATAAACTCCATGTGTGTGGGGGGGGGGGGGGGAGAGGGAGGACTTAGAACTCTTGTGGGGTTAAGAATGTGTGAGACTGGAGAGTACTAGCCCCAAGAAACTTGTGATCAGGGAGACAGAGATCCAACCCACTGCCCACTACCTACAGCCACCTGAACCCTCCACAGGACTCTGGCCCCAGAAGCCAGGAGAGGATTCTGCCCCACTCATGGGAGAACACACTGCAAGGGAACCCCTTTCTTCTTGTTTAAGCTGGGCACCATTCATAGCACTGCAGCATTTGGCGTAGGACTCATCCTCAGTTTACCATCCTCCTGGAGAGTTTGCGTGCAGTGGGGAAAATGCAGGAAGTGGTGGAGTTGTGATATTTTAATATATCTTAATACTTCTCTTTCCTAGAGCCTTTGTTTTCTGTTCCCAGTAAAATCCCATGTGTTTTATGCTTTGAGTATGGCATTTCATTAATTGGGACTTGTATTAATGTATTGTACTTTGTGTCCTGGGGTACAGTCCCTGTGATTTGTTTAGGAAGTTTCTAAAAGCTTCAGTCTGTTTTGCTTCTAAAATTCACTTGCTACAGGGAGGGATGTAAATTTGTCTCTGTACCACTTTTAAAGTTATAGTAGGAACAACTGCCTCCCCTGGGGCTTTTCCAGTCTGGGGCAGGGAGGAGTAAAACCTTGATGATATTGCCAGTCTTCTCAAAGGGATTGCCTCTCTGTCAGAGGCAAATCACCACCTGATAATCAGATTTCACTGATGAGATTCATCAATAGCCTTGAGGACTTGGTGGTATATCAAATTTGTGTAGCAAATAGCTATAAGAATTGTGGATTTCAGCTATTCTGTGTTAGATTTAGTCAAAACATCTCCTGATGTTATATATGGCAAGGAGTTTGCTCACTTTATCACCACACAGAATGTTTGTCGTGGCTCTGTAAAGTTGGTATGCTCAGCTTTTTTAAGTTAAGGTATGTTTTGGGGCACATGGCAAGTATTCTCCTCTGTCATGTCATGTGTTAGGGAAATTAAGTTGACTATCAAGCTTTAGCCTCATTGGTATTATTATTAATTTGTATCATCATAGCACATAGAAGCCTCAGTCATGGCCCAGGATTCTGTTCTGTGAACACACAGAAGAAAGCCCTAAAAAGCTTACAGTCCAGTACAAGACAAAGGACCGCTGCTGGATACAGGCAGACATATGAAGGAGTACAAGGAAGCTACGACACAATATTGGTCAGCCAGATAAACAGTTCTGATAGGTAAGCCCACTGGCAACCTAACCAGGTTGAATTTTTTGGAGGCAGCACAGCAAAGGAGAGTTGAGGAAGACTCTGAAGCTGGATAATGAGTTAGTTCTGCAGATATTTCAGGAGGACTTTCTCCCAAGTATGACTGACAGTGCAGGAGAAAGTATGAAGGCTAGAAAACATAACAAACAGGAAATGGAGGCTCACATCATTTGCTAATTAAAAGGTGAGAGTCAACCTTTTGATAATGAAAGAAAGATGATTGGTAGGTGGGAAATACGCTACGAAGGGCCTTGTCAAGTCAAGACTTGTAATCAGGTCCATTGTGCTAGAACTGGCACTCAGGTGCATATAAGGTATGAGCTCTGAATAAATGGTTGCCACATAGCTATATAAGCAGTTCCAGCATAAGGCCACCGCTTAGACATAGGATCATAGAGCAGCAGTACTATACAAGTCAAGCTCTGTGCTCAATCTGTGGCAGTCAGGGATGAGGCAAGATGTTAGTGGTTGCCTTTAACAAAAGGCCTAGGATGCCAGCTAAAGAGAGACTGTCAAAGGTGCCTGAGAGAAGGTCCACAGACTCAAAGGTGAAGGAGGAACTCGAGGAAGGTGTAAGCATGATTTGGGAACAGGGTGTTTTGATGATCCACAGTGAAAGGGGATCAGGCATAAAATCGGGACGGCAGTAATAGAAAATGACCCAAAATTCTGAAAAACGGCACTATTGTATTCAGAGTAGGCCACAGATTAGGCTTCTTGGGGCGGGTGCAAAGGGAGAATCTAGGTTCACTTTTGTTGGCGAGAAGAAGCCCACAAGAAAAGGAAAGGAACCATTTAACCTGGGAAAAAAGATGGAGTAATGGGAAGAGAGACTGGGAAAACAAAGTGACAATAGTGACTGTATGTCAGCATGGGTGAAGGCTGTGGTCTGGGAAGAGTACAGAACATGATGTGTGTTATGTACGCTTTTAATTGACCCAGAAAGGGAGGAGTTACTGGTTTGGCTGGAGAGGTGACTAGCACTAGAACAGTTCTACAGCAAGAAGAAGATTACAGACAGAAAGGCAACTGAGTCAATGAGCAATTAAATGATCCTTAAGTATTTTAACTGAAGGAGGAGTTTGTAACCATTATCAACCTCAGGGCATGGCTACACTATAAACTTAAGTGTAGCTCATATATGAACTGTTTGATGAATGGAGGGCAGGCAGGAAGAGAAAGGCGTTCAAATTAGCATTTCCAAGCATTCTGCTTCTGCTGACAATTAAAATAAAAACCCATTGTAAAAGACTGTGCAACAGTCCATCTTGCGTGAGCACTTGTGGAACTTTAGAAGACCTAACTCTTTTTTGAGATCATCAGAAAAAAAGAAATTATACCATTGGAAATAAGTGGCAGAAATGTCTTGTTTGGTGTTGAAAGAGAAAGTGGAAACCTTCATCTGGAAGCTTGCAAGGAAACACACCGCACATATTAAAGGCAAAAACTCACCCTGGAAAGAATGTCTATACAAAGCACAGAACCAATGAAATTAGAAAATAAAAGCACCTTGGATCCTGGTGAGGACCCAGACATCTTTAGTTGATTAATAGGTAACTTGAGAAGTATTTTCATTCTGGTGGAAGGGCTTATAATTTCTAAATATTTAGTGAATATCCTCTCTAATAGAACTGTGGGTGTTCTCATAATCCAAATCTTTTTAGAGGCTGATAAAAGTCTTGTTTCTTGATGGTATCTAGTAGCAAAGAGTTGCATGGGTTAATTCTGTGTTGTGTTTGGGGAAAAAACTATTTTGCCTTTTAGTGTCATTGTTTTTATTTTCTATTGCATAAAATTCTGTGTAAGAATCTTGGTATTAGATACTGACATTTTAAAGTGAAAGGACGGCTAATTCTTGCAGAAAGGTGAGTTAAGAAGACTTGTGCCAGTTATTCTAACTCATGTATAACTCTCCTGATATTCCCCCTCAAGAATTTTAGCAAAACACCTTCTAAATCCAGTCCCATGCAGAGGTGGCGAAAGACAGGGTCTTCTGCAATTCCTGTTAGAATAGAGTTAAGCAAATGCTGACTTTTGAAAATCCCACCCTAGATAATCACATCATGTGACTCACAAGAATGCTTTGCACTAACATCAACAGTTTGCTTGTATGTTATAGCCTTTTCACACAGCTTAATGTTTGCCTTTACCCTATTCAGACTTAACACAAGGCTTATTCAATCCAAATCAATTGTTCTGGTGTTTATCATCAGTAATTATTTCACAAAGCTATGTTTTTTACAATGACTTAGTAGCATTTACTGTGTTCTAGGTTACAAGGGGGAAAAAGCAATATCCCCCAAACATACAGTGAAATATTGGAAGTAGTAATGGTTATAGATACTGTTGTAACAGTAAAAAACCAAACAAACAAAACAAAAAACACCACCCCCACACACACCACCAACCAACCCAAAATCCCCAGACAAGCAGCCACTGGGTTCATTTCCCACCATTTCATTCTCATCCCTGTTGAGAGTTTTGTTCAAGGAAAATCAGTGTACAAAATGTGTGTGTATCTGCCTAGTTTAGAGCAACCCTATTCAATTAGAACTTACTTCTATTTTTCCCTATATCAGTTCTTGATATTTAGTACGTTACAGGCCTTTGTTAACAGATATTCATTTCTAATATCCAGGTAGTTGCAGAACTGAGATTCTAACATATCAATTAGAAGTCTGTTGACAATGTGTCACTTTTCCCCACATTTTAAAAAGGTCAGAATCAGCTGCTTCAAATATATTTATAAGTTGCTGGCTCTGGGACAGTCCCTTTTCAGCCCCAAAAGCAGTGGAAGAACATCACCACCTCTGCCAAATGCCACTAAGAAACATAGCTAACAACTCATTTTGAAAGCACAATCTGTGGAAATACTATGCTGCTCCCGTTCGGGCAAAAGTCCTTTTGCACAAAAGCTTTTGCGCAAAAGGGCCAGTGTAGACAGCTCAGATTTGTTTTGCGCAAAAAAGCCCCAATCACAAAAATGGTGATCAGGGCTTTTTTGCACAAAAGCGCATCTAGATTGGCACGGACGCTTTTCCGCAAAAAGTGCTTTTGCGAAAAAGCGTCCGTGCCAATCTAGATGCTCTTTTCCGCAAATGCTTTTAACGGAAAACTTTTCCGTTAAAAGCATTTGCAGAAAATCATGCCAGTCTAGACTTAGCCTTTATCTAAGAGAAATTCTGCATGAGCTGAACAAACATGCTTTCCCCTACTTTGTTTTTCTATCTGGGTTTCTACCTCCATAAACAAAGAAATGCATACAGACCTCACTCAGACATCAACCAGAAAATGTCAAAAGTAATACAGTTACTCTATGGAAAACACATTAAAAAAGTGAATAAAGCACAAGTGATTACAAGCAAATCACAACCCCCTCAAAGACAAAGCTTACAAACAGAGCCCTGCAAATGTGCAGACATCAGCAGACCATGTTCATGGATTGTGGACGGAGGCTGATACATACTTGTATCTGTGCAGTACTCTACCTATAAACAGCTCCATGCCGTTTACTGACCTAATTCATATATATAATAGAACTTGTATGACCATATGCTTCACTCACTTAATGTCAGCTCTCATGTTTACATAGATCCTAGGCCAGGCCCTGCACTGCAGAATTCAGTTCCAGATCTTAATGCTAAACAGCAAAGATAGAATGCAGTCCAAATTTTATGGCAGCATCAACACTGAATTATGGTTTTGTTGTTCACTCTTGTACATGGTCTTGAGGTTGACAACTTTAACTGGAATTCCATAAAAATATTCTAGAAGTATGCCTATGCTGTCTGTCAATTCCCTCTCCCCCCCCCCACCGCCCTCCCAAAAACAAGTTGGTTAAGGGGAGCTGTTGCCAGCCAGGTGAAGCCGAAGGTTTTGTGGGATGGTGAATCCCCCTCGTAGATCACAGGAGCACCCTGGCTCGAGTTTACTCTAGCCCCACTTGCCTGCGGGCACGAGTCTGCACAAGCAATTGGGCCAAGGCGTCTGGCGCGACAGCTCATTCCCCTGGGCCATACCCACAAACCTCTCGTCCATAGATCCCCTTAGGGGTCTGGCTCCTGGCCTTTCTCCTGACCCGAGTTGAATTGTGTCCAAACAGTTTCACCATCTCCAGTCCCACAGCCACACTAGTCCATATCTGGCTGCATCCCCTAAAGTGGTAAAGCTGCATCCTGGTTAGCGGGACGGGGTAGGGCCTCCCCCCCAAATACTACCACGATGTCGTTCAGCTGACGGGTCCGCACTGGGCTTTACCAGCCAACGCTGTCTTCTTCCACACTGGGGCAACAGTCCAAAGCGGGTAGGTGTCTCAGCACCCAGACTATTCCCCCAAAGTCCCCACCCCATCGGCTGGGCCACTCACCAGGGACCCTCCTGGGGTGTCTGGCAGACCAAGTCCGTCCCACCTCATCAGGGCAGGGGCTGCCACCAGTGCCTCCTGCAGTGGCTGCATTCCTATGGCGTCCAGCCGTCCTCCGATCTGGCCACTCCTGGTCTTTGGTCTGGTTGAGGACCACCTGGCCTCACCTGCAGATTCGGTCAGCATGGTCCCTGCCAGACAACATTATTAGGTGGTAGTGTCTTTTAGCATGTCTGCAGTGATTTGATCATCTCCTACTGCTTTTTGTTTTCCTATGTCCTTAATTGCAGCCTTTATTTCTGATGCCTCTATCCTACAGATATTGATATCAAGTTGGGTATGTCTACACTAGCTCGTTAGTTCGAGTTAGGTAGGCAAATGAGGGCAACCGGAGTGTCAAACGAAGCCCGGGATTTAAATATCCCGGGCTTCATTTGCATGTTCTTGGGCACTGCTATTTTTAAACCCCCCTTAGTCTGAACTCCGTGCCCGTGGCTACATGCGGCACGGAGTAGGTAGTTCGAATTAGAGTTCCTAATTCGAACTACCGTTACTCCTCGAATTAGGATCTGTAATTCGAACTACCTACTCTGTTCACATTGCTTTTAATTGCTCGTTATCTCCAATATTTCCATTGGAGTTAGCATTCAGGAGTTTCCTTTCATCAATGAAAACCACTTTTCTTGGCTTATCCAGTTCTTGCTCTGTGTTGATATCCAGCTGTGACTGCTACAGCTTGAATTCCATTGTGTCTAAATACTGGCCATTTTTTTCTGTAGGTCTGGTCAGTATCTCATCTTCTGAGGCTTCTGGCCTCAGAATAATTATTTCAAGCTGTCATTTCTCACAGTGCTTTACTTTTCAGTTCAGTACAGTCAGTTCTTTGCCGCTTTCCATTCACAGTAGATTTTTATCAGTTTTAGTTTGTTTGGCAATGCAAACATTGTGTTGTTGCTGACATCTGCTGCTCGACATACCCTTGAGTCTTTGGCCAATTACATATATTTGAAGCAGATGTTGATACGATTGATCTAGTTTTTTGTTTTGCCATCTGGTGAATTCCATGTTTCTTGATGAGTTTATGAGAAGACAGAGTACTTGTAAGAACTAGGTCGGACACCAGACACAATGCAGTGAGTCTTGTGATTTTGATTAATGATGCTCATCCATGTTTCCCCATTCCTTTCCATTCCTTGATTATTTTTACCTGAACACATTGTACTCTGGTCTTACCTCTTCCAATCCCAACATGTTTTCTTCCCTTCACCCTTTCTTCTAATTCATCTCATCCACCCACCCACATAATTACTGGATGACTGGAAAGCCAGCTTTGCTGCCTTTACATAAACTGAAGGTTAGTCTAGGCTAGGGAGTCCTCAGATGCCCATTCAGGACTGATTTAAGGCATGGCACAGAGACCTTGATAGGGGGAAGGAGCTCTGCTCCAAAATATGAAAGTAAAAATATAAAGCCCTGGAATCTTTAAAATTCTATCTTACATGCAGGTGGTTTTCTGCCCTGTGTAGTAAATTCCACTGAACTACACTGAGATCCTTTAAACAAGACACACCCCTCCTGCATAAAGGCAGAATTTTAGGACTTCAGGACACCAGCTGGTGTTGGACATTAATTTGCCTAAAATGTGTTTTTCCAGAGTCTAGATTTTAGTCATATTTACTCACTCAGATTCAAACCTGAAGCTTTACAGAGGGTAGATGAAAATGAATGATAGGTACCGAATGTCAATTTCAATTACATTAATTGAAAAGTATATATAAATAAAAACCTCTCAGTCATTATCTGATGGCTGTTTAGAAATAGGCTGGGTCTTGCCTATATGCAAGGAAAGGGACAGAATTATAAAATCATTCTCTCAATTAGCATTCAAATTAGACAGTTTCAGCAGAAAAAAGTGAACATGGAAACCAACTTCCTGTCTCAGTCTTAGACAGCTAGCCATGTTGGGCCAAGGATGAGGCACACTAAAAGGACAGGACAGTAAAGATTGCTATAATGGTCAAGAGAAGATTTAGATCTGCAGAGGTTTCCATCTCGAATCTTTTATAAATATTAAGTTGACCTTAAAAAGGTTGAAAGAAAACTGCCGTGGAAACTGGGAACCACTGTCTTTCATGATGACTGGTCATAAATATTTTTATTAACTTTAATTCATCATGAAAAAATGTCCTAGATTGTAACTAGGTTAAGTTTCATTATGAGTTTTCTTTCATTTTTCTGAGAGCCAGTATTCAATTTCTAGTAGTTTGTTTAGTATAGGACGCGTGTATGCCAGGAACTAAAAAAAACTTGACAACAGGAGCAAAGCTTTCCTATATTTCTTTTTTAGTTTGGTTTGACTCCCAAACTTAGTAGCTTCCAAATCTCTATGTACAAGCAATATAGAAGTGTCTACATTAAGCAGAGTTATTCATGAAATTGCATTAAAGAAATCTAATCAGCATTGGCAGGACAATAAACTCCTTTTGGCATTTAAAAAGCACATCAACAACTAGCACAATTAATTTTATTAATTGATCTACAGCAGAAGTGTTTATATCACCACACTTCTCCTTCCAGACATGATCTTGAAAGTTACACAATCCAACTGATCTCCTAGGTGCATCACAATGCTTTATCCTGGGTGAGGAAGTGAGGCACGATTCATACAACACAGAAAAATATGTTCAGTCAGAAGGTCAAATCTTTTTACCCCATTCCTTTATTTCCTATTTGCCAGCAGGAGCAGAGTTTAATGATTCCATCTTACTGCTCATGTCACATGAGGTAATGAGTTCCATGACCATGGGTGGTCAGTGCAGCTTTGGCTGGGGGAGGCAGGCCCCCAGACCTATCTATAATCCTGCCCCCCTGCTGAGGCCCCACCCTAGGGAGGGAGAAGGTGGGGCAGTGCACTGAGCACTTCACTGCCTATGGGGAAGGGAAAAGAGTGGAGGCGGTGAGCACATGCTTCCCGAGCCTCCTGGCCACTGGAGCACCAACGAGAGAGGAGACTGGTGGCTCCAGTCTCTCTGGCCCCTGGAGCACCAGGAAGGGCAGGCACTGGGGGCAGCAACACTCCACCCCCAGAATGCCTGCAGCAGGTGATCTGGGGGGCAGAGTGCGGGTAGAGCCATGCCTGGCTGTTTGGGAAGGCAAAGCCTTCCCCCACCTAGGCTACGAGATGCACATGTCCATGACAATTCAGTCTCAGGCCAAGTGGAGACTGTTCATTCAAAACGGAAAACTCAGTCAAGATAAAGAGAAACCGTTCGTGATTTTTAAAAATGAAACCAATGAAAGGAGACTACACAGTGCCATATTTAAAGACAGAAGTATTACTGTTTCCTCCAACTGAGAACATACAAAAGTAGATCAATAATGTCTGACTGAAAAATACTGGAAACATTCCCCCCTTCCCAAACGTACTTTTTGTGAGTAAACTTACTTTACTGCAAATATAGTTTATAAAATTTATATAGGAGACTAACCTATCAATCCACATTCCTTAAAACCTGACTTAGATTTCTGTGAAGTGCTACCAGACGACTTGAGAAGTGATAGGCACATCTCAGGTGTTTCATACTGTGAACCTTATTTCATGGCTTACTTTGTTTCTAGGAGGTAACACCATAAAAGACTGTAAATGCCTTGGAGATGGCAAAGTGTGCACACACTTGCATGTGCAAAAAGAAACTTGCACATGAGTGTCCATTTGCAGAGACATTTACACATAGACACCTACATTCTCCATACACACTGCCAGCCTGTTTACAAATTACCAAAATTTCAGAAGACCCTGGATACATTAATGGCCAGTCTAAACTTAAGGGCAAAAAAAATGATTTGGTGCAATTTTGTAATAAAAATGTGGACTGGCCAAGCTAACTCTACAGATAAGTCCACAAAACCAGAATACACACAAAGATTTACAGCACTGTAGATTTGTATTCTTGTTTATCTACAGAACACATACAGTATGGAGAGAGCATACTGATGCACCTGACTTGGGAGAAGCACAATTAAGGGTAAGAGGGTAAGGCTAATAATGCTACAGGACCATTCACTGTTTTTTAAGGGTAAGAAGATAATTCAACACCCATGCCCCTTCAGCCTTTGGCATGTCTATCGACTCTCAAAAAGAATGCCAACATAGAGGAGACTTTTGTGGTGTAGACACCCAGTCCAAGAAAAAGAAGCAAACTATCCATCAGCTTTATATATGCCAAATCACCATCAGATGGTATTAAAAAGCATCCAGGTCTGTGACAATAAAAACATTAGTAGACTAATGACCCACCCATTTACTCATCACTAGTCATCATATACCTATTACTGCCTGATCTAATCCCCCATAAATGAGCTGTTTTTTAAATTTAGAGTACTAAAAACAGGAAGATAGAGGGAAACTTTTGTAGTGCAAAATGTATTCTTAACATGGCTTCTCTCTGTTCTTTTTGTTCTGTCATTCCTGTTCACCTGCAGGTCACCCTCAAGTACTTGGGAGAGTATTCTCTTTTTACTTCTATACAAGATACAGCAGCCAGTCTCTGGGTATTTCATTTACCAGTAAATAGCATTTCTGTAGCCTTGCTGGGGAATTCTTGATGCAATAGCCTTGACACTGGGGGAGATGATCATCATCATATTGTCAGAAAGAGCAAAAGAAAACTGGCTTTCAAAGGGAAAAGTGTAACTGAATTGGAAAAAAGTAGTGAGCAGGCAACACCATTGTGCTGAGATAAAGGAGCCCTGAAATAATACAGAATGTAGTAGGAAACCTTGCACCAGTCTTGCTGAGAGGTCTATATCACAAATAGAAACTTTCAGCATTTTAGCCTCCTAAACTGATAGCTGACTTAAAAGAACAAAGAATTCCAGGCTTACGTTTTCTCTGCTATGCAGCTGGGAGAGAAAAGCTGCACAGAACAGTTCAATGAGAAAGCATCAGGAGATAAAAGATTAAGCATGCTTAACACGTTGGTTTTTCTCCCATCCCACCTCTAAAAAATGAAGGGCATGAAAGAAAACAAAACATCTTAAGTTTCTTTGCAAAATTAATCTGTGTGATTTATGTGACAAGAGTTAGGACATTTCTGCGCGCCCGCCGACAACCTGGGCCGGCCCCGCCCCCGGTGCGTGGCACACTGGAGGCGCCGGCCCCAGGCGCGCGGCGCTCGGGCAGCCCCAGCCCCGGGGCACATGCGAGTGCGCGGCACTGGTGCCGGCCCCAGGCGCGCGGCTCGGGCGGCGCGCCGGCCCCAGGCCCATGGCACAAGGCGCTCGGGTGGCCCCGGCCCTGGCCCTGGGGCACATGCCGGCGCTGGGTGCAAGGGCATCCCCGCCCCTGGCGTGCCCCAGGATGCGCGGCCCGGGCGCCCGGCACGTGAGTGGCCCCGCACCCGGGTGCCTGGGAGCCTCTAAAGGTTGGGGACCACTGAGTTAGGAGAATGTGGTAATTGTAAGGCAACCCAGACATAATATATTTTATAATGGAACATGTCAATAGCTCAACAATTATTACAACAGACTCCTTCCTGCTGCTGCAACTTCTCTCAACCAGCTAACAGTTGATTTAGTGATTTTCTTGGATCCTTTTCAATCAAATGCAAAAGCAGCACTTCAGGACTCATGAATTTTGATCTGTTTAGAGAAAGCAATAGTGTATTCCTTAGTGCACTTATAGACTAAATTAATCACCAATAAAAATGTAAAGTGTTTTGCACAAGTTATGCTGTGGGTATTGTTGACTGCTGCTATTCAACACTGCTACTACTGTATGGGGAAATGAGACACTTATTGCTAACATTCTGAGACAAGCACTGCTATAAGTTGGAAGTAATGACAAAGTAAAGCATAGAGTATCAGTGGCCCTTTCCAGTCCTTGTTGCGCTGTTTACGTCATGTAATATTAAGCTCGGTATAACCCACTAAAAGCAAACCTCTCAGATAAAAGACAAAAATGGCTCTTAGTCAGCTGGCCACTGGTGCAACTACACAATGCAGAGCCTCATTCTGGACTCCCCTGTGACTGTATCCGATGCATCTGCCTGCAAGGAAACATTACTTCAGTTTTTCCCAAAGTGTTTTTGGAACACTTTCACTAGTAAAATCAATTTCTCAACTAGCTCTAAAACCCTGGGCTTACTATTTAAGCTGCTGAAATGTAATGATAAAATATGAATAGTAAATATTGCCAGGAAGAAGGGAAAGCAGTAGGGTTCCTAACAGCCCCTTATTACAAGGCAAATCCCTGACTTTTTCCCCATTTCTGAGTGCTGTAAAAAGCATCAAGAAATGCCCCCGGGTTGATTTAGTTGAGCATAGATTATTATTGATGATAAAACTGGGAAGAGAGGTGGGGCAGGAATGCTAAAAAAAAATCCCTTATTTTTAAAATATTCTGACAACCCAAGAAAGCACAGGATTTTCCCTCAGACTTTTTAGAAGAGCTCAGTATGAAATGTTGTTCCTGCTCTTTTCTTAGACAAAAGCAGATTCTCATATGAACTTAAATGTATCATGGTATGCCATGAAATTTGTTTTGGGATTCAGCCATGTCACTGCCTGTCCCATAACTCTATGAGCCTTCAGTCTTGGGCTGACTCAAAGCCCCAGTACCAACAGCCCACAGATGTGCATGTGGCTCACACCACGGCTTCCACTGCCCACTTGTTTTGCCGAGCAACCCCATCTTCTTCCCATTCTGAATTGCCCCTATGTCTAGTCCTCTTCTAAAACAAACACTCTCAGAAGTTAATTGATTCTTTGATCTTGTAAAGAGTATGCTGCAGCTCAAATTTAGAGCTGGACAAACTCTTACTTGAAATCATTTATGTGCTGTGTTGAAAGAAAACAAGTTGTATCCACAAAAAAGTCATAACTCTAAGTGACACTAAGTACAAGGAGTAAAAAATAGAAAAGTTACAAAACTTAAAATACACTTCTAAAAAAAGACTAAAACTTCATTTCAGCAAGTTTGCAATCCTTGCATAAGCAGGTTTATTATCAACTCTATTCAGTTCTCAGAGACTTCAGTCTCCTTGGCTGAAGGATCTCCCATCTTCTCAGATGTACAGGAACCTTAGGCTTTGTATCCAGAAATGTATCCTAAGTACAGTAAGCCCACCCCCATCCCCGAAAAAAATTCTCTTTCTTGACAGGATGTAGAAGCTGTGCAGTCTTCTCCACTACTTGTTACCTTGATGGCTTTGCTTACCTTGTGTTAATTTACCTATGTTGTCTGACTCATAACCAGGTTGGTCAAACAAGCAAACATATTTCATTGTCCAGGGAGACTGGACTTATGTGCTGTTTGCTAGGCATATTTTAAGAACATAGTTCTAGCACATTGTGACGGGGCGAACAGGCCCCGCACTGCAGGGCTGGGAGTAGCCCAGGCCCAGCTGGCTGAGAGGGCCCCGCCCTTCCGGCCCTGCTGGGCATGCTCCCAGCATAGGCCAGGTATAAAGGCAGAGGGAACCCAGCAGGCAGGAGGTCAGCTGGGGGAAGGAGGAGACCAAGCCAGGCCAGTGTTTGTGCAGCCGCTGGGACTAGAGCCACTGCCAGTGCTGGACCCAGACACCAAAGAAGCAGACCCCGACTCCTGGAGACCGGAACCTGCCCACAACCCCAGCAGGTACTGCCTCGGAGGACAAGGGGCCCCCGGGGAACCAGGGCGCGGTAGGAAGCAGCCCAGGGCAGGGGATACAAAATTTGGCTCGGCCTGTATCGGCCGGATTCCCCGCCGAGCCGGCAGGAGCCACAGACCCTGCCTAAAAGGGCCCTGGGCTGGGACCCGGTGGAGAGGGAGGGCCCGGGTCCCCCTACCACGCAGGCCCCCCACCCCCCCCGGATGGCCAGGCCTGGGGCCGGGAGAGGCTCCTCAGAGAGACTGGGCCTTGATACCGTATATCCCCTGATAGAGGGGCCTGGACTTTGCGTTGGGACATTGATACTGTATATCCCCTGATAGAGGGGCCTGAACTTTTGGAGACTTTGGGGTGCGGTATGGGCCCGGAATGAGACGCGGGTCAGTATAAGGGGTTCAGCAGCCCCCGTCAGGGGCGTACCCCCTGACAACCTGGTGGAGAATGTGGGCACTGAACACCCCTGAACTGAGGGGATAACTGAATGCCTAGTAAACCAAGACAGGGTCTTAACGATAGCGGGATGGAGCCCGCAAAATTGATGGAAGTACTGACAGAGAGACACCGGGAGCAGCTGCGACAGCTGAGCGAGATGCTGCAGAAATGGGCTGCCAAAGAAATGGAGCACCAGCAGCAGCTGCTACAACGGCTGAGTGAGGAGCGCCTAGCCCCCCGAGAAGGGACAGCGCGATCGGAGGCAATAGCGGACTGTGGATATACCCAGGTACTGACCGAGGGATGCCGGGCTCGGGGAAGTGGGCCGGCTAAGGTCGTGGCAGAGGTACTGGTGGAAGGGACCCGGGTCAAGGCCCTAATAGACTCTGGGTGTAGCCAGACGTTGGTTCAGGCGAGCCTGGTGGCGGATCCGGAGCCTGCTGGGGGTCCCATCCTGCTGCAGTGTGTACATGGGGACATAAGATCATACCCGACTGCCTGGGTGCGAATAACCGATGACTGTGGGGAACAGATTTGCAGAGTGGGGTTGGCCCCCCGATTAGCCTACCCAGTGATATTGGGGCGAGATTGGCCTGGTCTCCGCAGGATAATCCGAGCCTGGGCCCAGGAGGACCCACCAGCAAGGGGAAGGAGGCCACGGGCGGGGCCGATAGCAGCTCAGGGGGATAACCCGGAGCCCAACAGAGCACCAGTAGAGGAAGCGGGGACGCCAGGTCCGGCGAGAACCCCACGGCGGCCTGCAGAGGAGGAGGAGACGGCGTGGCTGGGAGGTAGCAATGATTTTTTACGGGACCAGCGGGAGGACCCAACACTCAGCCGCGCCTGGGAGCAGGTCCAGGAGACGCGGGACGAGGAACCGGGGACCACGCCAAGGCAGCAGGGCCCCAGGTTTGAGGTACACAACGACCGGCTCTACCGGGTGGTCCGGGAGCCGCAGACCGAGGAGGAACTGGCGCAGCTCCTAGTCCCCACCAAGTATAGAAAGGGGGTGTTGCAGCTGGGTCATGCGAATCCTTGGGCCGGACATCTGGGTCGGGAGAAGACACTACAGCGAGTGGCCCAGAGGTTTTTCTGGCCGGGGATCCATCGGGAGGTGCGCGAGTTCTGTGAATCCTGCCCCGAGTGTCAGCACACCAACCCGAAGGGGGTCCCTAAAGCCCCCCTGGTGTCCCTGCCAGTGGTAGGCACCCCCTTTGAACGCATTGGGTTGGACCTGGTGGGGCCCCTCGAGAAAGCTAGCTCAGGGTGCCAGTACATCTTGGTAATAGTGGATTATGCGACCCGGTACCCCGAGGCTGTGCCACTAAGAAATACAACGGCCGCTACTATAGCAGCAGAACTTATTAAGGTGTTTTCCAGAGTAGGGATACCTAAAGAGATATTGACGGACCAGGGCACAAATGTAACATCGAAATTAATGGCAGAGCTATGCCGCCTGCTAAATATCCGAGCCCTGCGAACAACTGTGTATCACCCACAAACTGATGGCTTGGTGGAACGATTCAATCAGACATTGAAGTCAATGCTTCGTAAGTTTGTGGAGGAAGACCCCCGAGGCTGGGACAAAGTTCTCCCGGCCTTACTCTTTGCCATACGGGAAGTGCCGCAAGCCTCAACAGGCTTCTCGCCCTTTGAGCTCCTTTATGGGCGGCAACCCCGGGGAATACTCGACCTCCTGAGGGAAGATTGGGAGGCGCAAGAATCCCGAGTGTTGGGCACCGTCCCCTACGTGTTACAGCTCAGGGAACGACTCCAGAGATTAGGAGAGTTTGCACGAACCAATCTTTTGCAGGCGCAGGAGACCCAAGCTCGGTACTACAACCGAGGGACAAGACTGCGGACGTTTGAGCCCGGGGAGAGGGTGCTCCTGCTGTTACCATCCCACGAGTCAAAGTTGCTCGCCAAATGGCAAGGCCCCTTCGAAGTGGTGCGCAAAGTGGGGCCCGTAGATTATGAGGTGAGACTGGCGGGGAGGAAGAAAGGCCTGCAGGTTTACCACGTGAACCTGCTAAAAAAATGGAGACCGCAGGAAGGACTCTTGATTGATCCATGCCCCCCGAAGGATGACCTGGGACCGGTGGCTGCGGAGTTAGGCACGGAACAGCCTGTCACCATGGGAGAGGAACTGACCCCAGCCCAAAAAGAGGAACTGTTCGGGTTAGTCCAGAAGTACACCCATGTCCTATCCAGCCAGCCAGGTCGCACGAACATGACGAGCCATCACATAAGCACCGTACCCGGCCAGAAGGTTCGGAACCCGCTACGACCACTACCTAGGAAAATGTGGGATCCGGTGCAGAAGGAACTCCAGGCGATGCTGGAGATGGGGGTCATCGAGGAGTCACGTAGCGAGTGGCGCAGCCCCATAGTGCTGGTCCCGAAACCAGACGGATCCCTGCGTTTTTGTATTGACTTTAGGAAGGTCAACGCTGTGTCGCGGTTTGACGCTTACCCCATGCCACGCGTGGACGAGTTACTGGAGAGGCTGGGGAAAGCTCGGTACCTCTCCACGCTGGACTTAACTAAAGGGTACTGGCAGATCCCATTGACCCCGGCTTCCAAAGAGAAGACCACGTTTCCAACCCCCTTTGGGCTATACCAATTTGTTACTATGCCCTTCGGCCTGCACGGAGCAGCTGCCACCTTCCAGCGCCTAGTTGACCACCTGTTGCGTCCCCACCAGCTGTACGCCACAGCCTACATAGACGATATAGTGGTCTACAGCCACACGTGGCAGGAGCACCTACAACACCTGGAAGCGGTACTAAAGACCCTGGCGGAGGCAAACCTCACAGCAAATCCAGGAAAGTGCCACTTGGGGCGGAGAGAGGTGACCTACCTGGGGTACACCGTGGGGAGAGGGACGTTAAGACCCTTGATTGACAAGGTACAAGCCCTCCAGGAGTGGAAAAGACCAACAACAAAGCGACAGATTCGTCAATTCCTGGGGCTAGCGGGCTATTATCGCCGGTTCGTGCCAGACTTTTCAGCTCTGGCGGCACCACTATCAGATCTAACAAGGAATTCCATGCCAACAAAGGTACAGTGGTCACCGGAGTGCGAGCAAGCTTTCCAAACACTGAAAGAGAGGTTGACAGGAGCACCCGTGTTGTTCCCCCCGGACTTTGCGAAAAGCGTTATCCTTCAAACAGATGCCTCAGAGAGAGGACTAGGGGCCGTACTAGCCCAAGAAATAGAGGGGGAAGAACACCCGGTACTATATATGAGCCGGAAACTTTTCCCAAGGGAGCAGAAGTACTCCACGATCGAAAAGGAAGCGCTGGCCGTGAAATGGGCCGTAGACGCCCTCCGGTACTACCTATTGGGCGGCCACTTCCAACTGATAACGGACCACGCCCCGTTACGATGGCTGCACAGCATGAAAGACACCAACCCCCGGATAATGCGCTGGTACTTGTCGCTGCAGCCTTACGACTTCGAAGTGGCCCACCGTCCAGGTAGGACACACCTGAACGCAGATTTTTTTTCCCGGGTAGAGGAAGAGGAAACCAAATCAAATCAGACCATAACCAACCCCTTAAGGGGGAAGGGGTGTGACGGGGCGAACAGGCCCCGCACTGCAGGGCTGGGAGTAGCCCAGGCCCAGCTGGCTGAGAGGGCCCCGCCCTTCCGGCCCTGCTGGGCATGCTCCCAGCATAGGCCAGGTATAAAGGCAGAGGGAACCCAGCAGGCAGGAGGTCAGCTGGGGGAAGGAGGAGACCAAGCCAGGCCAGTGTTTGTGCAGCCGCTGGGACTAGAGCCACTGCCAGTGCTGGACCCAGACACCAAAGAAGCAGACCCCGACTCCTGGAGACCGGAACCTGCCCACAACCCCAGCAGGTACTGCCTCGGAGGACAAGGGGCCCCCGGGGAACCAGGGCGCGGTAGGAAGCAGCCCAGGGCAGGGGATACAAAATTTGGCTCGGCCTGTATCGGCCGGATTCCCCGCCGAGCCGGCAGGAGCCACAGACCCTGCCTAAAAGGGCCCTGGGCTGGGACCCGGTGGAGAGGGAGGGCCCGGGTCCCCCTACCACGCAGGCCCCCCCCCCCCCCGGATGGCCAGGCCTGGGGCCGGGAGAGGCTCCTCAGAGAGACTGGGCCTTGATACCGTATATCCCCTGATAGAGGGGCCTGGACTTTGTGTGGGGACATTGATACCGTATATCCCCTGATAGAGGGGCCTGGACTTTGCGTTGGGACATTGATACTGTATATCCCCTGATAGAGGGGCCTGAACTTTTGGAGACTTTGGGGTGCGGTATGGGCCCGGAATGAGACGCGGGTCAGTATAAGGGGTTCAGCAGCCCCCGTCAGGGGCGTACCCCCTGACACACATATTTACAACTTTGTACATACCCCACATAATGATATTTGGGACTGATGTGTCATCAGTTTGTATAACAGCATACATGTTATCTTTTAGATACACTGTTCTCATAATCTGTGTTAGGTATAGAAAATGTCCTGTCTGACAAGAATTGCTGAAAACAATGGGCCACTGTGTTAGGGTATGTCTACACTGCATTCCTCTTTTGAGAGAGGAACGCAATGCAGCCTACCGTTTCATTTGCATAATTGCGTCCAGCCACTATTTCAAAATACCGTATTTTGAAATAAACGCTGTGTAGACACAGTTATTTTGAAAGAAACCCCTTCTTTTGAAATAACCATTAAACCTCTTTTTTCTTAGGAATATCCAGAATTATCCAGAAAGCAGGCTGGAATGTTTTCCCAGGTAGCTACATTCCCCACTGTAGTGCCTGTCATGTTACTGGATTTTAAAGGGAGCAGACAGATCATTGCTGTGCCCACAGGGGGTGGGGAGAGGGTTGCCCCAAAGTCTGTACAAAGGGGGCTGTGTGAGGTGTCAAATTAAAGCTTATGTTTTACTGATTCTATGTGTGCTATTCATGTACTTGTATGATGTCTGTATGTGGAGTTATGAATATTGACTCTGTGCTGATACTGGCTGGACTGCCTGTTGTAAAGAAAAGAGAGTTACTCACCTGGTGCAGTAACATCTGTTCTTCGAGATGTGTGTCCTCATGGGTGCTCCACTTGAGGTTCTGGGCTCGTCCCAGCGCCGCAAACTGGAGGAATTTTCAATAGCAGTAGCCCCCTGCTGGACCGCGCATGCGCGAGTGCCCCTTCACGCCTATCATCTGAGCACAGTCTGGTCTTGTCAGTTTCCTCCCAACCGGAAGCATCTGAAAGACATAAATAGAAGCTCCGAAGCAGGGAGGAGGGTAGGACATGGAGCACCCACGGGGACACACATCTCGAAGAACAGATGTTACTGCACCAGGTGAGTAACTCTCTTTTCTTCATCGAGTAGTGTCCCCGAGGGTGCTCCACTCGAGGTGAGTACACAGCAGTGGTCCAACATGACATGAGTGCTTCGGACCTATTGCCTTTGGGCTGTAGACAAGACAGCCTGAGCTACCCTCGAATCGGAGGTAAGTATGTTCGCAAGGGCATAGTGTTTAGTGAATGTGAGGGTGGACGACCAGGTTGCCGCACGGCATATGTCCTGCAATGGTACTCCGTGAAGATAGGCAATGGATGTTGCTATGCCCCGGGTGGAATGAGCACGAAGACCGCTCGGAAGAGATTTATCGCGCCAGGCGTAACATTGTGTGATGTAAGCAACGACCAAACGGGAAATACGCTGTGCAGAAAGTAGTTTGCCCTTGGAGCATTTGGCTGTAGAAAGGAAAAGCCGTTGAGATTTCCTAAAGACCCGAGTTCTGTCAAGGTAAAAAGCCAGTGCTCGCCTGACATCTAGGGTGTGTAGACGTGCTTCTTCCAATGAGGAGTGAGGCTTTGGGTGGAAAGTCGGTAGAATTATGGGCTCATTTATATGGAAAGCAGAGTTGACCTTTGGCAAAAACGCTGGTTGGACATGCAGTACTGCCACATGACTGAAGAATTGCATATACGGCGGATCAGCAGAAAGAGCTGCTAATTCGCTTACTCGACGCGCCGACGTGATGGCAAGTAGAAACACAGTTTTCATCGTGAGCATCCGTAGACCACACGTTGCAAGCGGCTCAAAGGGCGTGCGAGTCAGAGTGTCCAATACTAGAGGCAAGTCCCAAGGCTCTGGTGGCATCCTGTGGGTTGGATACAAGTCGCCTAACCCCTTCAGAAATCTCTTGGTGATAGGGTGGGCGAACACTGAATAACCGTCAACGGGAAGACGGAAGGCTGAAATTGCCGCTAGATGCACCCTTAGGGAAGAAATAGTTAGTCCCGTCGTCTTTAGATGTATCACATAATCCAGTATCTGTTGTATAGACGACAAGTGAGGGTCAAGATCCCTTGCCAAGCACCACGAATGGAAACGACGCCATTTATAGAGACAGGATTTACGCGTTGTACTGCGCCTACTGTTAATCAACACGTGTCTCACTTCTTGGGAACATGAGAGTTCCGAAGCTTGGAGCCAACTAGGAGCCATGCCGTGAGGTGCATGCGGTCGATGGCTGGGTGAAGAATCGTGCCGTGTTTCTGAGATAGCAAGTTGGACAGCTGCGGTAGTCGTTGTGGATAGGCCGCTGACATTCTCGACAGCTGTGTTAACCAGATCTGCCTGGGCCAGAAAGGTGCTATCAGAATCACTGTTGCGCTGCCCAGTGCTATCTTCTCCAAAACCCTTGGAATGAGTGGAAGAGGAGGAAAGGCGTATAGCAATTGGTGGCGATCCCAGTCCAGGAGGAAGGCATCCCCGAGAGAGTCCGTGCCGATGCCTGCTCGTGAGCAATACTGAGGACATTTCCTGTTGTATCGAGTGGCGAACAAGTCCACCTTGAGAAAGCCCCATTGCAAGAAGATGTCGCGGAGCACTTCGGGATGCAATTCCCACTCGTGCTGTGAGAGGAAATGCCTGCTCAGAGTATTGGCAATTACATTGTCCTTGCCAGGAAGGTATGCTGCAGTTATGGTGATAACTTGTTGAATAGCCCAATTCCACAGGCGCACAGCCTCCGCACACAGGGAGCGGGAACTTGACCCCCCCTGCTTGTTGATGTAATACACCGTGCATATGTTGTCGGTGAGAATCTGTATGGAGTGTCCTCGGATGATGGGCAGAAAGTGCTTGCAGGCCTTGAAGACTGCTCTTAGCTCGAGAAAATTTATATGCTGTAGCAATTTCTGGGGCGTGCAGAGACCCTGCGCACGGAGCTCCCGAAGGTGGGCGCCCCAGCCGAGCAGAGAGGCATCTGTAGTGATTTGTAGAGGTGGTTTTCGGGCATGAAAGGGGACCCCTGTTAACATGTTGTTGGGGCTGTCCCACCATGTCAGGGAAGTCCGCACCTGACTGGGCAGAGAAACCACCCTGTTCGTACCGCGCACCTGGGGCGTGTACACGGTGAACAGCCAATGTTGAAGACTTCGCATATGGAGTCTGGCATGCGGAACCACATATGTGGTGGCTGCCATGTGTCCCAATAGTTGCAGACAGGTAAGTATTTGGGACTTTGGGGAAATTGATATTGATTGTACCAGGTCCTGTATGAGTTGAAACCTCTTTATCGGCAAGTTTGCCCTCGCGGTTAGGGAGTTGAGTCTTGCTCCGATAAACTCCAGGTCACGAGTATGTGTTAGGAAGGACTTCTCGATATTGATTATGAGCCCGAGGACTGTGAACAAAGTGGTAGTTATAGACACTGCCCTTGTAGCCTCGTCGAGTGTAGAAGCCTTTAGCAGGCAATCGTCCAGGTATGGAAAGATTGTAATATCGAGGCGTCGCAGGTAGGCCGCCACTACCGCCAGGGTCTTGGAGAAAACCCGTGGGGCCGCCGATAGTCCGAAAGGCAGCACGCGATATTGATAGTGGTCGGACCCCACTGTGAACTGAAGGAATCTTCTGTGTGCCGGGTGTATCGTTATATGGAAGTAGGCGTCCTGAAGATCGAGGGACGCGAACCAATCCCCTTTGTCGAGAGCTGGGATGATCGAACATAACGTGACCATCTTGAATTTTTGCCTTCTCAGATGACGGTTGAGCCGACGTAGGTCCAGGATAGGCCTCCAACCCCCTGATTTCTTCTGGGTGAGGAAATAGCGAGAGTAGAACCCTCTCCCCAAAAAGGGTGTCAGCACCCTTTCCACTGCCCCTAATGCTTCTACCTCTTGATGTAGAAGAGTCTCGTGAGAGGGGTCCCTGAAAAGGGACGGGGCAGGAGGGGAGGGAGGGGGAAGAGAGGTGAAGGGGATGACATATCCTGAAGTGATTACGTTGTGAACCCACCGGTCAGTGGATATGAGAGCCCAACGATGCTGATAAGGCCTGAGACGATGATGGAATACGCCTTTTGTGATGTCCCGAGTCTCTGTTAATGGGGTGGTCCGAAGTCCCTTGATCAACCCATCAAACCTGCTGTCGGCCCTGCTGCTGGACAGATGTCTTGTTAGGTTGCTGGCGAAACTTCTGGGGCCGTTGTCTTGGCCTCTGTTGCTCATATGGCCTGGCGCGTGGCGTCGCGTAGGAGAATGGTCTTTGCCTATTGTAAGGTATGTATTTCCTACGTTTGTAGGGAGGGGGGTGCACATCCCTAGCGTTCTCAAAGTTGTACGTGTATCCTTGCCCGAGTGGAAGACCTGATCTGTTGACTGAGCAAATAGCGACTTGCGATCGAAGGGCAAATCCTCCACCTTGACCTGCAACTCCTTCGGGACAGCGGCCTGGTGTAGCCAAAACGCCCAACGCATGACTATGGCCGAAGCTGCGGATCTAGCAGCTGCGTCAGCCATGTCAAGGGTGGTCTGCAAGGCTGTTCGGGCGACCGTATAGCCCTCTTATATCACTGCCTTGAGCATCTGACGTTTGGAATCCGGCAAGTGCTCAGATAGAGGGACCAGTTTCGAATAGTTATCGAAATCGTGGTTTGCTAGCTGTGCCGCAAAGTTACACATCCTCAGAGCAGAAGTAGAGGAGGAATATACTTTCCTGCCCAAGATATCCAGTCGTTTGGCCTCCTTGTCGTTTGAGGGATTCTTGGTCTGAGACAATCTTGTTCTCTGTTGTGCCGCGTCCACCACAAGGGAGTTAGGCTGAGGATGTGTAAACAGAAACTCCATATCCTTCTGAGTGATGAAGTACTTCTCGTCCGACCGCTTATTAGTTGGTAGAGATGTGGCCGGCATCTGCCAGATGTCGTTGGCGATCTCCAGTATAGCGTCATCAAAGGGAAAAGCGAGCTTTGACTTTTGGGAAGGTTGTAGATTCTTAAGCAACCGATGTTGTTTCTGTTGCACGTCCGCGGTCTGAATGTCCTGGGATTGTGCAACCCTCTTGAAGAGCTCCTGGAACTGCTTGTGGTCCTCCGTAGGAGACAAGTCCACAGGGATCACTGCGTCATCCGGCGAGGATGAGGAACGCTGCGCCGGGGAATCAGGGCTCTGCTGTCCCTGTAGAGGAGTGTGGTCCTGCTTATCCTCCTGATATTGCGAATCCAAATCCCCAGCCGAGGATGGTGGGGCAACATAAGGAGTAGACTCGTCCAGACCGTGCGGAGATTCATGCCGAGAAGATTGTGGTGATCGCGATCGCGAATACCTTCTGCGGTGAGATGAACAAGAAGAACACTCGTGATAACATCGGTCATCCCTCTGGCTGCGGCAGGGAAAACGGCTGTATCTTCTCACTGTTTCATACCAACGAGGGCACTCTGTACGTCTTGGGGATCTTGGTGAAAGGGATCTCCTATAGTAGCGTGAAGGAGACCATGAGTAGCGGTCCCGATAGTACCGACGTGGCGGTGAATGACGAGGTGACCTATAGTAGGGTTCCCTGGAGGTCGTGTAATGGTGAATATGACGACGGCAATCAGCATGGGATGAGGTAGGTGAATCAGGTCCAGGTGAGAAGGTGACACTCTCCGGCGTTATTGATGGTGTCTGGACCCTTGCAGACTTTTGCTGTGCTTTGGTTGGCACCGAGGCATTGCTGGCAGGCTGAGGAGGTGCTTGTGGCAGAACAGCAGACAGTGAAGAAGCCTCTGCCACTTGAACATCGGCAGAGTAAAGGCTCGGTGCAGCTTGATCATCTGGGAATGTGAAAGCAGGAGGCTGGGCTGGCAGAGACTCCTGCGGCGGAGGTGCATCCGGTGCCGATATGCCCGGCACCGAGGAGCCTGGAGCGGCACCTAGGGAAGGCGCTGTGGGTGCCGACACAGCTGGCTGCAGGCGTGCATGCACCGGAACTCCCGGTGCCGGGGCTTCTCTTGCCAGCTCCGCAATGGCCGTTAAAGCCATTGCCGGCACCGACTCCGCTCGCGACCCCTTCTTGGGTGTCGGAGCGGAGCTTTTGGGGCAGGCTGCAGTTGGGGCAGAAGAGCTACGGCCCTTGCCCGCCTTGCCCGCAGGGAGTCTTGGCGCATAGCCAGAGCTCCCCGGCTTGTCTGCGGTGCCGCCCGGCGTCCCGTGGATCTTGCGGGCTTGCCCAGCGTGCTCAGTAGATGCAGAGCACGGCTCAGAGACCTCCGGAGCTTGGAGAGCCTTGTTGAACAAAAGGACTCTCAACCTCAGCTCCCGATCCTTTCTGGCGCGAGCTGTCATCTTCGCGCAGTAGCCACACTTCGCTGGGACATGAGTGTTCCCGAAACATCTGACACACCGGGAGTGTCCATCTGAGATGGGGATAGCCTCCTGGCACTGGAGGCACTTCTTGAAGCCAGGTGATCCTGGCATCCTTGAGTCCTTTGTTGTTTATTTAGTCTGAGTCAATTTCAGTCAGGAAGGCACTGACCAGCCGCTGAAGGAAAAACGGCTTTTTTTTTTAAAGGGAACTAAAACTAGAAACAGTATAACAGTCAACTACCTATCACTAACCAAGTAACAAACTATAACTAGGAAAATTTCCCTTTCTCCTCAGAGAGGGGAAGGGAGCCTAAACTAACTCCGTCTGCGGCTGCGGACGGTTGGAGAGAAACTGACAAAACCTCCGGTTTGCGGCGCCGGGACGAGCCCAGCACCTCGAGTGGAGCACCCTCGGGGACACTACTCGATGAAGAACAATTGTTCATTTTGACTATGCTAATTAGTTATGCTCCAGGGATAATGGCTCTCAAGGTGCCCAATACACACCTAAGGAATGCGCCTGGAAATCCAGATACCTGCAAACCAGCCAGGGCATAATGGCTGCCTCCATGTGAAACAGAGAGAGGTCACTTGACCATGTGACCTGCTCTGGCCAGGAGAGATATATAAGGCCATGAGGCAGACTCTATCTTGCCTTCAGTTCTGCTACTGATTCCAGATGCAGCCTTGCAAGGAACAGCGAGCCAGGAAGAATCGTTGGCCCATCCTGACATAGGTTGTACACCAGAGACTTTTAAGATAGCAGTTTGTAACATCTCTGCTGAGCGCCTACATTGAGAACTTGGTGATTTGATGAATGTAACATTCTCCTTCTCAACCTTACTCCCATGCTTTTCTTTCTTTTATTAATAAACCTTTAGATTTTAGATTCTAAAGGATTGGCCCAGCGTGATCCTGTGGGTAAGATCCAAAGTGAAAATTGACTGGGAACTGTGGCTGGTTTCTTGGGACTGAAAGAACCCATTCAGGGTAGGTGAGATTGGGTTATATAACCCCTCACCTGTGTGTTAGTCCCAGGGCTGATTGTGGCACAGGGAGAGCTGGGGTAGCTAAGGGGTGTTGCTTGGAAGGCTTCCTGCTGGCTGGATTGGCAGCTGAAGTGCTTGGTGTGACTGGTTTGTGACCTATTTGGGAAGGGCCTCCAGTCAGGGGCTGTAAGGAGCCCTGGTTTTGAACAATTCGCCCTGAGCAGACACCCTCAGCGTGGCCCAGACCTGGCCCGGTCCATCACAGTGCCTTCTTCAGGATACTGGCTATGCAGGTTGTACTTGCTAGAAAAAGCCCATCAGCTGAGACATTTCTAGGAAGGCCTTATTGCTGCATTTTAGCCACTTTACAGCAATGCTATTGAATCCCTGTGACTGGTCTCTCTCTTGAAAACCAGTTTTGGTCTCTAGTTTTTCCTTACTTGAAATTAGGACAATAGTACTGAACAGGGCTTTCTCCCTTTGTGTGTGGGAAAATATAGTTTGTACATCCAGCATAAATGTGCAACAGGCACTCAGGGTTGGAACCTTGATAAGCAGTCAAGTACAATCTTTTCTGTTTGAAATCCACATAGGCAGTCACTTCCCATGGACGCTTAAATAAACATGCTAGTCTTAGCTATTGCATTTGCAGACTCTATGAAAAAATTAAATCTTTTTTAATGACTCTGCCATTTTTTCCAAACTGTTTCCCATGGAAAATATTAGAACAGGTTTGTGTATAGAAATAGAAGTTATTCAACAGCATTAAAATGTTTTCTAGTCCCTTCTTGCTCTAACTTCTCCTTTGAGAGATCATTTAAAAAATGACCTAAGAGATTAAATGATACAGCAAATATTCCCAGAAATATTATTGAAAAAAACCTCTCACTGAATTAAGTTTAAGTATCTTTTGAGCTCTTTGTATTAAATGTAAAGCTTATGCATGATTGTGGGCTGGATTTGTATATGACCTGTGGGAGAAGAGGGGGGACATGATGTGAATGGAAATGTTATAAGCCTCCAAGGACTATAATAAATGAGAGCCAAAGGAGACTTGACTTTCGGGACAGTGTCAAGTAGTTTGTCTGGGCAATCTTGAGGGAAAGGTGAATGCAAATTCCCCACCTTTGGTTACACCAAAAAATCCCCCTCAACCTTTTGAAGCTGTGCCCTGAAAATGGGACCACTGATCCTGGCATAAGATAATTAGCAGATAGAGACTCTAGCAATCTAAAGGAAAGACAAACCTATGGGGCTCTTGTTCTGAGATAAGGCTGACATAAACTTGTAACAGGTTATGTGGATTTTTGCGTATAAAAAAGTTTCCTTTTTCAGGCTAACAGCTTTGTATTTCACTGATTTGTATAGGCTTCATGTGGCACAACACTTATTTAGAGAGGTGGATACGGCTGTCCCATATCAGATGGTAGATTAGATGGACCTGCACACTGCTGCCACTACGGCAAACAGCACTGAGGTTGAGGTAACACAGTCCTTATAAAGCCACAAGGGCGGGAAAAGTCTGAGCAGAATAGAACCCTTGTGACCACTTGGCAAGAAACTCCAGTTTAAAGTTTTCCGTTAAAAGCATTTTCAGAACAGAGCGTCTAGATTGGCACGGACGCTTTTCCGTGCCAATCTAGACGTGCTTTTCCGCAAAAGAGCCCCGATCGGCATTTTTGCGATCGGGGCTTTTTTGTGGAAAACAAATCTGAGCTGTCTACACTGGCCCTTTTGTGCAAAAGCTTTGCGCAAAAGGGACTTTTGCCTCAACGGGAGCAGCATAGTATTTCTGCAAGAAGCACTGATTTCTTACAGTAGGAAGTTAGTCCTTTTGTGGAAATTCAAGCGGCCAGTATAGACAGCTGACAAGTTTTTCCGGAAAAGCGGTTGATTTTCTGGAAAAACTGGCCAGTCTAGACACAGCCTTAAATTCAACCTAAACAAAACACACTAACAATTTGAAGGCCCGATGAATAACTCCATTAGTGGAAGTAGTTGTTTCCCCACTGTCTAATGAACAAGGATGCACTACTGAATCTCTTAAGGTAAAGTAGTTTTCATTATTGGAGTGTCCAAGTGTTACTATGTGGTTTGTCTGCTTCCAAGGTTAAGTGAAAACCAATACATTTGTTGCAGATTTGGGATTTACTTTTGCTATATGATAGCAGAAGTGCACATGGTTCAGCCAAGGCTGCCTGAAGGAGTATTTTTATTTGTAGTTTATAAGCTTTTGCCCACCCCCAAATGTTCCTTACTAGAGTTACCAGCTTCTTCATTGTCCTACCTCCATTCTTTCTACAGTAGCAGTCAGCACAGCTCACTCATGCCTCAATAAAAAAGATTTAGCAGATCTGTTCACTCAGGGTATGTCTACACTACAGAGTTTTGTTGGAAAAACAGCCATTTTTCTGACAAAACTTGAGTTACATCCACACGGCAATCACGTTCTTCCAAAAATAAGTCAAAAGAACAGGTTTTTTTCTGGCATTGGTAATCCTCTTTTTATGAGGAAGAAGTCTTTTTCCGAAAAAGCTCTTTCGGAAAAAGGTGTGCATGGACGGGGAAGAGGGAGTTCTTTCAAAAGAAGAGGAAAGAGGAAGAAGCACAGGTGCCCTGGTAGCCACTCTGTCCATAGTAATCACAGCTTAAATGTGAAATAGTGTCCATTCAGTATCTTTTGAAAAAGCAGATCGCTTTTTTGATACACTTGTGTGTGTGTGGATGCTCTCTTTCGGAAGAAGTTTTTTTGGAAGATCTCTTCCAAAAAAAAGGTTCTTCTGAAAGAAGCCTGCAGTCTAGACATAGCCTCAGTGATGAGCCACTATAAAGTAAAATAGTATAGATCTGTACCTTGTACTAAGCAGTAATCATTCCCAATTTGTCAGAGTAATAGACTTTTCTTTCTAAGCACGTGAAGGCTTTGAAATAAATCTTTTGAGAACTGAGAGTCAGTCAAAACAGGAGCAACATGCAGAAGCGTTGAAGTAACTACAGTCCTGCATTCAGTAGATTTTTTTTATTTAAAAGTGCATTGATATAGAAAACCTAAAATTGCTTTGTATTATATATTCTCTGGTAAGACAAAACAACACTATTAACTTGGAATTATGTCCCTCAGCATGGCACTGACTTGGAGATATGAGAAGTTCCTATTTACAGCTTGGCAGAGCTCTGAAGTTGTGCAGCAGAGGGACTCTACTTTAGCTTTGCTTCTGCACAGATATATTTCAGCCCAGGAGCTTAGAAGCTCATGGGACTGAAACATTCAGCTACCAAAACCATGTCTTGAGAAGGCCTTAGGTACTCTGATAAAATAAGCTCTCCACCCATACAGACAAGTCTGACTTTATGAAGTATGCCATTGTGTTGCACTTTGGAATTCCAGCATCAGGCTGTATAACTATGCAGTAATGAGATTAGACTGCAAATCTCCTGACCTCACAAAATTACTTCCTCTTTCACATAGCCACCACATTCCTAGGCACGTTCCTTTTAAGAGCAAAAAAACCCACTGACAGTCAGCCAATCTGACCCACAAAGTCTTTTTTGCTTCAGGATGAACTTGTTCATTCATGGACCACTCCATCCTGTTCCAGAAGAGGAACAAACTAGAACAAAAGCTCAACATCATGGGGGAGCTCCTCACACCATGTTCCAGGACAAACTGGGACAGTGATTCCCTCCTGGCAAGGAGACTCCTTCCTATGGATATTCCAGGAAAAAGGTGATGGCACCAACTGCTTGTTATTAACCCTTGCCCTCCTGCAGGTACGCACCACAGCTTCCTAACCTAGGCACACTAACAGCCCCTCCTTTGTACTACTCACTTTGGACCCGTGTCAAGTAATAAAATAGCTTCTTGTTTTGATTTTTTCCTTCTGCTTCTCCTACTGCAGGCAAGTTAAAAAAGATCCCCACTTCTTTGACTATGCCGAGTAAACTACTTTACATGGCTCTGTTGACAGAGCCATGTTGTCTAGACATACCCTGGGTTAGTCAAGATTCAGATTTGACCTAATTAAAACTTTCCTTATTCAGGCAAAATTACAATTTTGACTCAGACTTTATGTTCAGCAAGGACCAGCCTGATCATCTACTCTGACGTCTTGCACATTCCAATTCCAACATTCCTACATACCTCGTTAGGGTGGGTCCAAGTTAGCACCATGTACAAGCATGCCCAATTGTATACACAGTTCTGGAGAGTTGCTCCTAAATTGTTGTTTTTGAACAGCCTTAAGAAAGCTCATCAATCTAACACTTAGGTTTTTAGCCAAAACCTCCTTCCATAAACTCAGTCCCAAGTATCGAGGGAGGAGAGGGAAGGGGAAGAGACTGAGCTTCAGACTGAGGGTTCATCTCAGTAAGAATTTGTTCATTAAGCACCCCTGAAACAGAATGAGGGCAGTTTATAAGAGTAAATTTGCATCTGAATGCAAACAAACTGGGTAGAGAAACTAGATTTCTTACCCAACGCAAAAAAAGCCAAATTGCTGCCTCTGATCTGTCTCTGCATAAAACCTTTCCCTGGCTATATCCTTAAAGGAACACTTATGTGTTTTCTGGCCCTGTTCTGTTTAAATGTAGTCTTATATCTGTCTGAAATTTTAAGTGGCATACATTCTGCACCTTGTGAGTGTTTTTTTCACCCTTGGTCAAACCTTCTAATTAAAAAATTAAGATCTTAGTTGAACACTATTCATCATTTAGGGTATGTCTAGACTGCATCCCTCTGTCAGCAGAGGGATGCAGATTAGGCAGGTCAACATTGCAAATGAAGTGGGGATTTAAATATCCCGTGCTTAATCTGCATAAAAAATGGCTGCCGTTTTTGCCTACTCAGCACTTTGTCAGCAAAAAGCGGCAGTCTAGGGGGGAATCTGTAGAGAAATAAAGCCTGTTTCGACAGATCCCTTATGCCTCCTGCTTTTGTAGTTAGCTAGCCATTCACAGTCTTTGTTTAATCCTGAGTTGATGGTGTCAAACTTGAAGATGAACTGTAGATCAGTGGTTTCTCTTTGTAGTCTGGTCCTGACATTTTTTTGCTGCAGGATGGCTACCTTTAGATCTGCAATTGTGTGCCCAGGGAGACTGAAGTGTTCTCCTACAGGTTTTTGTATATTGCCATTCCTGATATCTGATTTGTCCATTTATTCTTTTACGTAGGGACTGTCCAGTTTGGCCAATGTATATAGCAGAGGGGCATTGTTGGCACATGATGGCGTATATTACATTGGTAGATGTGCAGGAGAATGAACCAGTGATGGTGTGGCTGATCAGGTTAGGTCCTGTGATGGTGTTGCTGGTGTATATTTTCAAGCTGGTGTATATCTTCAAGGTGGACACCATCAACTCAGGATTAAACAAAGACTGTGAATGGCTAGCTAACTACAAAAGCAGTTTTTCCTCTTTTGGTATTCACACCTCCAGATCAGCTACTAGAAGTGGGCCTCATCCTCCCTGATTGGATTCACCTCGTTAACTCTAGCCTGATTCTGGCCTGCATATTTATACCTGCTTCTGGAAACTTCCACTACATGCATCTAACGAAGTGTGTCTTTGCCCACATTGGCTTATGCTCCAACACTTCTGTTAGTCTATAAGGTGCCACAGGACTCCTCGCCGCTTTCGCAGATTCAGACTAACATGGCTACTCCTCTGATACTGGGTGTAGGAGAGGATTCTGGCCTGGGGGAGCGGTGTAGGGGGGGTACAGGGTCTGGGAGAGAGTTGTGACCTGGGACTGGGGGTTGCAGAGGGTTTGGATGGTAACCTGGAGAAGGAGTTGAGGTGTAGAAGGGTAGGGGTACCAGAGGCAGGCTCTGGCTAGGAGGCACTTTCCTAAGCCAGCAGCCGTGCAGCACCCCCAAAGAAGGCTGGGCTCCCTGCAACCCCAAATCACTTTCAACTGCAGTTGCAAACCCCACGTGGCTCTCAGCTTCGGGCGGGGGAAGAAACTTGCACTGCTCCCATTCTTCAGACCAATCTCTCAGTTCTTATTGGCTGGTTGTTTCTAGCAATAGGAGCGGAGAGATTATTGGGCTCAGTTCCTATTGGCCAATCGAAGCTGAGGATTGGGCTGGGGGTGGGGAGTTCGCACGGAGCCTCCCCCTCCCTGCAGAGCAGAGCAGAGCAGAGCAGAGCAGAGAGACATGCGGACTGAACTTTAAGCTACATGCCTGAGGATCCTGGCGGGGAAGGAGAGGGGACAGGAGCCAGATTCAGTGGCTTGCTGGGCTGGATCCGGCCCCCAGGCCATATTTTGCCCAGCCCTGCTCCAGACTAATGAAGGAAAAACATGCCTTTGGGGAGACAGATAAAGGAAAAGGGGAAAAAGAGAGAGACTTCATCTTTTTTATCTATGGAGACAAGGGAACCCAGCACCTTGACTTTCTTGGGAAGGTCAGGATGAAAGGAAGTGTTAGCCATGGGTGAAAATTGGGAAGAAATCGATCTTGAACAAAGATTGTTGCTTAAGTTGCTCTTAATCTGTACAAAGCATATTTTTACTTTTGTTTGCTTATAACCACATTTGTGTATCCCATGTTCTCAAACTCATAAAGCCACAAACTTCTTGATTAAATAAATTAGGGTTACCCTATTTGAACTTTCAAAAAAAAGGGGATACCCCTGAGAGGAAGTGCATTGTACCGGTATCTACCAACTCACATTGTATTAATGTTAGAACACATTTTTTTTTTGGAAGTTCAAATATGGTGTGACAGACTAGGCCGGGTCAGGGCACTCCTGAGGGCATCTACTCAGGGCGAATTGCTCAAACTCAGGGCTCCTTACAGCCCCTGACCGGTGATCTTCCCAAACAGGTCACAAACCAGCCATACCAAGCAAAACCCCTCAAGCACCCTAGCTCTCCCTGTGCAACAATCAGCCCCGGGCCTTACAGACAGGTGAGGGGTTATAGAACCCAATCTCACCTACCCCAAACGGGTCTTTCCAGTCCCAAAGAACCAGCCACAGGTCCCAATCAATTTACACTGTGGATCTTACCCACAAGATCACACTGGGCCAGTCCTTTAGAATCTAAAGGTTTATTAATGAAAGAAAAGCATGGGAGTAAGGTTGTTAAGGAGAATACGTTACATGCATCGAATCACCAAGTTCTTGATGCAGGCTCTTAGTTTATAACATCTCTGCTATCTTAAAACTCCCTGGTGTACATCCTATGTCAGGATGGGTCCACAATTCTTCCCGGCTCTCTGTCCCTCGCAAGGCTGCATCTGGGATCAGGAGCAGAATTGAAGACAAGATGGAGTTTGCCTCATGGCATTTTATATCTGTCCTGGTATCCTCCTGGATAGAGCAGGTCACATTGTCGAGTGATCTCTCTCTGTTTCACAGGCTGGCAGCCATTATGCCCTGGCTAGTTTGCAGGTATCCAGATTTCCAGATGCATTCCTCAGGTGTGTATTGGGCTCTCTGAGAGCCTTGTCCCTGGAGCCTTGCTAATTAGCATAGACACTGACTGGACATTTCTTCCCGTTGCTCTGTATCAGACAGAAAATCTTTCAGCATAAACACAAAATACATATTTATAACTCCACATACCGATATCATACAGGTACATGAATAGCATATATAGAATCAGTAGAACATAAGCTTTCATTTGACACCTCACATGGCCCCCTTTGTACATATCTGGGGGCAAACTTCCCGCCCCCCCCATGGGGTGCAGCAGTGATCTGGCTTCTCCCTTTAAAATCCAGTAACGTGACATACGGTAACCCTAAATAAGTGAGTTTCATTTTCATAGTAAGCCAACCCAGTCCTGTGCTTGAATTGAATGATTGTTGGCTCCAGTTAAAAAAGTGTTAACTGTGCTTTTGCCTCTCTATAAGGAGCTGTGGAATTTGCTTCCCTGATTGCTTCATGAGCAGGAGTGGCCTGATGCCAGCTGTGGCAGCTGGCGCCCCAGGCGGAAGGCGCGATTGGCGCCCCCACCTGCACGGCCATCAATGACCGTGACGTAATTATCGGGCGCCCGTGACGTCATCATCGGGTGTTCCGGGCCGGCAGCACCCTAGGCGACCGCCGAGTCTGCCTATGCTCACGGGCCGCCTCTGTTCATGAGAGAACTAGACACATCAGGGATGAGACAGTTTTGGTGAAACTTGGGACTGGACATGTCCCTGCCAGAAGTAGCCGTGATTTGCTGGGAGCAGAGTGGTACTTGTGTGGTGGAGGCAGCTCCTGGGGATATAGCACATAAACAGGGAACACAGCATAACTCAGGGAGCTGAGTTAAGCATGAAGAGTCACACAGTGACAAAGATATTTTTGAAAGAATCTGCTTGGAGACTGCTAGTCCTTTACACAATGACTAGGATAAGTCTTCAGATATTTAAACTTGAGTACCTCAAGGAACCCTGGTTAAAAAAATTCTCACAAAGATGAGCCTGACTTGAATATGCAAGATACTCAGTGGTGAAGTCTTCACCAGTTTCTGCAGGGAGACAAAATAAAAGGTCTATTGAATCCAAAACATCAGCGCACAGGCACAGTCTTACATTTTTACAGTAGTTCAAAGCAGAAGTTACGCTTCTGAACTTAGACAATTGTATTCAGAGCAAGGTTCTGACACCTGTCTCATAAGATTATTTTACTCCATGCAAGTATTAACTCTACAGTAAGATACTATACAAAATGAGGAGAAGTGTCTGGTCCTTAAAGACTTATGAATATCACTCTTATTGCAAAGTTTTCCTCATTTCCTCCAGCTCAAGTTATTGCCGGATTTCTCCTTGTGAACATACTAACATTGACTTAACACTATAATATAAAGTAGTGTTAAAAAAGCATCCCAAAAACCCACAATCTGTGATGGGAAAAAAAGTGTTTAAAACCAAAGGATTAAAAAAAGGGGCAGTTTGGCATAATAGAGCCTTGTTTAAAAACAAACAAACAAATACACACACACACACCTGTCTGAGCTCCTAGCACATACTTAGATAACTAATAAATTGTACTTGAAAAAAGACCCATTCACATTCAGTATATATTTCACAGGCTCCCTGAAAGGACGTATGAAAAAGCTAAGGAAGCAAGTTATATAAATCCCAATAACTGTAAGTATTTCCATCACAAGAGCCTTAAAAAGATGAGAGAGAGAGAAGGTATTTTTACCTTCCTAATATAGCTCAGAGCAGTCACTATACTCAAACAGTATCAAAGCACAAATTCAGGGTTACAGAAGAGACCTATATTCAGGTGCGCTTTTCTAACATCTATTCATTATCCAGTGGGCTGTTCCTTTTTCCTCAATCTTCAAGTTCCCAGTAACTCTGCTCCAGTCATAAGTTTCCCCTCAGAAGTCAGCTATACCTTACCCTTTCTAGTATTGCCACATGCCAAAAATCAAAAGTCACGAATCACAACCACCATCCAAATCACAGCAAACCCTATAGTACAGGTAACCACTACTTACAAGCCTCTTCAAGGACAGGGATCACACCACAGTGCTCTACCCTGATCCACGTTCCTTCTCTTCAGGACCTCTTCACAGTTTAAGTAATTCCCCTTTCAGGGCCCAACTTGTTCAGTTCTTTAGTACATATTGAGCCTTTAAATCCACAGCCCAGTTCAGCATCTCTGTTGATTAACCCAAAAGAGCAACACAAAATTGACTCAGCTGGCCTTCACATGCTCTCCCCTGCCAGGGCAAGGCTTCTCCCAGTCCACCTTACACTTGGAGAGCACTCTCCCTCTCCTAGGGTATGTCTACACTGCATCCCTAGTTCGAACTAGGGATGCAAATGGAGACAATCGAAGTAGTTGATGAAGCGGGGATTTAAATATCCCGCGCTCCATTAACATGATCTCGCCGGCGCGCTAGTTCGAATCACAGCTGATTCGAACCAGGAAGTGCGCGCCGGGACGCGTTAGTTCGGACTAAAGCCCTTAGTCTGAACTAATGTTACTCCTCAAAAAATGAGGAGTAACATTAGTTCAGACTAAGGGCTTTAGTCCGAACTAACGCGTCCCGGCGCGCACTTCCTGGTTCGAATCAGCTGTGATTCGAACTAGCGCGCCGGCGAGATCATGTTAATGGAGCGCGGGATATTTAAATCCCCGCTTCATCAACTACTTCGATTGTCTCCATTTGCATCCCTAGTTCGAACTAGGGATGCAGTGTAGACATACCCCTTCTTCTTCAGCTTTTCCTCTGCCGACTCAGTGCCCTCTCCCTGCAAGCACCTTCTTACTCTGTGCAAACACAACTGCAGTGCCCCTTGCATTCCTTTTCACTGTTGACTACTGCATGCTCTTCTATGGGGAGCACCTGATTCAGTCCAAGTGGAGCTGTATATTGTGAGGTTCCCTCTTCTAGCTCTCTCTTTTGCTACCAATGCACTCCTCCTTACTTTCCCATTCTCTGATCCTTTCCCTCAAAGCTGAAATTTCCAAAGTTCTCTCTTTCTCAGTGAGAATCAGTGTATGCACAAAGGTTTCCCTAAGTATTTTGGTACATTTAAAAAAAAAAAAAAAAGCAAACCTGCTGTTTAGTTTTTCAAAAATATAAGCATTGTATGAGGAATAGCTGAGGACCCAGAACTTCAGTGGACATGTAACTGGGATTTTCAAAAAGGCTTATGTCTATTGTCTGTTTGAGAACAGTAATTGTGACGGACCGGGCCAGGTCTAGGCACAGCTGAAGGCATCCGCTCAGGGCAAATTGCTCAAATTCGGGTTCCTTACAGCCCCCAGACTGGAGACCTTCCCAAATAGGCCACAAACCAGTCCCACACAGCACTTCAGCTGCCTGCCTGAAGCCTCATGAGCAAAACCCCTCCTACACCCCAGCAATATCCGTGCCCCAGATGGCCCCGGGCCTCATACACAGGTGAGGGGTCTAGAACCCAATCTCACCTTCCCCGAACAAGTTCTGTCTGGTTCCAAGAAACCAGCCACAGATCCCTGGTCAATTTGCCCTCTGGACCTTACCCACAAATCACACTGAGCCAATTCTTTAGAATCTACCATCTAAAGGTTTATTACTACAAGAAAGAAAAGCATGAGTGTGAGGTTGCTAAAGTATCATACATTATATGCATCGAATCTCCCAGTTCTTGATGCAGGCTCTAGCAGAAATGTTATAGTTGATGGCTTAAAAGTCCCTGTTGCACATCCTAGGTCAGGATGGGTCCACAGTTCTTCCTGGCTTGTGATTCCCTGCGAGGCCACATCTGGGGTCAGGAGCAGATCTGAGTCCCACATGGAGTCGGCCACATGGTCTACTTATACCCCCTCCTGGCTTCTTCCAAGCTGGAGGGAATCACATGGCCAGTGGCCAGATGTGTCTTTGGCCTTCAGAGGCCCATTGTTCCCTGGAGCTTCACTCATTAGCATGTCCATAGGCAAACATTCCTAGCCCATTACTCAAGCACATTCAGAGAGACTTCCAGTCTCCATACAGAGTACAGATTCCTAACTCCACACACAGACATTATACAGATATATGAAGAACAGATACAGAATCAGAAGAAAGTAAACTTTTGTTTGACCCCTCACATGGCTCCCTTTGTACTACTTTTGGGGTGAACCCCCCCCCCATGAGTGCAGTAGTGACCTGGCTGCTCCCCTCACAATCCAATAACATGACAGTAATGTATGATGAAGTATATCCATGTTTATCCATTTTGTGCTTCCTTTGTGATAAAGGAATATACAGCTTAGCTTTATTTGTCTGGTACAAGTAAAGGGACATGCTACATGTGATTTCTCAGTCTGTGAACCATAAGGAACATGACTCTCCTTTATGACTAGAAGGGAGGAGAGTCCCCAACAGTTCATTCAATTGTAACAGAGGATCATAATACGGGGGGAAAAAAAGCTGAGGCCCACTGAGCTAACCGATAATTAACTCATGTTTCTATTTCATTCCTAAAAAAGGTTGCGCTCATCCTAAAATTTGGGGATTTCTTTCCCATATTTCCTCCACTAGTCTAATTGTTGAGCTGTAAAAAGGACCCAGTTCTTATGGTGTGGGTATGATTCTATTATGGTAGATAAGATTTTTTTTTATTATGCCTGCTTTGTATTGCTGGCTTCTATTGTGAGGTGAGAGGCATGCACTGGGAAGGCAAAGATAAGAAATCAGCTGCACAGGGGCAACATTAACACAAGTGGGATGCTACTAAGACAGACCCTCAGAACCGGGTCTTATTCTGGTGTCTAAAAGTTCTTGACTGCCACTCAGGAGATGCTTTTTAGTGTCATTAATATGTGTCCTACAACATGGCTTTTGCGTTATTCAAGAAGATGATAAGTAAAGACATTAATGAAAGAAAATGGCAGTATTATGAGGGTGGACAGAAGGGAACTGGTGGTTGTACTGAAGGCTTGGGTGATCCAAAAATACACACATTTACCAATGACTGACTGGAGAAGTTAAACTGAGAATCATTTTTTTTAAAATGAGCCACCAGCTATTTGTCTTGCTCTTTAGCAGAACCACTTTTTGTCTCCTTCCTCTTACATTCACCCAGCTCCTTCAAAACAACATAGTGTGACTACTGTACACATATGCATAGAAGCTACGTGGCTAGTGCGCAACAAAGAAAAGCTCCTGTTTTAAAAAAGGAGCCAGCCTGCTCAAAGCCTTTAACATTTGCCTTTTACTTTTCTTGTGGGGCATTAGGAACCAGTCATGTTGGGACAACATCTAATGGAAGGGGAGCAGACTCCACACTCACCAGAAAGGTCCCTCCTTCCAGTCCCACTGGCAAATGAAGGACTAACACTAATGGCTGCATGTCATGTAACTGTTGCAGCTTGTCATCGTTTGGGGCCTTGCAAAGTTGCTAAGTAGAATGTGGAAATTGGTGACAACCAGGTATTTCCTTGGTGCAGTTTTGTTTATTTGGAAAGACAGTACGGGATCTTGTGTCTTTGAATCAGAAGGAATCAAGTATCAGGACACGGCTTCTTTTGCTTACGCCACCAAAAACACACACACATCTAGGCAGGGACTAGTTAGTCCTTATAGTGTCCTAACTGCATTCGCACCTATGAGTCTCAATCAGGTTTCAACTCATCCCATAGCCATCCACTTTGTAACAATTTTGGAAGCAAGAGAGGTGGAGCACTAACGGGCAATGCAGGTAAGAATAAAACAGCAACTTCAGCTTGCTTGAGAGAGTTTTTTTCCTGTTTTTACAGTGATGCAAGTCTCAACTGGCAGCCATGACATCCAGGCACAGTGCCAGCTCCCTGTTACTGCTTGTATTGGCAGATTGCTGTACAAAGTTCCAGTGTTTTACAGCAGACAAAGCACTTTTCATACTGCATGTTCCCATAAGATTGCTCAAAAGAACGAGTTCTCCCTTAGGATGGTGGCCTAGCTCTGGGGAAAGAGGAAGAGGGGAACATATAAGGAGCAGACTAAAATTAGTATGAGGCTTCTAGGGCTGGTTCCCTCAAACAGGACCAACTGGTATCCTTGTTGTCTGTAGTGTAAGGATGGCTGCCAAGTTCCAAGTGTTCTAGGTGTGGTTTCTGTTACAGGAATTATCTTATCTCTGTGTGTGTCTGGGTGTATATATAGACAAGGTATGTATCATAGGTCCTGGGTTTGGCAGGATGTACCTTGTAAATGGCTTGCTTGGTGCAGCTCTATATCTGGAGCTGCACCAAGCAAGCCATTTACAAGGTACATTGTAATGCTGATAACTGGAACACCTGCAGAGAGAGAGAGAGAGGTGCCTAATCTGGTAACCATCAGTGGCTTTAAAAAAAAAAAAAGTATCTACACCACCTGCTGCACTTGCATATATAATTATTATTAACATGCCATTTAGGAGGAAAATGCCTATTTAGGTAAGTTTCCAAAGATGTTCCAGGGATGGGTATAACAGTTGCTGCTGGAGTGTCTGCAGCTGCTGCGTGCCATGGCTCCGGGTGTACTGGCCAAATTGGAAACTAACCAAAAGTTTCTCAAAGTAAGAGGTCAAGGAATCTCCATCATGACTGGGGCTTGCAAGCACTATGTTGATCTAAATAATAAATCAAACAACAATGATGATGAAGGAAATTAGCCTTTCTTCCCAGGCACAGGGTTGGCAGCAGACCATTCACAAGCAGAGGCTGCACAGTATTACCACTTCTTGTGATTTTATGGTGACACCTGCAGCATTTGAAGTTTGTCTTAAGGTACTGGGATCAGCATCTGGCATGAAAAGAAATCTCAGCTTTCATTATATCATAATAATTTTCTATTATAGCCCAACAAATATTTAATATGAGCAGTTTCTAATGTGTTGTAAAATTGCTAACTTCTCATGCATAGTTGTCTGCTTCAGTGTCTTTTTACGTAAGCCAATAGTTGAAAAAAAAATTGGGTAAGTGGCCAATGCAGAATAAGCTATACGTTTGGGTTTGATCTCAAAAGCAGCTGTTGCGAACAAGAAGTCAACACAAATTACATTAGCAAGGGTGGGGAAAAAAAATCCTGCCATGCATTGCACACATCTGCTGCGGAGAAAAGGAGGAGAAGAAAATACAAGGCAGGATAGGACTACTCCTTTTCAGAGAAGCAGTAAGTGTGTGCTCCAAAGCATATTCCCATATCCAGCTCGAGCTATGTTACTCTTTATTGGTAAGATAATTCAAGAAACTATCACACAGCTAGAACCTTTCAGATTGCCAGGCCACTCCCTATTAGCAGCACAATGTTACAGTAGTTACTTATTTTCCAATTAAACTCACTTGAATCAGGAGTACACAATCAGGCAGAAGCAGAGACCAAACACACAAAATCACACTATTGAACATAAGCTACTACTTAAAAAAAAAAATCAGGTTTTTTTTGGATGGCAAAGCTTCATGATGGCAATGTTCAGTTGTAAACTGTTGAAAGAACAACCTTTTGTTGAGTTACATACAACTTTTCTTCTTGAGATATTCTTAACTCAGAGGTTCTGCTGGAATAGAATTTTGTCCATGCTATTTTCAAGCAAGGCATGGACACTCAAATGTGGTCTTTGTTACTGGATCTTTAATAAAAATTAAGTTTAGGAAGCTTTAACATGTAAATATTAGAAACAAAATACTCATCACCACATATAGCTTTTATTTACAGAGACATCATACAATAATATAGTTATAGCTGTTTGTAATATGGTAATGCTCTCAAAATATAGAGTGTGCATCATTAAAATACCTATGTCATTTCCAGAGATATTACATTCAGTAACACTCCCCTCCCCATTTCCCCACAGGGGAGTATGGCCTAGCAGCCAGAGTCAATAACAATACTCCTCTCAGAGCAGTGCAGCTAGCCATTAGAGTCAGAAACACAATGGTGTAGGTTCTCCACTTGGTAAGGCAGTGGTGATGAGGGTAGACAGCCCCAACCTCACCACTAGGTCCCAACCCAAGGCACTGTCACTGGCAGGGGTGGAAGATGCCAGCTAGGCAGGGCTCCCACTGAAACATATTGAGCTATTCTGATAAGGCTACTGTTACTCACAGAACTCCCATAGGTCACTTACTACCCAACTTTCTATGTCCCTCTAGCTCAGATTTCTCTCTTTTTCCCATCTGGGCAGCATTCCACGCCAGCACATCTGCCACAGTCTCCTTCTATTTGGCATTAGCATTCTGGTGTGCAAGTAGTTCTTCCTTAGGCATTAGCATGGCACTTCCTGCTCCATTAGCCCAGACTGAGATGCTCTACAGGCTTTTATACTTAACTTCTAGCTGGCATATGCCCAGCAGAACTAAGGGGGTAGGGCTTCATCAGCTGTAGGAAAAAAGTTAACTCTTACAGTACCAGTGCAGAGTTGATACATCCTGTCACAGGGGGCAATAGGTGACACACACAGTCCAATTTTAGCACCAGCCCACCTTGCCCTGAGTATAGCAACAGAAAGGAACATATCTTGAGGTGCTGCAGATACCTGTAGATCACCATGGGCATTTCACAGACATCAGCATGGGATAGTCTGAAAAGGTGCATGATGCACACATCTTCAGGAACAATGGCCTGTATAGAAAGCTGCAGGTGGGGACTTTTTTTCCAGACTATAAGATCTCAGTGGGAGATGTAGAAATGTTCATTGTGATCTTGGGAGTCACGCCTTAGCCCTCGAAGCCCTGGCTCATGAAATGGTACATAGGGCACCTGAAGAGCAGGAAGGTTTTAACAATAGGCTGACCAAGCGATGCAGGGTGGTCAAATGGGCCTTTGGGAGATTGAAAGCAAGATTGGAGGTGTCTCTATGGCAGGCTAGACCTCACTAAGGATACTTTTCCCATGATTATCAGAGTGTTTTACACTTTGCATAATTTGTGTGAATCTAAGGGGGAATTGTTTGCTCCAGGTGGAGCACTGAGGCACAGCACTTGGCTGCAGAGTTTGAGCAGCCAGGCATTAGAGGTGTCAGAAGAGCTTAAAGGGCTGCTGTCAGTTTCAGGGAGGCTCTGAATCCTAAAACTGGAGGAGACCTTGACAGGTCATCAAGTCCAACCCCCTGCCCTCACAGAAGGACCAAGCGCTACCTAGATTACCTCTGGTAGATTTTTTTCTAATCTGTTCTCAGCTATCTCCAATGATGGAGGTTCCATAACTTCCAAAAAGTGCAGGCTCCAGTGAGATCTGAACTCATAACCCCTGGTTTACAAAGTTAGTATGCTAACCCCTAAACTATGCAGCTTGCAGTTAAAATAGGGGGCACTGAAATAAACGTCTGTTTCAGTTGCTTCCACACTGCACTTTCCCAACAACACGTAACTGGGAGTCAGACTATGTCTTTAATGCTTGAGGTCCCCTCAGTGACTGATCTGTGATACTGTTAAGCAGGAAATAAAAGCATAGAACCATTATAAAAGTGTGCTTTTATTAATCATAAAGCAGTTCAGTGAAATGCACTTAAGGCTTCCCCCCACCCACCCACCCACGCACACAACTGGTAAGAGAGGTGCTGGAAAAGAATTACAACTCGCAGATGTGTGTAGGTCAAGGCATCATAATCAACATTGGGAGAGGGGGTGGAGTGCATAGGAAAATGAGGACTCCCAGAGAAGTAAAATGAATGTGATAGCAGAGGAAGGTTTGCTAGCCGCAGAATTTTGAATCGGTTGTAGGGGGGGTCTAACCTATAGTGGCTTCACTAAGTACTGTTGGGTCTCAGTCTCTTCCTCCATGATACTGATCATGCATTCTGTGGCCTACCTGGCAAAGGCCTCGTTGTCCTTGTGGTTCCTCAGCTCCCTTTCCACAAGTTGTTCCCAACATCTGCAGTCCCTCGCTGAATGATTTAGCGCAAAGTCTCAAACTCACAGGCTAGCTGTGGGCTGGACCATATTTGGAATCTGGCCCCAAAGACCTGGTAGCCTTGTAGGCACATGCCTCCCTCCCCCAAGTCTTGCTCATTCCTGCCACTGCCCTGCCCTCTTCCCCCATTGCACCCTGTTCCCAAGGTATGCATCTTGTAGGATTAGGGTCTGGTACAGAGCAGCAGCTGTAGGGCTCTTCTTCCTGAACTCCCAGCATGTATGTAAATAATTCTTTTAGGGAAGAGTTACTTCAGTTTTAGAAATGTGGGGGTCTGACTGCAGCTGCTGCCCTGCACCAGGCCCCGAAATAATTCCGACGGTTGTGTTCCTGGGTGGATGGAGCACCATCGCAGGAAGAGTATGGGTAGTGGCAGGAAGGGGTAGGGTTTGGGTGACAGAAATGGACAGCCCCCCAGCACTCCTGGGTCAGACTGCGAAACAGCTCCAGCAGGAGATGGCCCATTGACTGGGAGCTTGAGACCCCTTAGACAGACCCTGAGCATATGAGCAGGAACCAGCCAGCCAAGCACCAGAGACAGAGAATGCTCAGTGCCACCTCAGAACCCTGGCCAATCCCACCCAGTGTTGGCCGGACACAGGATGGAATTTAGTGAAGGGGGCCTTCTGGTCAAGAGAAGGCGCTGCAGCAGGGACTGTACTGATGGACCAGCCCCCACATGCTGCAGCTTTGCCTGACCACCAGACTTGTACACTCAGCCCCATACTCAGCCAGTGGATCCTCCACTCACTGCTTGGAAGAGGGGATGGCTGGTGAGCAAGGATCCAACCAGCAGTAGGACCCACCAGTACTGATGGGAGGGGAGAATCAGAAAATATGGGGCAATTTACCTCCTCCCCCTTTTTTTTTAAAGTAGGGACACCGGCAAGAAGGCTTAAATATGGGACTGTCCCTTTAAAAATGGGATAGCTGGTCATCCTACTCAATGCAGTTTGAGTCATGGGAACTGAAATTGGTTAATCTTAAATTAGAGGCGGAATGACGCAGAAGAGCAAGAGAGCAGAGGGTCAATACTGAATTTACTGCAAATGGGCACAGAACATTCATTTCTTCATTGGTTATGGGCATGTGAGCTAGGTATGAGCCAGATTAACAGCTGATTTCTTTTCAGACAAATCAGGAGCAGTAGTATTAAGAAATTATTCATTTTGAAAGAAGCATGAAGGGAAGTATTTTGAGCCTCATTAGAGGAGCAAACAGTATATGGAACATTTGTGTTTTATTTCAGATGCAACCAGGAGGGCATGCAATGAAGTGTGTTGGACAGAAACTTGTGTCAGACTCACAAAATTGCTTTGATTTGAATCAAACCCCCAGGAAAGCACTGTAGGCACTTTAGCGGTTAGGCCGCTCAGATCTTTGGCAAAATAAATTGCATTTTAATAGTGTGGGCAAAAGGCTATATTGCAAATACCATTGGTACAAGGACAAACAGCTTTAGGTCAAATTCAGTAACAGTGGTTCTTGTTTGCAACCCTGGGGGCACTTCCAAGTTAGAGAGAAATTTCTTCAGGCCTAGTGCCTGGGGTGCCCTTTCCAGTCCAATCTCTATTCAAGCAAACAGGAGACCACAAGTTTCCAGATCAGGCTCACTTGGTGGTAGGGTGACCAGGTGTCTGGTTTTCAAAAATGGACCCTGGTTGCTCCAGTTTAGTACTGCTGACTGGGCCATTAGAAGTCCAGTTGACAGTACTGCAGGGCTAAAGCAGGCTAGTCTCCACCAGTACTGGCATTGCACCCAGAAAGAAGCCAGCAGGTCTGCCTCTTAGATGCTTCCCCCACCCTGAGCACCGGCTCAGCATTTCCATTGGCTGGTTCCCACCTAGTGCAAGCTGGGTGTGGCCAGTGGGCAAGAGCAGCAAGTAGAGCCTCCTAACACTTCCTCCTGCTTAGGTGTCAGACCTGCTGGCCACTTCCTGGGTGCAGTGCAGACCCAAGTAAGGAAAAGAGTCTGTCTTAGCTACCCTGCACTGCTGACTGGGAGCTAGCCAAGGTGAGCCTGCACCACAAACCCCAACCTCCTACCCCAGTCCTGCCCCCTCCTGAACTCCAACCCCCTCATCTCCAGCCCCACCCTAGAGCCCTTACCTCCTCCTGCACCCCAGTCACCTGCCTCTACTGCAGCCCCGTCTGACACTTTGAATCCCTTGGCCCCAGCCTACAGTCCTGTCCAACATCCCAAACCCCCCACTCCTAGACCCCTCCCAAGCCCCTCCCCCGTGCCACTCCCAACTCCTTGTTCCCGGCTAAAGCCCACTGAACCCTGAGTCTCTCATTTCTGACCCCACCACAGAGTCTGCACTCCCAGTTAGAGCACTCTCTCAGTGAAAATGAGTGTGTGTGTGTGGGGGGGGGGGGAGGTGAGAGTCATCAAGGGAGGGGAATGTAGTGAGTGGTGTGGGGTCTCAGGGAAGGAGGAGTGTCAGGGTGTACAGTTTTGTGCAACTGTATCTGGGGGTGCCCCTCTGCACTAGCTTCCTATTCAGTGTCTGTTGTTCCCCATAAATCTCACCCAGACCTGGTCCAGACTGCATGTCCAATATCAAACCCCAGAGGCGGTTCAACAAAATGTGCTGTCTAAGGGAACACATCAGTGTGCCACCTCCCCACTGCTCAGATGTGGCCCAGCTGTTCCCCCCTGCTCCCCATGGACAGGAAGTTGGGCCAAATTTGAGCATTTGACAAGGAGACCTGGCACAAGGGGTCACACAGTGCCACATAGCTTTGGCTTGGTTGCTCCTCTGTGAGAGAGAGGTGGCCAGGCCCAATCTGGCAGGGAGCTAGCTAGCTTGCCTATCTCACCCTATTCCACAATAGTTCCAAATTCCTATTCTCCGTGCAGTTTCCTCTGCATCCCCTCCCTGCAGTTTCTGGCTGGTCATGCTGCTGCAGCTTCCCAAAAATGCCAGATCACTTTTCAGTTCATGGTCTTTTCATGGCATTTTTGTCCTCTTCTGCCTGCTGCCAGGAAGAAGGAAATGTGCAGTGGGGAGATAGTTCATAGAAATTGTCTTCTGCTTAGCAAGTCCATCACACATGTTTATTTTTTATCCCATTTATAGCTACGGTTATCTTGAGGGTTCCCTTTAAAAAAAAAAGGGAGGCAAGGTGGGAGGAATATCCATATGCCCCACAAGCTTGCGTTAATGGATTATGCATGCCTATGGGGATTCTATTAAAAGAAAAGCATCATTTGATCTGGGTTTAGAGGAGACCAATTCAGGAAATGCTGATATGCTTTTATGAATTGCATTTTGTGTTAGTTTACACAATTAAAAATAATCAAGCAAGACAAAAATTATCTGCTAATTATCTGAGCAATCTCGCAAACATGATGTGCAAGTGTTTTTTCTACCCATAACTTTATCCCCAGAGCCTCTTACAACAAAGATGCACAAAATGTAGTAGCACTCTTTATTTGGGGATTACGCTACAATCTGCTGTACAGGTATTTACTTCTGTGCACTAATCTTCCTGATTCAGCGGTACAGAATCAGTAGTCAGTCTATAAAGTGTCAAAGACTACAAGGACATTGATATACTCTAATTAAACTCAGGTCCCCATGAAGTGTATCAAGCAACACTACTCAGAGGCAATAAACTACTTTTGCCACATTAGAGAGAGCTTTAGAATTTGGCAAAGAAAGAAATACAAATAAATCATTATTTTAATGACTATGAAAGATTTTGCCAGACAGGGGGAATATGGAAGCAATCCCAGTGAGATAACTCAAGCACTGCCAGTTCCATGTTGCATTAATAGCTGAAACCAAGCAGCCTTTGTGAAATGCAAGAAAATCATTACAAGTGTCTGATTTACTTGGGTAACTTTTCTTGGCAGTAGTTGCTTAGCATTTACATCAGGCTGCAAAAGGATTGTGTTCTGACTGCTTATTTTTGTAAACTTCATTGAAACAAAATGAAGTATTTTGTTATCCCTGGCAGCATCTGGTGAGATTGCACTCTGCAATTTGCGTACCTTTCCCCCCCCCAATAGTTTTTTTGGAAGAGGCTTTTCTGAAATTTGGCCCATCTACATTGGGCCAAATTTCAGAAAAAGCCTCCTCTTTCAGAAGAGCCCTTCTTCCTCGTGGGAGGAGGAAGACAGGGCTTCTGAAAGATTATATCTGCTCTTCCGCAAAAAAAAGCAGAAGAACAGACGCGTTCCCTGGACACGGTGGAGTTTTTCCAGGATACTATGTAGATATAGCCTCAGTGAAAGGACTGTACTTTCCAATAGAAGATTTCTAAAAGCAAATTGAGTGCAATGAATAACAGAGGGCAGAGAACAGGCAGCTTTGCGTCACCAGAAAGGGAAGCTGATGCCTTGTGTATTTCTTTATGCTATTTCTAGTGCCATCATTCCAAATGCATAATCTTGTTCACATGTTGACTGCCATAGCTTTTTCTAATAAAGTTATAATAAAGCTTTTGGATCAGGCTTTATTATATGCATGGATTTTTTCTAGTAAACATCTTCCTTATTTAAGACTGGAAGCGTGTTTTACAATATATCATGCTAATTATTATGATAATTAAGCTGAAAATGTTATTTTTATTATTCAGTTTTCCATGTACCATATAAAATACACTTTCCAAAACAATTTGTTATGCTTTGGCACCAATTACACAATAAAGAGGAAGAATAGCTAGTAGTCAATTAAACAAACAAGCACAGCATGTGGTTTTTATGGTACCCTTTTCTAACTGACTGATTACAAAATTACAGTGTAGCCCAACACTGATCTAATCAGACTTTCTGAGTAAGATCAAAGCAATACTGCAGCTGGCCCTATATCTTGAGTTTAAAGCTTCTTCAAGACAATGGTTGGCCAAGATAGGTGTTTTACTAGTAAACTGAACAAATGCTTCACAAAGTGGAAATGGAAATATGAATCTTATGTTGAAGGTTACTGTTTTCACTAGCAGTGGAAATAAAGGACAAGATCAATCAGATCAGGAAACAGTCCCCTGTGAAGTAGCAAAGGTTAGGAAGAGCACTGTTGGATAACATATAAATTTGGGATTAGCACCTCAATATTTATCAATAACTCTCATCTTATTTTCTGAAAGATTTATACAATATTTACTGTACAAGAAACATACAGGATAACTCAGGATGCAAAACATAAAAATTACAGGCCTGTACACAGGAACTTGTGTGTGTGCGCGCACACACGCATACTTCTTTTGGTAAATGTGGACCGCAAGGGTGTGACTGCACTCATCATGGTCCTCTAAGCAAGTGTGGAAATCAGCCCCAGCCATTCCCTGGCTGGTTAGAACATGGGGGAGGGAAGCTTGGGCAGCATGCCGCTTCTGCCTTTCCCTGGCTGGCTGCAGCATGCTTACTTGGGAGACCTTGGGGGGTGCTTTCATATCTCCCGTGTGTACAGGCCTGAATTAGACAGGAAAGAAATCTCTCTCTGTGCTAGCCATATCACAATGTAGAGATTTTTTTTTTTTTTTTTTTTAAAGGGAGCACTAATCAGAGTTCTGAGTATGGAGTCATCCCCTGAGCCATAAGCTTCAGTACCCTACGCTAGTGCTTCACAGAAGAAAAAAAAAAATCTATCTAGGTCTATTGGCCCTTTAGCAATACACAGGTTCTCTCTATTGTGGTGATTAGGCTTTTATACTGTGCCTTATAGATAAAACAGAAGAGATTGCAGGACTTCCCAAATCATCTATCACCACCCTGGGAAAGGAGGACAGATTTAATTTGAGCAAATTAGACTTCTACATAGCTGCTATGTGGCCTCTCTCCAGAGAGAGAGTAAAGCAAACATGAGACTGGGGTTCTGAATTTATAACTTCAGTGTCCGAGATAAAATGACCTTGCCTTGTCTAGATGGAAATGATAGTGTTAGGCTCCAATAATTATCATAATCAATAAATAAGCCATTCAAATAATTTACTCATCTTGCTAAAAAACCCTGGGGGGCGGAGGGGGGGGGGGGGGAAATTCTGCTCACCCAAACAAATTTAACTTTTCTCCTGAATAATCTGCTTCAGTCATTTTTGCTAGTGCTCATTGTAAGTCATAACGTAGGTTAGGGACCCACTATGCTAGCTTCAGGTTATTAACCAAACCCTCTAGCTCTGATTTGTTCCTACTGGGCTTTCTTGTGAGCCATCAAAACAGCAGTCTTCTGCACAGATTTTCTTTTAGAGCCTCCCTTACTGTAGTCCTAGATGTAACTAAGGGTTTATTGATTTCTGAGAAAAAGGAAAGAAAAAAAAAAAAGCTTTGACAAAGGCCAGGCATTCCTCATTCTGTAGTAAAGCCAATTTACTTTCCACTGAGAGGGAGCCTGCTGAGAAGCTATGCACTGAAAACAATCAAAATTGCTGTACAATCAGATATTGCAATATTCCTCAAGGATATAGCAGTGGAAGTTTGCATTAAGGATGGAGTAATAGTCTGCTATCATGAATGTTGAGAGCTACAGTTCCATGAGGGAAGCAGTATGTTGACTGGTACTCTTTATAAGAAATCAGAAGATTCTGCTACTTACATTCAATCTAGTGCTCTGTGTTCTAATTCTCACAAAGGCTATGTCTACACTACAGAGTTTATCCTGGAAAAACTCTGCCGCATCTAGGGAATGAGGCTGCTCTTCCAAAATTTTTTTTAGAAGAGCAGACATGCTTTTTTGGCATTCCTATTAACCGAGTTTTTAGGAGGAAGAAGGGATGTTCCGAAAAAGGCGTTTTTTCCCCAACATTTGGCCCAGTGTAGATGGGCCAAATGTCGGAAAAGCCTCTTAGGAAAAAAGAAGTGGAAAAAACTACTCCAATTGTGGTTTGCAATTGGTGTCGCTTTTTTCTGGAAGAACAGTGTAGTGTAGACATAGCCAAAGTGAGCAGTCTTTTCTTTCTTTTCAATGAATTCTAATTATTTATAAGGTTGATCATTAATATTCTTTTTTTGCCCAAGCCAAACCTTTTTAGCAACTTTTTAATGACTATTAATGTACATTAAAAACCTTTTCATGTCTATTTTTTCCTTAAATAGCCCTAAATATTTTTTACCAATTGTCTGAGCTAGGCAAAGGGCTTACATAGATATGCAAGTGGCATCAAATTGAACATGTCTCTATATGTAGCAAGAATTTTTGAACTCACATCTACTCTGTTCCAAAATTTCAGACAATGTTCTAGCATCACTGGCCAAAATCAGAGAACAGAAGTGGGGAGGGAGAAATGAAGGACCCCTGGAGCCTCTGCTTTCTGTTTAGCACAACCATGGCTTCAAGCATCTCTGCATATGCCTTTATAGCAAACTGGTTGATGGCATCCCTTAATGCCTTCCAGCATAACACCGGAGAAGGGGTGAGCAAACTAGAGACAGAAGTACTACCTCATCTATGGACATCTCCCTCTGGAGGAGAAAAAGTGGTCACCCTTACAAGTTTAACTCCTAGTCCAATGAGGGACCAGGACATGGCGCATCTGTACACAAACCCTTCAAAGGACACTCTCTAAATGACTTAGCCACCTGCATTCTGCTACAAAGACCTTTTACATCTGCACTTGAAAGGGAATCCTCTGAACTGTCATTCATGTTAAAATTCGACACTTGCCAACAAGGACTTAACAAGAATTTGAACTTTCTCACCCATTACCAAGACAGTTTCCCCAATTATCACCTGTAATAACATTAACTCACAAACATCCCACTCTCCCTACCTTTAATATCAGCAATTCACAGACACTTACCTTCCTTCCTCCCCCTTCCCCCCCTCCCCGCATCCCCCTTCTGTTCTGCAATGTGATTTGTCCTTTTCATATTTGTTCATTTTTTTAATTGTATCCTTTGGTATATATGGTTGTGACTACTTTCTTCCACTATTTGATCTGAGGAAGTGGGTCTGGCCCACGAAAGCTCATCATCTAATAAACCATCTTGTTAGTCTTTAAAGTGCTACATTGTCCTGCATTTTCCTTCAAAGGAGGGAAGAAACAGGCTGTCAGTGGGGATCCTGGATGGAGGAAGAAATAGGGGGCATGGGAGAAGAATATGAGTGCCTGGTATAAAGAGGAATGCTGGGGGGCTGGAAAAGAAACATCCAGTGGGAGAGTGAACACTATGGGAGCCTGAAGAGAATCCTTGAAATAGAGGGATGTGGAATGGGGGCACACAGGGACTTTGTGGGGGTGGAAAAAGGGGCAAGAGAGGATTGCAAGGATCATGTAATTGCATGTATGCACTAAACTTGGCCTCTACTAGCTATGAAGTCTGACTCCTGGTAATATTATAATACTGCTGTCTGTTTCAGATAAGCAGGATTAATAATGGGATCTACTCCTGAACACAATTAATATAACATTCACCAGATTTCAGGGTAATACAGATATGGGTGTAGATTCATGTTTTAGAATTCTGGTCTGTATCTAGAACAAACATATTAGGTGTTCCAAATGGGACGACGAAATATGGAGTCAGAAACTCTTAGAATTGTACATGTTCGTTCTCTTTTGTAAAAGACAGAAAAAAAATTGAATTTCACATCTAAAAGGTCAAAGTTACATGTAAGATTTTTTCAGGAGGTATTTTGTGCGGCTTGCCTCTGTTAGAAAAATCTTAGTAAAGTTTTTCATTGTATATTTGATTTAAGATTGAGCTTTGTCAACTAACCTAAGTTGAAATCACCTAGTGTTTCCTCTGTGTCTCTGTTGTCCCCTATGTTCAGGAGGGTCAATAAATACCATTCTGACCAGTGACGTAGTGAAGGGGAGGGGCAGTTGCCCCTGGGTGCCACGCTGGTGGGGGGAAGAGGGGGCAGTTTAGCTACCAAAAGTTGTGTTGACGGCCTGACAGCAGAAGGAAGGAGGGTGCTAGGACCCTGCAGGCACTGGCCACTTCCACACCTGCAAGAAATCAAACCTGAGCTCAAAGCGCTTGATGGGGGTGGCACACAGGGCAGGGGTTCAGGCTGAACATGCACAGAACACAGCTGGTACATAGGCCTTCTGTGCGACTACAACCCCCACGATCCCTTTCACTGCCAGTCAGTCCAAGGCGCCGCCCATTGGGCTGCAGTGTCCAGGTCCTCGCCTGTAGCCTGCCCCTCTGACAAACCGCAGCTGCTAATTGGTCAGAGGGTGCGTCAGTCTGGCTAGAAGTGGAACAGCCTTGTGCACTGGAGGGAGCCTCACGTGGCAGCGGGACAGACAGGGGGGTGCGGCCGGAGATTGTTTTTTTAAAATTTATGTTCTTATTTTTGCTGTCTTAGAAATAAACAACATATACATAGTAATAAATGATTGGGGGGACTGCAAATTTTGCCTTTGGCCTCTGGGCACATAACACCTTTGCTATGCTGCTGATTCTGACTCTCTCAGTAACTGGGTTTGCGATCTTTGAGTAATTCAGAAAAAAAACAACTCCTGTTGAGATGTTTACAGTATTTGATGTTGTACATAAGTGTCACCTGTGGCTGAAGGGTGTGTGAAGGGTCTCCCTGCCATGCGCTGCTCCCTGTCCTACCGCAGCCCCTCCTCATGGGGGTCTGCCCCCAACACCCATCTTCTGCTCCCTGCAACCCACCTGCCCACATCCTCATAGACTTTAAGGTCAGAAGGGACCATTATGATCATGTAGTCTGACCCCCTGCACAGTGCAGGCCACAGAATCTCACCCACCCCTCCCAGAATAATCCTCTCACCTATATCTCAGATATTGAAGCCTTCAAATACTTTGAAGACCCCAAGATGCAGAGAATCCTCTAGCTGTGATCTGTACCCCATGCTACAGAGGAAGGCAAAAAACCTCCAGGGCCTCTGCCAATCTACCCTGGAGGAAAATTCCTTCCCGACCCCAAATATGGCGATCAGCTAAACCCTGAGCATGTGGGCAAGACTCATCAGCCAGACACCCAGAAAGTTCTGAGTATCCTACCTCAGCCCTCACCCTCCCCCCCAGAATCTGTCCCCAACACCCATCTCTCACCCCCCTGCCTCAGCTGCCTATTTCCTACCCCCACCCCTCATACCCATATCCCTCTCCCTGCTGCACCCTCTGGCCTGGCTGCCCAAGTCCTACCCCAGACTCCTCCCCATGGGGTCTGCGTCAACCCCCAAGCTGCTCCTCATTTTAGCCTCACACTGGGGGCGGGGGCGGAGATGGTAGGGGATAGGACAGCCCCTTGCCCAGCATGGAGGCAGGGGAGGAAATGCACTGCAAGACACTCACCCAAGAAGCCCCTTCAGGCAGCAGCTGGTCTCGGTGAGGTCCTTCCTGTCCTCTTGCTCCACAGGGAGTCCCTTTCTCATGGGGTTGAGGGCTGTCAATCATGTCACACCCTCCTCATATTTTTCCTTCTGCCTCACAGGTACAGCAGCCAGGGGCCACCGACTGAGACTGCTGCTTTGGGCACTGCTCTGGTTTGTAGCTCACTGAATATTCATGGTGCTTGAGCACCTAGGGTCTACATAGCTCAAAATGTTCTCATTTGATGAAGTGGTTTTACCCATGAACTAACACTGCTACCCCTCAAATTCGACATGCAGTGTTCAAGTCCTGGTCCCATGGTGAATGACTCTAGAATAGCATTATCCGGGATTCCCTGAAGCACCAGTATCTTCCTGGCAGGGGGTGAACGGTGAGGTAGGTCTCCAACTCCCCCTTGCCATGAGGCCCCCCCCCCCATTCTTTGATCCTTCTGTCTCTCCCTCCTCCCCAAGATTCCAGCTCCTGGCCAGGCTGGAATCTAGATCTGGGCCATGGTAAGAGCCACCAGGGAAGCCCAAGTCACTGTGCGGAACCCTGGGGACACAAGCTGGGGACTGTTCTCCAATGGAAGATGGAGTGTCAGGAGCTCCCCGGACTGTTTTCTGGTGCCTAACTCTGGCTTTCAGCCTGGCCAGGGGAGAAAGGAGGAGCAGGCAGCGGGACTCCTGCATGGGTTCTGGTTTTGCATTTTGAAAAGGTGGCCACCCTCATCTATATCTACAGCAGGTTTCCATTTGTGAATCACTAAGAGGAGCTAGGTGCCTATGTTTAACAGAAGGTAGGGCTTTGCACATTACTTTCCTCACTTGGGTTAGCATGCTTTTTTGGGGACCCTATTCCTACGGTCCCACTCTCTCTCACCATTCATTGTACATAGCCTTGGTGTCTAACTAGCCTTTGTGGATCACAAGCTTGCTACTGTGATTTTCTTGGAACCCCTGGGCAGTGGTTAGTAGCATCAGGAGAAGGCTGTGCCTCCTCATACAGCCTGGTGTGGCCCTGACCATGATCTGCCTCCAGGCTCAATCCTGCCCGTTTCTAGTTCTCTTCCTGCTCTTTGCAGCTGAGAGGCTGGGGCAGGCAGGCTGGGCTCAGAGCTCACAAGGTCTCAGGCTGGGGGTGCTCCCGCCATGCTACTTACCTAGTACTCCAGGGTTGGGGCCGCACAGAAGGGGATGGCAGCTCTGGGTTCCGCAGGGGAGGTGGGTGCAAGGGAAGGGCTAGCACCTCAGGCAGAAAGGTAAAGGAGTGGGGAACTAGCCTCCTCCAATAGCCTCTTTACCTGCCGCCCACGTAGGGACCTAAAAGTTAGGCTCAGAGGTGTTACAATACTGAGCATCAAAGTTGCTTGACAGATCAATCCCTAGGTTCTCAATAGAAAGGATGAGGCAAATAATACAGACAATTTTGGAAAGAAGAATCCTGGTGTTTCACCTTATCTGGAAATAAATGAGGATTCTGCCCCAGAGTGAAGGAGAGACCAGCAAATACTTTAATTGATTAGAATATTCAAAGAAAACAATCATTAAATGGCACGTACTCATTTAAACATGAATTTACTGGCATGAACATTGATGGAAATAGCAAATATTAGATAACATGGAGGAAAGGACATGATGTCTTCTGGCATTTTCAACAGGCTTTAGATCAGAGCCTAGTCACAGAAAGTGAATACTAAATTAGTATTAAAAAACGACTGAAGGTATTAGGATCTTTGAATCAGGAAATGAAAGTATGATATAATCAATACTTTTATTATGTTAAAAAGATCTTTAGTTTTGGAAAAAATAGTTATGTTTCTTTGAATGAATAAGATTTATGTTCTTAAATCTTTTCAGCCAGCTGGCTGCTAATTACCCAAAGTTGTCTTTATATGTCATAATGCTCTAGTATTATAGCATATGGCTTGCTTAGCTCTGAAATTACTTTTTGGTATTACTAAAAGGTAATAGAGCTAGCGGTTCTAGAAAATCTCAGGTGGTAAAAACTGAAAGCAAAGTTTATTAGAAAATTATGTGGAAAATTTTAATAGCAGTATTGGAGGGAAACAAATGCTACAATCAAAGCCTGAGGATCTTTAACAAATTTGTGACAGACTTTTTAGTTAAAAACAATTGTAAGTGGACCAACATGAGTTTTCAGCAGATGGCTTCACGAGCAAAGGAGATACAGAAGACAAAGGTTATAGAGCAAGAAAAAATAAGACGGGGGAGGGGTGAAAGGGAGGAGGGAGTCAGAGTAAACAACCTGTCACAAATACAGATGAGCAATGTGCATTACTCATCGCTTTCTACATTAAAAGAAGAAAAAAAGTGTAACTAATGCTTCCAACTAGAGATTGCATCTCTCTGCTTTCAAAATCTTCTACAGCAGAAGTTTGCACAGAAACATGGTACAAAAATAAACTCCTGGATTTACACTCTGATTTGGGTACAATAACAAGGGTCTAATCTCACATCTCTTGAATTCAGCGGCAATATTCCCATTAACTCTAAGGAAAGCAGGATTAGACCGTTAGAAAAACCTGTGAGTAACTGCCAGTTCCTAGGTACCTTTACTGTGCTGCTGCATGTATCCTATATATTGTATTTTTATCTCTCTGAACTCCAAATAGCCTAATAAACTCAGGCTTTACTGCTAAATGCAAAACTGTCCTCAGCTCTGCTATTCATTTTTCTCTTTTGCATTCCAACCATCTCTCCATGCAGCTGAACTGGTTTGACACCATATGCAAGGGGATTTTGACACCTACTTTAAGAGAAGAGAAACGATGACTCCTTCAGCACCCTTCTACAGTTTCACAGCTATGAGGGCCTTCCAGAACCTATACTCTAGACCCAGAAGACTGGCTTAAGGTAGGCAAACTCCAGCTACGTCAATAATGTAGCTGGAGTCGTCATACTGTAAGACGAGCTTAGTACCATCTTTACAGTGGGAGGTCAATGGAAGCAAATGCTCCCATCAGCTTCACTTATTCCTTGTGACTGTAAGGAGTACTGGGGCTAACCAGGGGGCACACTCAGCATTTGATTTAGTGGGTCCTTACTTGACCCACTAAATCAAACACTGGGAATTAATTAAGTGTAGCAGAGTATTTTAACTCAGAAGGGAGAAAAGAAGAGAGGAAGTTGTGTTGACTAAGGCATTGAATTCTGAGAAAGTATGAAAGCCACCTTTTTCTCATTTGTACTTTTCTGGTTTGGAATTTGGCATTTTAAAAAAATGTATGCATGGAAGGAATGTCTCCAGAGGCTCTTGCAAAATTGATTTCAATTTAGATTTTTCTAACCTCTATGATAAAAGCCTATTCAGAGAGGGACGTTTTAGGTTCAAAGCTTCTGGTGAACTCTTCTCTGTTGTTCTGATAACTGGGTTGTGTAACTTGCTTTCTCTCTGTGCCGTGTAATTTTCGCAAGGCAGGAATCTGTCTGTAGTCATTTTACATCCAGCTTTGCTTGACTAGATTGTATTCATTGGCTCATTTGGATTGTGACATGTTGAGTTTTATTAACAGAGAGAGAAGTCGAAATAGACTTGATGTGTTTTACAAGCATTTTACATTTCTTAGAATAAATCATAAGCAATTCTATTCTGGATTTTCTATGTGGATTTGCTCTGAATTTAAAAAATGAGAGAATGTTTGTATTAAGCTTGTGCATAGTTAGGGCATGGAGCAATGAAAAAGTTGTCAGACTAGAACCGTATTTGCCAACAGTGTAGCACAAAGGCTTCCACAATCCAGAAAAAGTATAGCTAAAATTAGCCTTGAGGTTGACTCACTTATGACAGTTGCTAACAGAAGTGAAAGTTGCTAACTCAGTTTTTTCCTAGACTTGATATCATAATTAAAATCATGGTTCTTAAATTCCACTTTATAGACATACACACAAGTTTTTAAATTTTTCAGCCACCTCACAAGAGAAAATTTGTTTATAGGTATGTACAAATGAGTGCTAAACCATGCTTTTCTTCCTGTATATGCAGAAAACAGAGTGGAACATACTTTACACATTTGGAAAAAAAAGAATATCTCAGTGGAAAGATAAAAAGTATTAGATAAGATGTCAGGGTCATGGCTCATAGTAAGCTACTAAAGACTCATGCCAGTGAAAACTGCAGCAGAGTCAAGAGGACAATCTTGCTCTGTGCTCCATGGGATAGGAAACAGTTTGGAAGAAATTATTCATTAATCTGTCCTTAGCTGGTTGTTTTTCCACAGACCATTTCCTTTTTAATCTGAAACATGTATGATTCAGTCACAGTTTAGAAAGGCCTTCCACTGTCTAGTAATATAGTAACCTCATCATCCCTGAAAGGAAAATATTGACAGCAGGGCCTGACCCTAGCTTCTCCTGTTGATCTCTGCCCCTTTTGTCCATGTCTAAGATTTTCTGCTATTGCTACTACTGGCACAGTTCTACTGGTAGTAGCTATGGTGGAAGCTATTGCATAGGCAACATACCATCTCATAGCTGAGTGCCAGTCTAGATGACACAGGCATTGTCCATGTTATTTCCACCAAGCACAGAAAAGTTACCATTGGTGGATCGATGATGAGAACTCTAGTTCTCATTCAGACAATGCCTTTGGCAGATAATATGCCAGAGAAACTATGATTTCAAGTGTCTGTTGTTTTCATTCCTAAACTGACACAGCATTCAGGCTTTTAAAGCTCCTTTGAGGTGCTCATTATACCTAACACTGCTCGTAAAATGCTTCCATACAATTAAATGGCAAAGCACCCAAAACTCAATGGTTCAGGATAGAGTCCTGTATCAGGATATTAGCCTCTGACTTTCCTCAGTCATTCACTAACAGTCATTGTATTGGGCAAATGTCAGAGCTTTCTATTCTTCTGCTCACCATTCCTAATTAAAACCTTCTTAGAAAGTGGATCCACACAATAGTAGCAACGATCCACTTTCATATACCATCCAAATAAACACCTTCCAGTCCAAGGTTCCTTAGGTATACCAGTAACTCATCTTCCTGTTTGACACTTAACGCTTCTGACAAAAGTTATTTCTAAAGTTAGGGCAGTTCAGACTATTTATTCTGTTAAAATTCTGGCAACTTAGTATGTACTTGCATATTGGATTCATATACTCTGGCATGAACTTCTGTTTTTTTTCTGTCCTCCCTTCTACCAACCCCAAATCCACCTCTCATCATGTAGTTCCTAACTCTGAAGTCTTCTTCCTATTTATTTTGAGTCTCTTGACCTATTCTCTCTTGCCTCCCTTTCTCCTTCATTCCAACCTTCCTTCCCTCCTTCAAATTGAACTGCCTGATCATTGCCACTGGCTCATTTTCATCTGCATCCAGGCATATTCTTGTCTCCAGTTCCTGAAGGCAAGTCTAGACTACCCTTGGCTTCTGAAAGATATGCAAATTGTGTGAATTTGCATATCTTCTTCTGATCCCTTTTTCCGAAGAGTTTTTACAAAAAAGAAAAGCAGTACCCCCCCTTTTTCGAAAGAACTCTTATTCATCAAAAATGAGGTTTACAGGGTTCTTTAAAAAAAGGGTGTGCGCGCAAAAAAACCCGTCTAGACTGCTTTTTTTTTAAACTTCCAAAAAAGGGATCAAAGATGATATGCAAATTCACGCCAAACTTGCATATCTTTTCGGAAGCCAAAGGTAGTCTAGACGTGCCCTGAGATTCCATCTCCCTCTGTTGTGTATTGTATCAACAACAACTGACCTACACATACCACTGAGAACCTGCTTTATGTATATGGCTACTGTTGCTCATGCTTTGTATGGTGCAGGGTTGGGCTTGGGTGCACTTCAGACCTAGCTTCATGAAAGGCCTATGTCAATGTCTATACAACAGTCTTGCACCCTCCAGTGTGAATGCCCCACTACACTGACATTACTACACCTCCATGAGATTGTGGTGAGGGTGACTGTCAATACCGACACTGTATTACTTACATTGGCTGCTGGCTGTCAATTTCACATCTCACTCTGCAACATGGGGCTCATAGAAACTGAAAAGAAAGACTGGTAGGTTCTATGCTGTGGATCCTGTGGATTCAGGGTTGGAGCTGTCACTCCAGAGTACGCAGGGAGCTGCAGCCCTGAGCCTGACTACTGCTCAGCTCTCAACTCCCCACAGAGCTAACAAGCTGAGACCAAGCAGCAGGATTCCACATTGTCCTTTTTAAGTGGTGAGAGCTTTCCTGGTGAGGAGGTGCACCACCAATAGAAGGAGAGTAGCATAGACATGAAAAACCACAGTGACTACTGCAATGGCTGCATGTCAACTGAAGTTTGTAGTGTCAACATGCCCTAAATCTATATCGTTCACTGACAGTGTACAAATCTCCATGGAGATGCTTGCTCATGGAGAGAATGGGGTCAGAATACAAATGGTCATTTAGGCTGTGTTTTAATATATCTGGATATGAGTTCATGTGGAGTTTATAGCTATGCAGTTAATTTTCAGATTGGGATCTGGTGCAAATATACATTATATTCACCATAATCACTAAAAGTCAAAAAGAAACTAGATACTATTAAATGGACGATCACAAGGAAGGAGATACTGAACGAAGATTCTCTCTCCAGAGAAATTCTAGGAATACACTACTTAAAGAAAGAGGGGTACTTCTAGACTACAGGCTCTTGTCAACAGAGGCTGTGTCGACAGATGCGGTCAACAAAGCTTCTGTCTACAAAGAGTGTCTAGACTACATCCAGTTCTGTCGACAAAGCAAGCCACTTTGTTGACATGAGTGTAGACGCAATAACGACTTCTGTCGACAGAACTCTGTCAACAAAAGGCATTATTCCTCCTAAATGAGGTTTACCGCTTGTGACGGGGCAAGCCCGCACCAGGCGGGGGCAACCCCTCGGGAGGCGTTGTGGAGCGGGAGGCCAGGCAGCCACCGGCTTTGCCCGGGCTGCTTGGCAGCCGCGCGCGCCGCCCCCAGCCCCAGCGCGGAGGGGGGAGGTGACATCATGAGAGGCGCGCCGCGGCATCAGCCGCATTGCCGGGGCAACGTGCCGACGTCCGGGCGGAGCGGGGGGGGTCAGCCGAGACGCACTGACGCCGGAACACCGGCGCCAGGTTTAAAACGCCGACACTGGGAGCAGGAAAAGGGGGAAGCAGGAAAAGGGACGGAGGCGAGCGGACGGCCCGCCAAGGAGTCAGCGGACCCACTCCCGGCAGTTCCCCGGAGCAAACCCCGAGCGGGGACGGTGAGTCTTCCGCCGGCGGAGGGGGAAGAAAGTGGCCCAGGGCAGAGTCAGGAGTGACTGGTGGGCTGGTGTGTTAAGGGTGCACACCCCGTCAGCCAAGGCGGGTCGAGCCAAACCCGCACCCTTAGGGCCCTGGGCCGGGGCCCGTGAGAGTGGGTGGGCCCGGGCCCCCCTTCCCCTCCCGCCTTACTTGGGAGAAGGAAACCGAAGACAAAGGTGGACCAAGAGGGTAGACAGGAGGACTCTGAGCACTGGTGCAGGGACACATCACGGGAGAAACTTGGGGGTACCGCCGCGAGATGGCGGTGGGGCGTCACACCGCTGTTGACAGCACTCTGCAGTAGTGTAGATGCAGGTATAGTTTTGCCGACAAAAGTCCACTTTTGTGGACAAAACACTGTAGTCTAGACACACTCTAGTTGATCAAGTTGAATAGGCATCATAGAGATTGGCAAGAAGACCTATTAAAAGATTAAATTAAAGTAGGAGAGCAAAGAAATAGCACAGTCAGAAGTGTGATACCTTTCCTGATATTTGCCAGAATCCTCACTTCATGTACTGACAAATTTAGACCTAAGCTGTAGTAGACAGTTCCATTAATATAACAATTAATAGGCCTAGCCTAAAGGATGAGTTTCCTGCTCAACCTCTTTTCTTTTGTCCTCTATGTGAGCTCCAATTTTGGTGCTACGCTATGCATTGAGACTTTTCCTTCAAATCCCCGTTTTCTTTTATAGGATGCTACTTTAGTAGGGGTGATTACAAAGTAACTATTTAATAAATAATTTGTGGCTATGCTGAAATGAGAATTGTGTCCTTATTGTACTAGGTACTATACAAACAAGAGAAAACTGACCCTTTTCCAAAAAGTTTAATCTAAAACTAATAAAAGAAAGTTCTTCACACAGCATGTAGTCAACCTGTGGAACTCCTTGCCAGAGGAGGCTGTGAAGGCTAGGACTACAACAGTTTAAAAAGAAGCTAGATAATTTCATGGAGGTTAGGTCCATAAAAGGCTATTAGCCAGGGGATAGAAATGGTGTCCCTGGCCTCTGTCAGAGGCTGGAGAAGGATGGCAGGAGACAAATCCCTTGATCATAGTCTTCGGTCCACCCTCTCTGGGGCACCTGGTGCTGGCCACTCTCTGCAGACAGGCTACTGGGCTAGATGGACCTTTGGTCTGACCCAGTACAGCTGTTCTTATGAGATTTACAGGCATATTACACTCCGGTTCTGCTACTGCTCCCATTCATGTCATTTGGAAGACTCCCACTGACTTCATGGGTATGGGATCATGCCTTAAGAGCGTAGGATGTGAAGTTTAATTCTTACTAGAGATCCTTGCCATCCAAAGCCAACCTTTTAACTTAGGCAATATGACTGAGGGTATGTCTACACAGCATAGTTTTTTCCCCAGAAAACCGGCCATTTTGTTATACCAAATAAAAGCAAGCAGGATCTTATGAGGGGGATAAGGCAAAAAGCCACATTTATTGTAAAGAGAATAATAAAAAAATAAAAGATAGAAGTAAACAACGTTCGTTGTTTAACTACTTAACCCTTATACATATAAACATTCATTCATCCATTCATTCAGGTTCTGTGTATTTGTTATAGTTACCAGCCTGGAAGTTGCTTGTGACAGAATACTGGCCAGGTATTCTGTACACAAGTGATGGTAGTGGGGAGTGAAGTCCTGATCAGATACGCATCTGAAGCTTCTGGCAGCAGAACCTTGGACTCTGATTCCATAGTTTTTTAGTCCAGTTCTTATAGGAATTTCTTCCTATGCCAGTCTATGGAAATTGCTGCATCATGCTGATGTCTTCAGGGTGGCTACCAGGTGCTTGTCAGTGAATTCATCTGGTAGACCTTCAGTACTTGGTTTTCTCCACTTGACACCTTTTGGTTGCACTGGCACCTGATGCCTTCTTCAGCCCTTTGTTGCTGTATTCTCAGGCTGGCACCTCTCAGAACCATTCATTCATTGTCCAAGCACTCTCTCTCTTACATACATTCCCTAATTAATGTTTCCCATACAGTATTTTGTATAATAATAAAAGTTGTAGTTACAAAAGTTTCTGGGTGGTATTGCTTAAAACATTCTCTGAGTGCTGAGTAAAGTTACAATGTTTTAAAGAGAACAGGCGTCAATTATGTAACAATGCCCTTAGTCAATTACAGGGCTTGGCTCCCATAGCAGACTTAGTGCCTTGACAATGCATTGTTACAATGTATCTCTGCAATGTCAATTTCAAGCACCCCCTTGCACAAGCTTGAGCATGCCCTGGGACACGGGGGGGGGGGGGGGGGGGGGGAGGGGGCTGTTTCTGGCTACAAGGGTTATATTCTTAACAGTTCTAAGTTACATGACCTAATACATTATATTCTAAAGGGGCAATTATAATAATAATAAATCTAAACATTTAACAATCTTAATATAATAATAAGAAGAATTAATAATAAATCTAAACACTTTAAGTTGTGGGGAACAAATTATGGGGAGTCACTTCCATTTGGGGGAATCATTTTCAATACATTAATATGTTATCTCTACAATTTTTCTGAAAAAATGTCACTTATGTCCACACTGCAATCGTGTTCTTTCAATACATACATACATACATACGAAGAACAGAGGGGTTTTTCTGACATTGGTAAACTTCTTTCTACAAGGAAGTAGCCCTTTCGGAAAAAGGCATGTGTGGACAAGAAAGAGGAAGTTCTTTTGAAAGAAGAGGAAAGAGAAAAAAAACCCCAAAAACTTAGGTGCCCATGTGGCCACTCCATCCATAGTAATCACAGCTTAAATGCAAGATAAAGTCCATTCTGTATGGAGGCTCTCTTCCGGAAAAAGCGTCTTCCAAAAGAAGCCTGCAGTCTAGATGTAGTCAGAGTGTCAAGCCTTGAAGAGCATACAGGCCAGTTCTCCACTAGGAAGCTTGCTGGTATAGCTATATTTAAAGTGACCAGATGTCCTGTTTTTAAAGGAACAGTCTTATATGTAAGTCTACCTGCAAGGTGTCTGCACTTTTTCATAAAAGCAAACAAATGGTGTCATTTTGTCTCCCCCATCCTTCCCCCGGCACACCCCCCCCCCCCCCATCAGCATTTGCAGGTCCTGTTGGCTTGTTCTTGGTTTGCCAGCTGCCCACCCACCAGCAGTGAGTGGGTGGTCCAGCGACTGATGGAGACGAGCTCAGCAAGGCTAGTAGCAGGGCAAAGACATAGCACATAGGATCAGCTGCTGCTCTTGCTGGTCCATCAGCACAGCCCTTGCTATATGCCAGTTCTCAGTTAGAAGAGCCTTGCGCCCCCCCCCCCCCCATCCCGTTTCCAGCTGGCACTGGCTGAGCACTGCATGCTGTGTGGGTAGGCGCCAGGCAGTGGCTGATTATGTGTTGCCTCTGCTGCTCACCCATCCTCCCTTTATGTGATCCCCCTCTCGCTGTCCCCTCCCTAATGTGTCCCTTTGCCACCAGCTCAATCCTGCTGCTTCTTTATACGTCCTCTGGCAGGGGGCCTCCCATTCCTGGCACATGCAGAGAGCAAGCTCCAGGCAGAGTGCTCAACTCACTAACATCCTCACTGACAGGTTCCTTCCTCCCTCCCCTCCCCCCCGCAATGCCTCTGGCTGAGCCAGTGCCCCAGGAAAATGCAAGACCCTCTAGCCTGCATTGCTTGCCAGGAGGAGCCAAGATCAGCACATAGCAAAGACTTACACAGTGCTGGTGCTCTGGCTCTGGCATGGCAGGGGAGGGGGAGAAGGCAGCAATTGCCAGTCTGTTTACAGGCCCAACCTGAAGGCTCTCCCCTCCCTCCCCCTTCTCAGTCAGAAACTTAGCACCCTCTTTACCCACTCACCCCCATCCACCCTGGGTTGGGCCACCAGGGAGCAAGGGCCTTCTCCATCCCATAGAACCCCTCCTCTATGGAGCCACCGCTCTAGCTGCTTGGTAGAAGCTCCTACAGCCAGGTTTCTAGAGTCCTGGTGCACAATGCATCAGCATTTAACCTCTTCCTGCCTGTGCTGTAGCTGGTAAACAGGAGGCAGCTGGGTTATGTCAATGGCCAGCAGTGTTCTGGAGGTGTTAGCTGCCTTTTGACATTGTGCACGCAGGAAGAGCAACTGCTCCAGCCACAGTTTGGGAAGAAGAGATGAGCTCTGCAAAGACAGGGGTTAGTTTGTGCCTCTCCCCATTCCATGACAAAGCAGCTCCTGGAACTATTTTCCCACACCGTGCCAAAAATGCCTGGCCACTTACTGGTGTGAATGCTGACAGATCTGGGGAGGATGTGAGACCCCCATGTGCTCCCCCTCCATATTACCTCAGGAAGAAGTGGTGTCAGGTACCAGAAGAGACAGGTCTGTCTTGGGGACTCAGCCAGGCATGGAGGGTGTGATCCATTGATCAACACTAAGGATGTTAAATTGTGGTCAGTTTACTTATCTTGGGCTCCATGTTGCGCTGCTGATTTGAAATGTCACGCAGTGCTCAGGGTCAGCTGTGGACTCCCCAGCTGATCCTGGGTTCTGCTGAAATGCCGCACAGAGCCCAGGATCTGCTGGGGAATCCCCAGCTGACCCTGAGCGCCAGACGGTGCTGCCACTTTGAAACCCCATCTCAGCGTTTCAAAGGGGCATCGCTGAGCTGTGGATCAGGTGTGTGGCACTACTGCTTTGAAATGCAGAGGCAGCATTCAAAGGGGCAATGCTGCACAGTAGCTGAGCTCAGCTGTGCAGCGCTGCCCTTTAAAGCGAGAGAAGTTTATGGGAGTACGTGTGCGCGCATTTGACCTCACCTCACCTCTCCTCTCCCTTATGCCCCCACTCTCACCTGCGAACTATAGAGCCTTAAAGACAAGGTAAATAGAATAAAACTCTGCAGTATTTTTTGTTAATTTGAATGTGTGTACTGCATAGTTTTGATTGCTTGCCATTGAACTCACTTGAATAGGAGTAATTTTACCAGGTGCCCCATATTCAGCATAGGGAAATATGGTCATTAACTATATGGTTTCCTTGTGAGGTGGGAGAATTGTGAAAACTATAAACACTTATGCTGGCATATGTGTGTCTACATCACTGCTTTTGCTAAAACCACCCACTAATTGATATTATTTTACTATCAGAAGTTTAGTGTAGACCTAGACATAAGCTTAAAAAAAAAAGCTGAGAGAAGCAAATTTAATTCTTAAAAGGATTTTAAGGTGGATCACTCAGAACCAGAAGTCTAGATGGTGGTTCAGTTACTTGCATGGTCCAGATTACCAAGCTACCACCTCTTCTTCAAGAGCAGGGAGCTGAGTCACAAATATTAGAATAACTCAAGAGCCTGTGTATGTACTGTTGTCAATCCCACATCCACATTACCAGTCTTACAGGTAGCAAGGAAATTATCAGCTTTCAAAGCAAATAACTATGTTCATGCTAAAATGGTTTTAAAAACCTGTATCCAACAACATTTCAGAATATAGGGGGTCCTGAAAGTTTTAAAAGAACAAGAACTGGCAGAAGTGATATTTACCCAGAGAACTGGGAAATTACAAAAGAATTAAGTGGTGCAAAAAATGAACACTGAAGTTCCCAGGAAACTGTAAATAAAATAAAAACGGAAAACGAAGGACCTAACATTTTATTTCTTAAAACTGCTAGATGGAATAACTGCTACAGTATCCTGTAGAATGATGCAGTTGGCTCTCTTTCCTAAGTGTCTAGTCAGTTCTGCTCAGCTGTCTTGTGCGAGGATACCATGGTTTTTCCTTCCTCCCTCCCCCCCTCAACTTTGGGAGACCTGTGTCCTAATTGGCACTAGAATGGAACAGTCCAGGGACTGCACTGTGTTTGGTTGGCTGCAATGCTGTCAGAAGTGAGAGCCAAATATTCCGATCCATAAAGAAGTTTACTGGGAACAGTCTGGTTCTAAACACAGCTAAATGTGTCATTTGAGACAAAGAAAAATCTAAATTAAGGGATTTTTCTGTGAAAGTAAAACATAACCAAAGGTTTCTAAAAGTTTCCCAGGGCTAGCCCCCTTGTGGTGGGGAGAAGGGCTCCCTGAGACCCCCTCCTTTCCACTAGCCATTGTTTATCCTCCATTTCCCCCGTTAGCAGCACCTAGGTGAGCTGAGGTAATCACTCAGCTTCTTCTCCCTTCCTCTTACAATAGATGGGAATCTATCTGGAAAGAGGACCAGACCAGTCTCTTAGCCCCAGAATATTCCATTCTGAGGGATCACTCTCCCAAAATCTTTTGCCCCTTCAGAGGGTTTACTGTATACCTTTCCCCATAGGATGCATTACCTCCCCATCAGTCAGCCAGGCCTCAGGGACAATACAGCTTAACAGCTCTCTCTACCTCAGGAGGACAGCCTCTGGAGGAAGCAGCTTTCTTCTTGTGATAAGACAGATTTGCAAAGGTTGTATTGTCAGGATGTTTGGGCTGGGGAATAGGAAATCCTGAATTCTAGCTTCCTGCTTTCTAGGAAATTAGTTAATGTATGTTATTCCTCCCTTCAACTAAAATGTAGTCCAGGTTTCTTTCAAACCTGGGTGCCTCAAATTAAGCACCTAGTTATGGATTTAATATTAGGCAGACAAGTCTGAACATGTTGGCTTTAACATCTCTGCCTTAGGTACTCTATCTACATAGTGAAAACAACGTAGTCCCTTTACTAAAGGTGTGTCTGCTTATTTTCTGGGAAGACCCTATGTGCTGCAATCCAGCCTCACAGACTACAATTCCCATGAGCCCTTGGGAAAAACAGGAAGGAAGTTACTCTTGTGTGGGAGATCTGAGTCTCTCCATGTGTGTGGAGGAAGACTCAGCAGTCTGTGGACTCGTCCCTCTGTTTTTGGAGCAGAAAGGGAGCTAGGCTGCTGCCGTGGGGGAGTTTGAGCTGGAGCTGTTATGTGGTAGTTAGACTGGACAGTGAGCCTTTGGAACTGGGATCTAGTAGGCTGCTTCTGATTGCCTTGGAGGGGAGGCCCTTTGGCTGTACTTGTGTCTAAGAAGCTACTCTGCATCCAGCACACAGGAGATTGTGAGTAACTGGGCATCTTTGGGAAAATGCTGCCTGGGACAGACCTCAGAGATACAGACTAACTCTGGGTTCAAAGAGGCAGAGAGGCCAACCCAGTGAACCAGAGCTGCTGCATAGCTTGGACCCACATACACCCAACCTACAGAGAATCCCCATTACAGCTGAAGTTCTTCAAGGGCACCCACACAAGCAAGAGTCTGGGACTCTGAGTCCAGGGGTGTGCACACTGGGGTGGGATAAATGTTGGCAGCTAGATAAGTTCCTTTTACTTCTGTGTACTTTGTTAATTGATGTTATTCACTGTTAATTTGCTAAAGCGTGTTTAAATTAAACAAAGGTTGTGCATTCTAATGCAGTCTATTAGATGTATATTATTTATGATTTCTAGTTGTTGTTCTGGAGTTAGATCCAGTTTATTGGTGGAAGAAGTTTATTCCTGCAGGTTCAAGGCACACCAGTTAGTGCGTGACAGGGCCAGCCAGGTGGAGGCACCACCATTATATGTTCTTTATGAGCAAGGGACAGCAGCAAGGGGGTGGATAGGGTATCACCAACTAAGTATCACCACTGGGGTGCTCAGGATCTCCTTTTACGTTGAAACTATCAGGTGCCCAGGCACACCTGTGAGTGTGACCTGCTCCCGAGTAACCCCGGGGAGGGAAAAGGGGGTTACAACAATAATACAGAAGTAGTTGATCCAATACAAACTATTACCTGATCCACCTTGCTGACATAATACTGTTATTCTGAAGGGTGTTAAAGGTTTTCACCAGGTGGGTCTTTACTCCAAAGACAGTAAAGGAAGGTGAATGAATTACCAAACAAACACTTTCTTACTCAATGGGAGGAACAACTAAGTTAAAGATAAAAGATTAAAGATAGCTAGAAACAGGGATTGCCATACATAATACGTCAAAGCTACATTGTATAGGCTGTGGGGTTTCCCTGATTGCAAGCACAGGATACTGACTGGCTTTGCAGCCAATGTGCATTAGAGGTACAGTGACCATATTTTCTGAATGAAAAATAGGGGCACATTAGCCCCTGATCCCATTGGCCATGTCCCAACCCCTTAGACTCTTCCCACCTGCCACAGGAAGTACTGCCCCCGGGGGTAGTGTTTCTGGGGTCAAGATGGACACATGGCTGGAAGTAAAGGGTATCATGTGACCCCTCTAAGGACTCATCCCACCATCCTCTACCAATAGGAATGGGTCTGGGCTGTGCAGGAGCCCCCCCATCATGCAACTATACTGCAATTGCATTAACCCAGGGTAGATTCCAGACCTGGGGTCCAGCCTCAATCCAAGAGGAGACCCAGAATCCAAGACCTATTACTTTGCAGTGTAGATGCAACCATATTTGACTCGGGGCCTGGGAATCATCCAGAACTATCCCACAATTTCATGGGATAGCTTCTTTAGTCCTCTTAATGGATGATATATACCAGTTCCAATTAACTGGTAATCAGAGGGGACTAGAGCAACTCCCACTTGCTGTGGACAGGGGGCTGCTCCATCCCAGCAGAGGGCCCTCTGCAGACAGAGGTTGCTCTCATCCAGATCAGCCCTGTCTGTGGGGTCCCACAAGCAGGGGGACCAGTGTCCAGAGCAGCCGTGGGGAGTTCAGCTTGCTGCTGACAGGGGCTGTTCCGGACAGGGGTTGGAGCCGGTGGCAGCACCAGTGTGAACCTAACATTAACGGGAATGTAGAGCCCTAATGAGATGGACTGCAACTGCATTTTTGGAAGTTACTGCAAAACTATCAAGTTCCCTCCATTCTCACAAGCCAGAATGACAATACTGAACTAACCATGACAGTTACAGGATGGAAAAGACCATGTCACTAACCCTCACCACCACTGCTTGAAAGATACATTTCCCATGGTGATCAATGGGGCTGGGCTACTTTATATGTAAAACTGAGAAATGTATATATCAATACCATGATGGCAATGCCTATATTATGTAAACACCACCTAATAATTGCCAAATGAGACCACTTCCCAACCTGCTTACAAAGGGTCTGATACAGTTTAAAGTTTAAGCTAGGATTCGGCCCAAAGCAATCTGTTGATATACCATAGACAACCCAGTTAACATTTAGTCACTCTTCAAAAATATAAGGGACAAGTAATGAAAACCCTCCCTGTAGAGAGACACTACATCCTGCCTCACATGGCATCTTAACTCACTCTTTAAATCATCAACTGTCAAAGTATCAGTTCTGCAGAAAAGGACCTGGGGGTTACAGTAGATGAGAAGCTGGATATGAGTCAACAGTGTGCCCTTGTAGCCAAGAAGGCCAATGGTATATTAGGGTGCATTAGGAGGAGTATTGCCAGCAGATCTAGAGAAGTGATTATTCCCGTTTATTTGGCTCTGGTGAGGCCACATCTGGGGTATTGTGTCCAGTTCTGGGGCCCCCCTCCCCCACTATAGAAACAACGTGGATGCATTGGAGAGGGTCCAGCAGATGGCAACCAAAGTGATTAGGGGCCTGGAGCACATGACCTATGAGGAGAGGCTGAGGGATTTGGGTCTGTTTATTCTGCAAAAGAGAAGAGTGAGGAGGGATTTGACAGCAGCTTCCAACTTCCTGAAGGGAGGTTCCAAAGAGGATGGAGAAAGGCTGTTCACAGTAGTGACAGATGGCACTCAAGTTACAGTGGGGGAGGTCCAAGTTGCATATTATTTCACTAGGAGGGTGGTGAAGTACTGGAATGGTTTATTTAGGGACGTGGTGGAATCTCCATCCCTAGAGGTTTAAGTCTTAGCTTGACAAACCCCTGCCTGGGATGATTTAGTTGGGTTTGGTCCTGTTTTGGGCAGGGGCTTGGACTTGATGACTTCCTGAGACTCAGAGAGATGGAAGAGACCTATGAGCTGCTTGGGTGAGGAAGCTTCACAAAGACTCTGTCCATCATCCACACTGGAGTGACACCGGTGATTTCACCGCCCTGGTAACAGACCCTATCTCTCTGTGGGCTTTTGTGGAGCAGCGGGGAGCCCCAGGGCAGTCTCTCGGGGGAAGAGGACAGTGGTGCCTCTCTTTCAGTGGTGCTTAAACTTCTTGGCCCATGAACCACCTATTTTAATGTAACCCTTTATGTGGCCCACCAGTTGCTAGTGGTGCAGCTGGGGAGAACAGTTTAATTTAAATTATTAAACGGATTAAGCATTTTAACTCCTGTTAGTTTATCAAACTTCATTTTAAATAAATTAAATTGATTTATGTCCAACACAAAAGGTTATAATTTCTTCTTTGAAACCTATGGCCGGGGTGGGAAACCTTTTTGGGGTTGGGGGCCACTGACCCACAGAAAAAAGATCCATTAGGGACCACAAGTGAGAAGAAAAACAAAAAAAAACCAACCAAGTTGTCCAAAAAACCCAACCCACACTGATGTGGCCCCTAACTGAGATACAACTCCTCTGGTGCTCCAGACCTATGCGGCAAGGGAAAAAGACACGGAGAACTGATGTACAGTGCTTCCCATAGGCCACATTTATTTTTCCAGGATTCTGGAATTAGTGAATTTTATGGACCCCCCTTAGGCTTTGGGGTACAGGCAAAAATGAAGGGCTCAGTGTGCAAGACAATGCTGCCAGTGAGTGGGATAGGGTTGTAATGCAGGATCTGGGAGGGAGGTGGGGCGTAGAAGGGAGAGAGATTGCGAGGTCTGGATGGGAGGTAGGATGCAGGAGCAAGAGAGGGTGGCAGTGCAAGCTGGGGATGCAGGATCTTGGCTAGGGGAGTAAGAGGGATTGGGGTGCAGCGGTCTGGGCACTTATTTAGCTTCATACCCCTTTGCAGGAAAGTTTCTGGACAGAATACTACCATTCCCCTGCAGGATGGGGAGGGGGAGGAAGCTCAGCTCCTTCCCCACTCCCCCACGCATAGCAGGGCACCCGTGCACCAACTCCAGCTTCCTGCTCCAAGGCTTGGGGGTGGGGAATGGTAAGAAAGCCCCAACCCTGCCAAACTGTATCCAGGCTCTGCCATTCCCCCAGCGGGGTGAGGAGAGAGAGCGACAGTGCACTGAGCGTACCTTCTGAGCCCAGTGTGGCTCCAGGGGGTGGCAGTGCCCCAGCTGGGCCATTGCCCCAGCTGGGCCATTGCTGTCCCCACCATGGTGCAAGTGGCAGCTCAAAAAACACAGAGATCCAGGAGAGGCTCCTCCGTGCCTTTTCCTTGGATGTGGCGTCTTCCTCTCCCTCCCAGCAGTAGTGGCAGCAGCAGCCACTGTAAGATGGGGCCTTGCATGACAAAGGCAGCCCTGTGAGGGGAGGGAAGGGGCTGCGTGGTGCATGTTGGTGGAGCAGGGGGTGGTGGTGGCTTGCAGGGTGGCACACTGGAGTGCAAGGAACTCCAGAAGCCATCCCAGCTGCTTGCTGGCGAAGTGCCAAGGCAGGGAGCCACCTATGTGCTCTGTGGGAAGAGAGGGGGAGGAGGAGCGCTGTGTCTCTGTGGGCCCTGGTAGCTGGGGGAAGGGAAATAAATGGTGGAGCACTGGCCAGGGCTCCTGCAGGGCTTTTTGGGACATTTTGCTCTTTCATTGAGACACTGGGACAGAGCATTTAAATTCAGGACTGTTCTGGATTTTCTATTACATCTGGTCAGCGTAGTTAGAGGGAAAAAACAAAACAAAACAAAAAATGGAGAGAAGAGTTGTGAATGTGGTGCTGGGAGGAAGCAGAAAGAGAAGGCTTTTTGAGCGCAGAACTTGAAGTAGCAGAGTTGGGGATTTCTGAGCAAGGAAACTGACAGTAGCTGGGACATACAGCAGCCTCTATGTTCCTTGGGAAGTCCTGCCCCCAGTGCGCACACACAGGTAAGCAAAGTCGGTCAAGTTCATAGAGGGAACCTATACTAACCCCATTCAGCGAGTGCAGAACAAAGCATGCTCCCCTGGTGTGCTGGGAGTGCCTAAAACAAAAGCCATCTTTGAGATCCAGAGCCATATTCAGACAACCCCTGGCCTAGATACAGCCCAGAAGCTTTCAATAGAACATGTTCCCAGTCTACTCTTTGCCACGGGTATGGGTCTCAATTAGGGTAAATAGGGTAATACATAACATGGTGGCAGTCCAGGTACCAATTCATGTCAAGGACACTAGGCCTCGCTGAACAATGCACAGCTGCAAAACAGTGTAGCTCTCCTGGGTGCTAGTGTTTTTAAAATAGATATTAGAGTTAGAAGGATGTGTTTAATGTTCAGACTTTATGAAGTGCTTGTAGGAAGCTGCATGTGTTAATCTTACTTCTAATGTCTAATAGCCCATGTTATACAAGGTAATATTTCAGTGTTTGCTCTGCTACTATAAAAGAGCTAAGGCTGTACACAGTCAGGGGAGAATCATTCCCAAATGTGAAATACCCTTCCTAACAAAAGGCCTACTGACATCAGATAGGCCATTGTGGAACATCAGTGGACAACAAAACAAAACAAAACAACTTTGTTGATTGCTTCTCCCAAAGCCCTGAAGAATAATCTCTTATCTCCACACACACACACCCCTACTTCGAGGGAATGAACATTCCTGGTAAGGAGAAATTACCACCCCCTATGGTGTTTGAATTAGGAGGAGCAAAGATTTCTAAGCTTAAGCAACGGGTCCCCAGCTGTTTAACTCGGATTATACTTAAAGGACATATAAAAGCTTGCATATTATAAAAGCTACTATCATCTTTTAGAACCTAAGCCTGTATCTCATTTGTGTGTACGTTTACCTGCTTTAACCTTAGAAATAACCCTCTTATTTCTCTTAGTTAATGCATCATAGATTACTCAAACTGAAAGGGACCTTTAGAGGTCATCAAGTCCAGTCTGTTGCCTGCATGGCAGGATCAAGCACCATTTAGATCAATGGTCCCCAACCTTTCGTGGCTGCCAGGTGCCCAGGGGTGGGCCTGCTCACGTGCTGGGCTTCCAGCGGTGGAGCCATGCATGTGCTGCGCGCTGGGGCTAGCTCAGATGTTTCAGCGGGCACCATGGCGCCCGTGGGCACCACGTTGGGGACCACTGATTTAGATCATCTAACATGCTCTTAAATATCTCCAGTGATGGAGAGCTTCTGGTCTTTAATTAGCATTTATAGGATTGGCTACAAGAGTTCTCTTTGGTGAGTGATACAGGGAATACTTAACCTGGGGAGAGTGACAGGTCTTTTGGGACTGGGAGTAACCTGAGTTTTGATGTAATTTTTGGTATAATGGACCAACTATCACAAAAGTAAGCTTGGCTGTGTAGGCCAGAATGCCCAGTATTTATGACTCCATGTTAAGGTTAACAGTAGAGTGCACAGTTGTTATTTGGTTGTTGAATCCTAACTGAAGAAAACTCCTTTGGTGTTTGTGCCCTGCTTCTTGACAGTGTGCCCTGAGGTTAGTGCCCACATTTGAGAGCTACCCCAAACTGCTTAGACACATACCTCTTGGAGTTATTGTTTTAGGCTGTTTACACAGCATCTGTTACACTGAGAGTTAAGCTTTCCTTTGCATCCATGAGAGCTACAAAGTCAGTTTTTAATGAGAGCTGAGATTTTGGTCTCAGGTTATATAAGGAGCAAAGGACCTAGGCATAGTCACTGTGTGCTCAGATTTTAAAGGGCATGCAATCACTCCTGAAAATAAGAATTAGACTAAAACTCAGAGGAGTGATGTGGGCATGTAAACCCAGATACTCACACTTATTTAGGCATCTAACTCACCTTGAGTGAAAACACTGAGTAGAGCAATACATAGTAGAACACCAAGTGAAGCAATACACTGTCATTCTTATGTATTAATCAAGCTTCCTAGAACTCTCTCAAGGAAGACAGCTCTGCCTAAATGGTATGAATTGAGCCCTACATGACACCAATTCCTTTTCTTCTTGCCAATCACCTGATTTTCAATAAAAGAATGATGGACTCTTTCCCACACTACTGACTTTCTTCCAATCTCTGCAGCCTGTTGAAAAACTTATATTTCAATATACTTGCCCACAAAATTGTTTGACATTTCACCGGGGTTTCTGCCATTATTAAAATCATATGAATTAAGTGAAATTTGCTACCTTTCAAGGTAATTGGATTAATTTGAACATTTTCAGTGCTCGCTTCAAGTGGGTATTAATGGTCTGACATCAAATGAGGTTAAAAAGTCCCCTATAAACAACCACTGCTGTTATTAAATTTAATTAAGCTAGAACAGCAGGCAATTTAAATAGGAAAGTGTTGTGTAAAAATGGCAGCATAGACAAATGACTCTGTTATCATTAAAGCTAATTGGAAGCAGGGGTTTCTAAATGAAGATGTAATTAACAGGCTAATGAATATCATATTAGGGTTGTTATTAATAGTGAAATTTACAAACATGAAAAAACAGTTGCAGATATAATATTAGAGCTATTACAAAGTAAAAAACCTCTTCAAACAAATTATAGCATTTTATCAGTTGATACGGTACCTTCACAGAACAGCAATAATAAAACTGTCTTCCCTTTCACCTTCTGCTTCCACAAATTAAGAAATAATCGCCACATATTAGCTGTAATGTATATGTTTTCAGTAACTTGGCCATTCTAATGCTTCCATACAATTTTAACCAAAAAACTATTTTTGAAAGGTAACTGTCAAAGTTAAGTGAAATCACAGGAATGCTCCATTATGTAACTATGATACATGGAACACAGGTTATTAAGTTAATCATTCTGTAGCAAGTATCCTCAACTGGCATTCATCACTTTAAAATGTTCCATGTAGTGGAACAAAAAGCTTCTCAATTAAACTGGACTAAGGTATTCAGACCTGAAGTTATTTTTTATCTGAAAAGAGTGATATGCTCAGCTTGTAGAAGACGTTGGGCAGGCTACTTTTCTGAAGACCCCCTGCTAGCACTCTGTTCCATCTGTCACCTAACTCCCATCTTAAAGGAGATTAACCTCTGCAAGCCAATCTGCTGTAATTTTACTCTGAAAGGGAAAAATTGAGCTTTTTGTGGTGGTACAAGCAAGCTAAGAGTTTTGAGCTGGAGAGAAACAAGGAAGAGTGGCAGCTACTCACGTAAGTAAAAAAAGATATGTATGTAACTGTCTACAGGTTGAACCTCTCTAATCTGGGTATACTCTGGTCCAGCAACATGCATGGTCTGGCATGATTTTAGTTAGTCAGATGTCCACTTATTGTGGGTGGGATCAAGTTTACTGTCCCAACCTTACCCCTGTTCATACTCCTCACTGTCCCAGACTGGGACCACAGGTGCAGATAGCTGCAGAGCCCAGGAGTCAGCAGATGGGACCCTGGGCATCAGAAGGGTTGGCAGCCAGGGCCCTGGGACTGACATCAGAGACCCTGGGCCATGGTTGACCTCCTGTGGTCCAGCAAATTCTCTAGTTCAGCATTCATCAGGTCCCAAGTGTGCTTAACTAGAGAGATTCAACTTGTATTAGTTTAAAATTACATCCTTATGAGAACAGCTAAAGTCTGATTATCTTTAAAGGACATATAAAGCTTGCATATTATAGCAGCTACTATCATCTTTTGGAACCTAAGGCTTTATCTCATGTGTGTGTAAGTCTACCTACTTTAACCTTAGAGGGGCTCCTCCCTCTCTGGGTCAGTGGGCAGCCCTACTGCAGTCGGATTCATTCCCAGAGCACATTCCATCCTATGCACTGAACATGCTGTAACGTGGCCACATTTTGGCAATTTTTCCACAGAAACAGCAAAAGGTACAACACTGACATGAAAGCAGCCTCCTATCAAGTTTCAGGTGCTTGCTTCAAAATGCTCAGGTATTAGCACTTCAAGATCAGAAGAAGCAAATCTTGAATTTCGTTGTTCTTGGAACTAGCTGAAAAGCTGAACCAAGTTTCTCGTTACTTTTCAAAATATTTTTACTTGGGGGAAAATGCTCAGCATGAAAAACTTCAGCACAAACTCTAGGGCTACCTCTACATTATGTATTTTCTTGCACAAGAAAGCGCAAATACAAAAATATTCATTGCCACGCCTCATTTGCATACTTAATGAGGTCACCATTTTGGACAGGGGGCTTTTGCACAAGGAGCAGTCTATACACTGCTCCTGGCGCAAAGCCCCCTCTTACACAAGAGCTGTTGTGCCTGAATATAAGCGGCAGAACAGCTCTTGCACAAAAGGGAGGGGATTTGCACAAAATGGTGGCTCATTAAGTATGCAAATGAGGCACAGCAATATTCGCCATGCCTCGTTTGCATATGTTCTTGCCCAAGAAAGCACAATGTAGATGTAGCCTAGAAGTCTGACTAAATTATAAGTAGGGCTAGACTCTCCCCCACTAGCCTCACCTAAGGCTTTGTGCAGGCTGGTGGGGAGTTTGTCATGATGCAGTAAGTCATGGATGCCGTCACAATTTGAGTGTTGCTCGTAGATGAAGTCTCATCCACACACAAAATCCTTTAACTCTAGTGTGCTGGTGCTGCTAATGCAAGTTGCCTCGATGCATCAGAGGCATTAATTATATCTCAAGGGAGCACAACTCATCTGCTGCTAACAACCAGCCTTCAGTATGAAAAGAGATTAGCACTACCTCAGTGCCACTAGTCCTCCAATGCCTTCCCATATTTCCCCTCCACATGCCCACTTCATAATTTGGCTAAGTTTACCACTCCACAAAGAACAATGGACCGTGCACTCAGCAGTCGTAGTGCAAGACAACAGCATCTGTAGTGCCCTGTGGGCACAGCAGCTTGAATGTTCCTTGCATTTTGTCCATTTCTCTCAGTAGGCCAAAGAGAGAGGTAATTTGAGTGAACGCTGCAGGGAAGACAGAATTCAGTACACATCTAAGGGCGGGTTTTTGCAGAATCAAGAGCCTAAAGAGCTTTTATTTAGTGGATCGTTATAAGAACCTTATTTCATGAGGTAATAGCATCTTATTCCTGTAATGTGATTTAACAAGAAGCAGATCTTATGGTAAACTAATTGCAGAGTCTTAATTGAAAGTCAGTAGACATCTACATGGGTGCAGGCAGTCACTAGGTGAATCAGCTGCAGGATTAGGGCCTTCGTTTGCACTGATCTATAGTACTTTGTTTCACAAACTGAAAATCATTCCTGTTCTCATGTATATATTGCTGTTTGCCTTAGAAGTGATCCAGCAATCTACCTTCATATACCATGACTTTAGCAATTGCAGGTCATCAGCCTGGGATGATGGATAAATTTTCATTTGTTAAAACAATCTAGCTCAAGTAAAACTTGCTCATGTTTAATGGTAATTTTAGATAAATTGCAGTACGCCAAGACTATTGTGCATACTTCAGAAAGTCAGAATATTAATGTCCCACCAGATGGTTCTAGACCATTAAATAGATACCAAAAGTTTTTACTAACAAATCTTGAGAGTCTATAATGTAAGATTCAGAATAGTTTAATTTTGAGAGGTGATGGCATCTATGAAATACTATAGCTTATAAAATGAGAGTTAGCTAATTTTCTCACAGGGCAAACATTCACATCTGACAATATGTAAATCCATACATTTAAATGTATTGCAAGTTATAATATAAATCCAAGTCATCATCCCTACAACAATTCAATGTTTATAGATTTTTTTTTTGTACTGTGATACAATTGGCCCTAGGCAATTACCAAATGCCATTGCTTATAATGTATTTTGAATACAGGCAGTCCCCGAGTTACGCGGATCCGAATTATGTCGGATCCGCAGTTACGAATGGGGCCCTCCCTCTCCCTGGTCTCCAGCAGACCAGGGAGAGGAAGCAAAACGGCGGAACACGCGGGCAGCGGACAGCCCAGACGCGTCTGGGCTGCCCGCATGCTCCGCGACTTTGCTCTGCTTTGCTCCCCGTCCCCCTGGTCTGCAGACCAGGGGGACGGGGAGCAAAGCAGAGCAAAGCCGCTGAGCCTGGGGTTCTTAAGTTGAATCTGTATGTAAGTCAGAACTGGATCCAGATTCAGCCGCTGTTGAAACTGATCAGTTTCAGCAGCGGCTGAATCTGGACGCCAGTTCCGACTTACATACAGATTCAACTTAAGAACAAACCTACAGTCCCTATCTTGTACGTAACCCGGGTACTATAATTTACATAGGAAGTCAAGTAAAGACTAGTCTTAGTTTACTGTCAGCCCATAATAAGAGAAAGCACACCTGCAACATTGAGGAACAGAGCAATGATAGAATTGTTACTTAATCAATTTCCTCTTGACTCCCCTTACTTCTGGGGGAAAGCAATCTGCTACTGGCCAATGTAAATACCACCAAGATTTTCAAATGATTACACACTGGCATAAACATTTCCCTTCCTACCTTGACAAAATATGGCTTCCTCTCTCACCATTTAAGATGGAATAGACTGATCATTTCCTACGGTACACAGGATCAGTTTCACTGACTGCTGCATTAGGGAGAAGTCAAAGTTGCAGCCATTCTTCATTTGTGACTGGACACTCCCTTTCCCTACCTATGAGGGAAGAACAATAGTTCTTTTCCTATACTCACTCTTTTCTCCATATCCCTGTATTCTAACCCACCATATACTCAAAAAAGTAGTTTGCTCCTGCAGAAATATTTTGGGATACAGGCTTTAGTTGAAAATTCTCAGGAAGAGATATCTTACCAGGCACCAAATACTTGTGAAAATCCTCAATGCCAATGGCACAAGACAAGACATAACATGCCTAATACTTTCACAAATCACAATAAAACCCTGACATTTCACTCAAATGTGTTATCGAACACACTGTAATTTTAAGAGGGGCTATATGAAGAGGGAAGGCCTCAGTTCCTGTCTGAAAAAGGAATAAACCAGTGAGGGATGGGTAGCAGGTCTGAAGAAATTTTGGTGGTGCTCAGCTCCAAGTCTCCTCCCCCCCCCTCCGCCTCCTTAAGGGTCGAGTGGGAGATAGGAAGGGGCTTCAGGACTCTGGGCTGGTGCAGGCTCTGGGAGGGAGCTTGGGGTCTGGAGGGGATTCACAACAGGGGTAGTCATATAAGAAGAGGTGCGAGGTCCATGCTGTGTCCTAGACAAGACCTCACTGTATGGCTGTCTAACAGGCTGCTGGTGTGGGAAAGCCAAGATCCATGTAAGCACATGCAAGTGTGTCTCTCACTTGAAATGGGATGGATGGGGGGCAGGGAACAAGGGGACCCTGAGAATAGTCACATCTTGTTGGTGTTCTGTAGTTATTTGTACTGTGGTAGTGCCTAGGAATCCCCATCGTTGGCCAGCACCCGATTGCTTTTGGAGCCTTGTAAAGCGGTAGTCCTGTTCTCCCTGTTGTTCTACATGATTCCTATATACAACTCATGGCTATTATGGAGGCTTTAGGACTCAATCCTGAGCCTATTATTCCATGACAAAACCAACCTTTACTTCACTGGAAATGAAAAAACCCCATCAACAACAAGGGGTCACACAGGAAGAAGTGACTACAAAAGAAAATAGTGAGGGGGGATTTGATAGCGGCTTTTGACTACCTAAAAGGGGGTTCCAAAGAGGATGGAGAGAGGCTGTTCTCAGTGGTGACAGAATGAAGAGCAATGGTCCCAAATTGCCGTGGGGGAGGTCTAGGTTGGATATTAGGAAAAACTATTTCACTAGGAGGGTGGTGAATTACTGGAATGGGTTACCTAGGTAATCTCCATCCCTAGAGGTTTTTAAGTCTTAGCTTGACAAAACGCTGCCTGGGATGATTTAGTTGGGGTTGGTTCTACTTTGGGCAGGGGTTGGATTCGATGATCTCCTGAGGTCTCTTCCAGCCCTATAATTCTATGAGTCCTATGGCCCCTTAAAAACTAATATTTGAGCATAAGCTTTTGTGGGTGAAAGCCACTTCAGCAGATGCATGGAGTGGAAATCCCATTTTTTTTTTAAAGTGCCACAGGACTCCTTGTTGTTTTTGCAGATACAGACTAACACAGGATGGGTCTGCCACACCCTGTCCCTGAAAAGAGACATAGATAAGTCCTCCAGGAGGCTACAGCAGCTCTGCAGGAATCAGCCAATCAGGGACCAGAAAGGCCTACAAAGGGAGATGCATGGCGGAGCTCAAGCAGAGCAGACTATGAGGCTGGCTGAAGAAATTGACTCCAGAAGGTGAAACAATGAGACACTTGAGAAGAGGGCACCAAGATGGGCCCATATTAAAGGCCTATCCTAGAAGGGGTTCGGGGTATACCAGTGTGTCATCAGCTGGACGACTGAGTTGCCGAAGAAGCTTTCAGCTAAACAGTGCACGCAGGCACTCATTCAGCCAGATGGGGGCACTCACGGCAGGTGAGTGCCATCCTGTTTACACTATCCCTTTGAGAACTGGCTATGAAATGGAAATAAAAATGGTTTTCTTCTTGTGGAGCCACAATTGCAGTAAAGGAGATGTTTCCTTAAAGTGGGGTGCTTATTATATCAGCAATCACATTATTTTAAAATTACATTCATACCTATACTTTCACTTCAATATATGCACACTGTAAATTATTCATTTTGTCACTGCATTTAAATTACTAAATTGTAATTTAGTTGCTCATTAGTGAGAGTAATTGTCATTATCTTGCCAAATAGCCTGTGTCCACTAGAAATGAGACTAACATACATTAAAAAGGGATCTCGAGCTGGTAGTCAATGTACCATAATAATTTAGAGTATAAATAAGCACCTTGCTATGGCTAGTAGTGTTGTAAAGTGCCCTTTATGTAACTAGGGAGCGCATTTTTATGTAATTAAGAAAACTGATGAGAATTAAATGTTCAGAGAATACAGGTGGTATTGGAAGTACACTGTATAATAATGTTGTCTAATACATGCATAATTTTTACATGCTACTAATGTATTTTAGGTATGGTTTTATAATTAAATTGGAGACTAAGTTTTAACCTGTTAAATGCTAGAAAAAGATACTACTCAAAGGCAGCCAGAGAAAGCTGATCAAAAAAATGTGAGGGATAAAATTTCTCGTACACACACCTCAGAATTTTCAACTGTTTCATTGTGCAGGTTTAGAAATGGAATTCTCACTTCTTGAATCTTTTGGGAAAAAAGTATATGTTTGTGTATGCCTTCTGTCTTCCCCCTCCTTGGCACAGTACAATAAAATTAATGATGCTCAATAGTGTGGTTTTCGATTCTGTAACTTTTCCATGGTTAAGGAAATTTTGAAAAAAGTTACACTCTATTGCAGTGTTTCCCAATTGGTGCTCCGGGGAACCCTGGGGTTCCGCGAAGCAAAACTAGGGGTTCCACGAGGACCTGGCACTCCCCTACCCACTCCGAAAGAGAGAGAGCCAGCTAGCCAGTAGAGGCATGGGCAGCGAGTTGTATGGGCTCGTGGTGCCCATGCTCCACCAATATTTGGAACTAGAGTGGGCTTCGGCTCCTTCTCCCCACGTGCCCTCCCACCCCGGTCCCAGAGCATCTCTCTCTTGTCCCCGTCCTTGCCCCCGCCGTGCGCAACCTTCAGTGAGCTTCCCGTTGCTGGCTGCTGCTGCCCTGCACGGCGTGCTCAAACTGGTAGGTGGGAAGATGACCGGGCGTGATGTAAGGTCACTGCCCGGGATTTTAAAACTGCTGGGTGCTGCATTGTGCTGTGTGGCTGAGTTGTGGGTTCGGAGTCCAGGGATGGAGTGCAGACTCCAGCCCCACAAAGTGGAAGGCAGAAGGAAGGGGCTTGTGCGGAGTGGGAGGGGAAAGGAAGGCACCAAAGGGACAGGGTAGAGGAGAGACAAATGCCAGGGGGCCACGTGCAGACAATGAGGAAAAAGGCAGGAGGGGATGTCAGTGGGAGGGAGACAGGGTGATGCTGGGAGGGGAGAGGGTAAAGGCATTGGGGACTAGAGGAGGGAGGCAGAGGTGCTGGGAGAAGGCTTGAAAGATGGGGTGGGCATGAAGGAGGCCGGGATGGAGCAAGTCATGTGTGAGGGCACAGGGGCATGAGGGGAATGGGGGCAGAGGGTGGTGAGGGGTGGGCATCAGGGAAAAATGGAGCAAAGGGGGCAGGGGAAGTGAGGGAAGGGGGAGGCACCAGGAGGGTGCAGGAGTAAGAGAAGGTGCAAGTGCCAGGGGATTCTGGTGGTGAAGCAGAAGGGCAGACACCTGCAGGGGAGGGACCACCACCAGAGGAAAGAGGCAGGGCAGGTTTGTAGAGGGAGGTGTTAGAAGAGGGGATGAGTAGGGGTAGCTCACATAATCAGAGTGGGGCTACTAGAGGAGTGGGCACAGGGAGGAGAGAAGGGCTGGTGGAGGAGGGCAGCTTGCAGGAGGGCTGAGGGCTGTGAGAAGGGCAGGAGTCAGGACAGCCGAGGAGGGTGAGGAGTTGGGAGGCAGCAGGCACCAGGGGAGCTGATGGAACAAGGGGAGGAGACATGGCAGCAGAGAGAAAAGGTAAAGGTTTAAAAATATTTAACAACAACTTGGGTGCCACAGTGGTACATCCAAACAAGCCACATGAACTCAGTACTGGTGCACAACACAATTCATTTTGCTCATGCGAGGAAACTTAGGCTATGTTTCCACAGGGGGTTTCTTGCACAAGAACATCTTGCGCAAGAGTTCTTGTGCAAGAACACATCCACACTGCCATGTGTGAGCTGTGCTTTTGCACAAGAGCATCTATAGCAATGTGGACGCTCTCTTGCCCAAGAAAGTGCCGATGGCCATTTTAGCCATAGGGCTTTCTTGCACAAGAAATTCATGTTGCCTATCTACACTGGCCTCTTGCGCACGAACAGTTGCGCAAAAGGGCTTATTCCTGAGCAGGAGCATCATAGTTCTTGCGCAAGAAGCTCTGATTTCATACCTGAGAACTCTGTCCCCGGCTCCCACCAGCACATTTGGGACCACATTAGTGAGGCTTGGGGGTCTTTGGAGGGTTGTTGGATTTTTTTTGCATCTCACTTGTGTGGCCCCAACAGACTTTTCTGTGGGTCAGTGACCCTTGACTCAAAACAGGTTCCTCACCCCTCTCATAAATAAAGACAATGCTAAAACCTTTTGAGTTTGACATAATATTTTATTTAAAAATGAAGCCTGGCCAACAGACCCCCAATTGGGGCCAAACCCCCATCTCACTGCAGCATCATAACACTCCTGCACCACGTGACCCCAAATCTGAGCCTATCATACACTGGAGACCCCTGTCCTGAGCCGCTTACATCCCCAAACTCCTGCACCCCACATCCTCAGTTTTCTGCCACAACACTCCTGCACCATCCACACATGGCAAATCTGTGTCCTGAGCCCATCATACTCACAACCTTCTTGCCCTGAGTTCCTCACATATCCAGCCCAAACTCCAGCACCCTCACATCCACAAGCCCATAGCTTGCTCAGCACCCCAACCCAACACTCCTGAGCCTGGAGCCCCCTCCCCGAGCCAACATCCCCTTCTCCTGCATCCAAATTCCCTCCCAGAGCTTGTACTTCTCACCCCTTCCCACATCCAAATCCCTCATTCCCACCCCACACCTATCTCAATCTAGTGAGAGTGTATAAGAGCTGGAGATAGCAAGTGATGGAGAGGAGGGGAACAGAGCAGATGATGGAGAGGAGGGGAACAGAGCAGATGAGGCCTCAAGGAAGGGGGGTAGGGGCCTTGGAGAAGGAATGTGATTTTTCATGCATTTGTGGGGATTTTCATGAATTGATGGTCCCCTCCACCCCCCGCCCTTTTTTTTTTTTTTTTTTTGCTTGACAAACCTAAGGGTTCCTTGAAATTCTGAAAAGCTGAAAAGGGTTCCTCGGCCAAATAAAATTGGGAAACACTGCTCTACAGAGAAGCAAAAGGGAAAATAATAATGAAAGTGAAAGAGCCACCTCTATAAATACAGTTCACTTCTCTGCACTAAGGACAAAAAGGAAAAAGAGAAAGGAAGCTATATTTCAGACCTGAAGAAAAACAGAACATATTGAAACCTCAAAAGCTACTTATGAAACATGTTGATTTAGGAGAAAAAAAAGTCATTTATTTAATGAGTAGATAGTTTCAAATACAGTAAAAGTGCAGTTGTCCAGCATCCAGTGGTCCAGCACTCCTGATAGTCCAGCACCACCTGGACTATCCAGAAGTGCTCCAGGCAGCTGGACAATTGGAGCTGCTCTGCCCCAGGGCTTCCCCGAGTCAGCTGCTAGTCAGTTTCAGCAGTGGCTGACTTGGGGACACCTGGAGCAGAGCAGCTGGGATGCTGCAGGGTTGGTCCCGCAGCGCCATTTCCCCCCCTCCCCCCACCTCAGACCCCTCATAGCCCTCCCTTCTGATAGTCCGGCATATCTGATAATCTGGCACCTCCTGGGTCCTAAAGGTGCCGGATTATCAGAAGTTTACTGTACTTTTTTTGGTCAGCTTGTATTTTATACTGCAGAGTGTACAGCATGTAACTGGGTAGCCACAGGATTTTTTTTAATAGTTAATTTTTACAACCTTATGCTTAACATCAACCACCAGTCAGTTCCTATCGCTGGCCCTACTGCTTGCCCACTCTCCTGTGTTTCAAATAGACCATATCATCACTGGGCCCTTTTTAACTGACTCTGAACTGGGCAAGTGCTCCATGCAACTAGCCAATACCATTGGAGTCTCCAAGACAATCCAAGCTGCAGCATGTCAAGCAATGACACACAGTGTTGCAGGGTACTCACTGTGATGTAGTGTCAGTATCTTGATGGTTGCTATGCTTGGGCTGTGGGTGACCCCTACTGGCCTCTGTCTGTAAACACTGCCCAGTGGGGGGCGCCTTGAGGGCCCCCCATGACAGTGACTGAGTTGGTCCTACCAGTTAAGGGAAGGGATGGAACAAAGGAAGTGAGTGTTGGGGGAAAAAGGTCAGTTTCTGGCTGGAATCATGAAGGAGACAGACTAAGGAGGGGGGCTGGGAGTTAAGGGCCAAGGCACCCCATCTCAAGGGGTCTGAGGCATCCTGGCCCAGACTCCTGTAGTCATGTCATCTGGAAAAGCAATAAACCCTCTCTATTCTACTGGCTGGTGGAGTGTGGTCTTGCTGCTACAGGATCAGGGGGAACCCCGACTCGCTGTCACACTTACTGATTTTGTTGGTGGGCTGTGAGAGCTACATTTGGCCAGTAAGAACACTACAGCTTGTCTCAGAAGATAAGCAAATGCTAAATAAATACTGCTCTTTACAAAAAGACATTTAAGCCTTTTAATTGGGGGGTGGGGTTGACAGAATTTCTGGCACTTTGGGAAAGATGGGGGGCTGGCTCTGTGCTCTTGGAAGGGACATGCTGTCAGGCAGAGAATGCAGGCTGGGGGCAAGCCTTCCCGCACCAACCCTTGAGGGCTGGTCTGGGCTCTAGTGGCAGTTTAAAGGCCCAGGGCTCCTGGTTGCCACCCCTATGGTAATGGCCAGGGCCCATGTCTTTTGCTCCCTGTTGGCAGGCCTGCTCTTAACTGAAACAGATCTGAGCAGGCGCCCCATACAGGCTTCCTTCCAGAGAAACCAAGATATTGCTTACAGTCTGCAGAAGCCAGAAAAGAATGAGATTTAAATTCTGCTCTTTGGTTTTGTATTGACTGGTGGCAACACCTTTGTGTCATTCAGAACAGTTATTAGTGACCAAGATCGTATATCCCTATGTTAGGACACAAACATGTAATGTTTCCTAAATCTTATAAATGAAGTACCTGAGAGTGCAGAGGTGGGAAAAGATATGAGGTTTCTAAAGTGACAGTTTCTGGCACACAGAGGATAACTGCCTACTCTGCTATATACTATTTACTTGTTGGGCTCAAGTGGATGAGGTGAAATGGAACCACCTAGGGAAAAAGATAGCAAGCATAATTTTAGTATATCTACACAAAATTGACAGAATTAAGATTATACAGATAGGAAGTGTCATAATTACGGTCAACTGCTTAGTGTTTGATTTTGCAACCTTAACTTTTTAACAAACAAACAAACAAACAAACGTGTCCACCACCACCACCTCCTCCTCCTCCCCTTAAAACTACACTTATTGGGGGAGACCTGCAAGACTCAGAGCGGCTAATGACTTCCAGCACCTTTTGTCTGGAGGTCTCCAGTTGAAACCTACCTAACAATAGAGTTTACTGATATTGTGGAGATAAAAAGATAATTTCACACTACATCCTGCAGGCTAGTGCTTTTTGCTAACACTAGCTTTACACTCATTTTAATGCTCAAATGAGTGGTTACACCCACATTGTTTTCAATTAACTCATTACATAGGCATACATCATATAGCTGCACAGAACTCATCACTTATGCTTTGTCTGCCCTGGCACTGCCTTAGTAGGGGGCACTGCCTCTCTGCCCTGGTTTAAATTCTTAAGGAGACCCCACTTGGCGCTCAGCAAAGAAGGGGTGGCAGAGCAATCTCCTTCCTCAACTGGAGGCTGCTTTGCTTTTGCCTGTTGAGGCACAGGGAAGAGACTGAAGTAGTCCATTACAATGAGGAATTTGCAGGAGCCTTGTGTGCAGGTGGTAGGGATTTTTCCCACATTCATTTTTCCTTTTGATGCTCTGTAAACTAACTTTTCCAAACTTCCTTAACTTTGGAAAAGCTACAGAATTAAAAAAGACCCCAGTTTTGGGCAGCATTAATTTTGTTGCACTGTGGCAGGAAGGGGAAAGGAAGGAGGCATAAACATACATATTCAAAAAGTGAAAAAACCTCTAATTTCAAAGCCTGCAAAATGGAAACACTTCAAAAATTATGTGCATTTTCCCTATCTCCCTCACATTTTTTGACCACCTTGGACAAGCTTCCTTGCTGCTTTTGAGTAGTGTCATTTTCTAGCATTTAAAAGGTTAAAAGAGTCTGATTCTTCAGTCTGTAGCTGGAAGGGATACGTTTTGCTGTGCGGGGGGAGGGGACTCTACATAGACTGGTTGCACCTTTTCCTTCCCCTTTAGGGGCTGATAAACAACTGGGTGAATAACAGTGACAGCCCAAGGCACCAAGTGACTTTTAACCACCCCAGCCTCCAGATACTTGTCTGTCTCCCTTTTGCTTTAGTTTTCTTTGTAAACCCAGTAGTTTGAGAGTTCATAGAAGCAAGAATTTCCTGCATAGCTTCAGTCTCAGACAGTCAGGCTCAAGGAACAGAGTCCTGCCGAGACTTAAATAGCCTTTCTTAGTTTCGTAACAAGTGAAAGTAAAACAGGACTGGACAGAGTATGGGGGCAACATGAATTGCTGTCATAAGTGGCAGCTCCAGACACTGATGCTTTCTCTGCAAATTCACTGCAGGAACGTCCCCAGACTTGTGAGTATTCTACATACTTTAACAATGTCCATTAGTCTTGTGTTTCTTGTTTGTTTTCCCATTAGATCTTTGTGTTATTGAAAAAGGACTTGTGTTCTGCTTAACTTTTAATAACTATGTACGGGTAAACTAATCAAGCCTTCTTCCAGCAAGTTTCCAGTCCTACATTTGCTTCTGATTGCCTCAATGTTTTATAATTTTTCAGTGACCTTTTTCTAGCCAAAAAATTCTTTCCCTTGCTGCTGCGTGAAAGACAAATGCAAGCAGAGACCATCAACTGTAGTCAGTGAAAGTAACTAAACAGAAAACAGTGCAAAGTACAAAGTAAACTGAGTGAGGTGGAAGATAAGAATACTGGGGCATTCTTACAGACTACTTTTGAAAATGATAGGATAGAGCATGGGTTCCCAAACGGGGGGGGGGGGGGGGGGGCATGAAGAAATTCCTGGGGAGTTGCGAGTCAACCCAGCCTCTCTCCTCCCCCCCCCCCAATCAAGTTTTGCTGCCCTGTTCAGTTCCTTTTTTTGTGCTCAACAAGTTTTGCTGCTATTTGGAAGGGGTGTGTGTGTGAGGGTTTTTCAAAAATCAAAAAGGGGGGCATGATGCCAAAAAGTTTGGGAACCGCTGGGTTAGAGAGACAGCAGCGTGACTTTTGTCAATAGAATCTCTTTAAATCATGGTCTTGAAATAGCAGCTAGTGAGGTATAAGCCTCAGGATGCATTAGATAGAGGACACTAACAGATGAAATCTCACTGAGGTATACTAGCACATTCCAGTATTGGACTGAGCTCTGAGCCAATATGCTACATAAGGCAACTGCATTAGTAGTTTTTTCTTCCCTTTTAAAAAAAAATTACTGCTGTAAAGACAGTTAAAAGGCATAGGTCACCTTGTGTATGCCTGCAAAACTGCTCTAATTAAATCCACAAGAGCAACAAAATTCACCATCTTGTGCTTAGGCAGAATCTTTGAAGGCATCTCTTCCTCTGTGTCCAGCCTGCCTACCTATGCCTGGTTCTTTCATGATGCAGTCTAATATAGTTAAAATGTCAAATATAGTGGACCATATCCTAATAGTTCCTTGTTATAATAACCAGTTTGTGAATACCGGTCAAATGATCAGTACTGCAGCAATCCCTTTAGCCATTCATTACATCTTTCCTTGTATTTACATTGGTCCATTTATTTGCCTCATGTGAGACAGGTGTGCTAAATTCAGAAGTGATCCCTTTCATTCTGTCCTAAAATATGGAGCTACGCAAAACTATAGTGCAACTGGAATTTAATATAAGGATATATTCTTAATACAGCAGTGAAGTCAACCCATGGTATTCACTCCCTTAGAAGGTTGAAAAAGCCGTTTTGGCTAGATATTAAAATTGTGGTAATTGTAGGACTATTAGTGGTATGTTAACTATACAATGTAAGCAAATCTCATGGTATAAAATAATAGCTTGTGGGGATTCAAATGTGATTTCCTATGATCTACATTGTGCCTGGTCAGTTGCACATTCTGAAGTTCACTAGTGTTGCTCTGAAGTATTGGACATAAAACAGGCAGACTTAGTGTAGCTGTGCATTGTAAATAACTTCTATTCCGTGATGTCAGTCAGCTGGTTTTGAAGCTATTCAGCAATAAATTTTGTACCAAACTTCAGAACCCTGCCAACACCACATCTAAAACAGTTATAACCCTTCAGTTGGTTCTGTACAGTTCAACTGCTCCCCTCAGCTACATGGTGTAGAAAATAAAAACATGGAAAAGGAAGTAGCAGCTGTGCTGATTTTGAACCTGGTTATACTGCATCTTTTTTTTTTTTTAATAGCAGTTATCTCTAGTGCTTCTAAGCTTATAATTTTGGAGCTCAGCTTCATGCAGCCTGAATATTGTGGCAGGGCACAAGGGAGCAGGGGAATGAAAGAAAAGCCACTCTCAGTCCCACCTTCCCATTTGGCATATTGTCCTATTGAACTAGTGTTGCAAAATGCATCTTAAATTACCACTTCTCAGAGACTTGATATATGTAATATGGGTGTTTAGTATTTCAGAGAAGCAATGGTTAGCAAGGCAGATCATATTGTTGTTGTGGCCTCCAGGATATGGAGAGACTGAAGGAGAATGCAAACAAGTTAAAAAAAACCCTGTTCCTTATGGCTTTCAGCCATAAGAAATTGTGGCTTTCTTGTTTACTAGCAGGCTGCACCCTGTGCTCTTTACACTCGCCTACCCCTCTCTCTCTTGCTCTCTCTCCAGCAGCGAGCATGCATAGCGTGATGATGTTATTCTGTTGCCCGGCTGGAAAAATTTAGTGTGTGTGTGTTGCCCAGCTGGAAAAATTCTGTGTGCGTGTGGGCACACATGCAAGAGTTAGCATTGCTCAGGAAATTGGAGGAACAAAATTTAGAAAAACAGTAGTCCATTATAGTTTTTTGAATGGTAGAAAAGTTGCACTGAATTCTATAGGGATTAAAATAAAGTGTAAAATTGATTGTTTTATACTTTATCAAAAACTTTATTGTAAACTAGGTTGTTATTCTTAACAAATATGTACTCTTTTTTCCACATGCAGTTGTCCATGTGGCAAGCAAGATGTCTCCAAATCAATTCCAACTACTTTAAGTGACTGTCCTTGCGCTTTGTCAGTATACATTGTTGAAATATAAGTTGACAGTTGATATAACTGAGTTGAGGAGCCTGAGGGGCGGAAGGGAGGGGGAAGGGAGCCATGCTCCTGCTCCTGATGCCCAAGCCTGCCCTTCACTTCCTTGTCCCTTCACCGGCCTTAGTGAATGACTGGTCCCGCCATTTCCCCCCGGGGAAGCCGCTTCTACCTGCACTGCCAAGCTCTGTGCAGCCCCAGGGAGAGGCATCATTCTGTCATCTCTTCCTTCCCACAGTACCTTAAAACCTTCGCCTGGATAAAAGGTTATCCCATGCAAAGTTTGATTGCGGTAACTCTTATAGTGTCCAAGTTATTAGCGCACAAACATTCTCCTTTATATATGAGAAGACAGAGAGAGATTGATTTTTAATCTTTTGCTGCCAGCTAGTCTAAAATAGTAATGAAAGAATGGGCTGGCAGTTAGAGGTCTTAACAAGAAGAGCTTTCTGGATGTTTGTAAACATAATTTGGAGGATATTGCCCCAAGAGATGTTAATGAATCACACAATTCATTCATTATAACACATTCATACTTAGCTGTATTTTTCAAAAAAGGAACTCTGAAAACTACTAGTGAAATGTCTGAGGTAATCATTTCAGTCTTCTTATCAATTCTAGCTAAGCCTTACTACATCAGTGAATGATTTCATTTGTTATGGCAGAGCATATGCTTCCATTTTCTGAAATCTCCTAAACTCAGCTGGCTTGTTAGAGAAATTAGGAAAGCAGCCATATGACCTGGGTCCAACGCAGATGAGTTTTAAGTAAGACACATTAAGAATTACCACTTTTACTGCTAAGCATATAGATGGAGTCATCATACAAAGTGTCAAGTTTAGGAAAAAAACTGGCTTAGAAACTGGCTTAGTTAACAGAAATTAAGCCAATATACTACTGGATAGACAAATAAGAAGCAGAACTGCCATGCCTCAAAGGGTTTTCTGCTGGATAATATTAGCCTGAGAGACTCACTAGGGTCCTATACATCACCCCTTTCTCTTTACAGGAGGTAGGGTCCACAGATTAGTGACAGACTAGTCCATGGTTTTGGGGTGAAAACCCCTGATAGTCCTGGTCTCCCTTATTGGGAGAGGCTCTGTGTTAGCATGGGGGAAGATTTGGGGGGAACCCAGGCCCACCCACTACTCCAGTCCAGGGCCCCTGAAGTAGAAGCATCAGTCAAGGTTGTTTGTCCTTCTAACTTGGTAGCTTTTTCCCTGGGCCACTTCTCCAAACTCTCCCTCCAAAATGTTTCCCTCTGGTACCTGTTAAACCAGCTCTCTGCTCACACACAGCCTCTTCTTATTCCTCCCTTTCTTCTTCTGGTTCATCACTCTTTGTTTTGTCCTCCCCCCACACTGGCTGTAATTTAAAGCCACCCCACTGGCTGTAATTGGCTGCAGGTGTTGAGTGACTTGCCTGAGGGAGCTCTCTAGTTAATTAGCCCCAGGTGTTTTTCCTGCCTTCATTTTTATTGCAGCAAATTCTAGTAGTTTATTCTGGAAAGAGAAAACCACTTATTCAGTGCCCTAGCGTGTTGCAGGCTGCTACATACACAAGTATTTAGCTCTGCACATGACTAAAATATCCCTGTATGTATGAGTCAGTGTAACTTTTTGCCCTCAGTTGTTGCACGTCAGGTCTATTTTTGTGAGCAGGCAGGTTCTACTCTTGTGAATTTCATCAATTTTTTTTTTTGCAAAGTAAATTTTATGTTCATTATTTTACTAAGGAAACAAACAGGCACAGTCTTAGTATTGCTAGACTCATATGTCAAAAAATCATGAGCAAACACCTCCGCCCCCATGAAATTATTTTTAAAGTTGTGTTTTGGTCTGACTTAATTTTTGAACTCTTCCTTCCTATCCCCATTGTGTGTATGGGACAATTAGCATTGTAAGTGCTCCCAAAAGTATTCAGGAGATTTTGCACCTTGATGTAGGCATTCTCAACCCAACTTCTGTCTTGCTGCCTCATCTCTGCTCCTCCTTCAGCTCCTAGAAAACCTTCTCCGACTCTCCTAGACCTGGGGTAAGCTGCAGCAGGGTCCCTCTACTCCAGGAGTGGGCAATAATTTTTGCCCAGGGGCCACTTCAAATTTTTTTGAAGTGGCTCCTGGCCAACCTGGAAGGGGTGGGGCCTAAACAGGAAGGGGTGGGACTATTCCACCCCCAGACCATGATTGAAAGAGGCTTGGCACACATCTCCACCCCTAGGTCAATCAGTGCCACAGGCTTCTTGCAGGGCCAGGGCATAGCAAAGGAAGCTTTCATGCAGCTCCCCTGCCCCCAGGCCTTGATTGGCCTGGGGTGGGAGAGCATGCAAAGACTTGTCCACTCTTCCCCCTCCCTCTGAGAGTAGTGCGTGGTGCTTCAAAGTGCCACATGCTCCTGGCAGGGCGGGAGGAGGCTTTGTGCGCTCCCCTGCCCCCAGGCCAATTAAGGGAGACTATTTATCACATTTTACGTTAGCTAAGTAATAGAGATGTAGTCACTAGTTGGCAATAAGGATAAACTCGGACTACTAGAAAATAATAGTTATTTGTTATAAGTAACTCGGTACTGGAGATTTGAAAAAAAATCTAGGCTATATTATACATTGAATTTTTATATATTTCAGTGTACTGACTTTTAACAAGACTAGACAGCTAAGTATGAGGGAATGTTAAATCGCATGTGAGCCTTTCACTACAGAGAAAAATAAAGCCTTCTCTGCTCTGCCCCCTGCCCTGGAGCAGCACGCGGTACTTTGCAGTGCCACACGCTGCTCGCAGGGCTGGGGCAGTGCGGAGAAGGCGTCTGGCGCTCCCCTGCCCCCAGCCTCTAATTGGCCTGGGAGTGGGGGAGCAGCAGGGCCTCCATGGGCCAGATCTGGCTTGCAGAGGCCCTTTTGCCCCTGCTCTACTCCCCCGTCTGTCCCTCCTGAGGTCTGATATTGCAAGGGAGGGAAAGAGGAGTGGTCTCATTCATTACAAAAGAAGATGCGGATGGGGAAGCAGTAGCATCCTGAGATGTTGGGCTTTTTATGCTCCCTCTTTTTCTCCCCTCCCTCCTGTGAAAATGATGTTTAGGGGGCAAGTCCTGCTTGCTTCCTGCAGAATGCTGGTCAACCACTCTGCCAATGCAGCAGGTAGTGGGGAAAGCAGCCCATCAGCAGAAATTTTTCCCAAGACAGAGCTGAAGGGAGGACTGTGGTTTCTTGCGTGACTGCTAGATTGGCTTTTGCCCAGCCAAAAATCACAAGAGTTGGCAAAACTGCTAACAAATAATACTACAAGCACTATTGGTACGCAAATGAGGAATTCATTATGCAATACAAGGAAAGTACCCTTTGGGAGAGCATGAAGGACATAGTATAGGGTTTTTAAAATTTAGTGTGGGATGAAAGACATTTCTACCAAAAATGTAAGGCATACCTCATGTGTAATGGGACACGTAAGCATGTATGTTACTGTAAACATATGATTAGTCCATGAAGTCAGTGAGACAGCTCACATGATTACAGCTAAGCATGTGTTTTCAGGACCAGCACTTTTTAATTTGAGAGCATTGTCCCAGTTGAAACAGCAGGTGCTCTCAGTTCATTTCTCTTCTCTCTTTTTCTGCTTTCTGACTGATGTTTCTTTACTTTCCACAACACATGGATTTCATAGGTGGATGACTGCACCAATAGAGCGGTGGTCATCAGAAACAGAGCACTTGCTTGCTGTATTAAAATGTGGAAATTAAAAGATCAGCTTATTCTCAGAATATTAACGAAGGTATGGCAGCTCAAACTGGGTGTAAAACCAGTTGCTGAATGGTTTTTTTTTCTAAACTTGTATGTGACCTACAGTTCTAAAAAGGCAGCCAGATATAGCATTAAATTAAAGGGACTATTTACCACATTTTACTTTAGCTAAGTCACTGGTTGGCGATAAGGATAGACACAGACTACTAGAAAAATAGTTATTTGTTATAAGTAACTCCGCACTGGAGATTTAAAAAAAATCTAGGACATTTTATACATTGAATTTTTATGTATTTACAGAGTTGTTGACTCAAGTCCCATGGCTTGAACTCGAGTCCGACTTAAGTCGCCTAGGTGACTCAACTTGATACTCGATTTGGGTTCATTGTTTGTGACTTGAGACTCGACTTGAGACTTGCTAATTATGTTAAATCGACTTGGTGAAAAAATTGTCCGAAAATGCCAATATTGATGGCTTATACAAAAGTGACTTGACATTTTTTAAATTAAGACTCGAGACTCAACTTGAGATTTGAACTGTAGTGACTTGAGACTCAACTTGGACTTGACAATGACGACTTGAAGACAACACTGTATATTTCAGTATACTGACTTTTCACAAGAACAGGCAGCAAAGTATGAGGGAATGCTAAAATCACATCTGAGCCTTTCACTGCAGAGAAAATGTGCACTAACAGATTGTAGAGCCTCAAACAATGGATTTTATCAGTAAAATTAGCCGTGCAGCCTCCTTTGTAGTAACAGCAGTCCATTAGATCTCTTAAAACAGCATTTACTGTGACATTTAAGGTTGATCATTTCTTTCCATCTACTAATCTTGATTAGGGGAATGTTCCACTAGTATAAATAATGCTATTTGGAAAGGAACTAAGGGGATGCATATCTGGACTTCGACTAAGCTATCCAGCAGCTGGCTAGTGTCAAGGAAAGAGGCTTGTGAAAGTTAGTGATGAGGGCAAAACAATGGCTGTCAAAAACAGAATATTGATTTATTGGAGTGAAAGGAAAACATGCACCATGCTTAGAATAATTCTGACTGGAAGAGTATTTGGTAAAGAGGTATGCAGAGCTATTGAGCGAAGAGCATAGTAGGAACACTAGCAGAGGTGAATGTAACTTAAAATTTCTTACAGGACCTGTCTACTGTAACCCAGGTCCTTGCCAGCTCTTTAAATAGCTCCTTGCTGATTTTTGCTGCTGCTCAGCCAGCTCTTGCTGGAGCTGCACACTTGGTCACCTGCATCAAAATGTTTAAGTAGATCCCAAATTCCATGCTAAGTGACCGAGAGAATCCTGCTTGTTTCCCACTAGGCCCAAAGATTGTGGTTTCCTTCCAGAACCTTTGAGGTAGGAATTAACTTGAGAAACAGATGCCATACTAAGATGTAAAGCAACACCTACTTGGGAAGATAAGTTTGTTCAAGGGACTTATCAGAGGTCCCCATGAAGAGCCACATATATCCCAGCCAAAGCAATAGCATGATGTCTCGAGTCGCCAAGCACAGATTAGTAGATTCTAAACCTGTTAACGGAACCCTTCCTGCCCTGGCCATAGTCTTGGAGGGTATGTCTACACAACAACAACAACGTTATTACAAAATAACTTAGTCCGCATCAATACAGCAGGAAGTAATTTTGAAATAATGTTGAAATACAGTCAAGTTGGAGGCCTTCTTACTCTGACTCCTGTAACCCTCGGGCTACATCTAGACTGGCCCCTATTCCGAAATAGCCATGCTAATTTCCAATTTTGGAATAGGGAAATCCGCGGGGGATTTAAATATCCCCCTCGGGATTTAAATAAACATGTCCACCGCTTTTTTTCCGGCTTGGGGAAAAGCCAGAAAAAAGCGTCTAGACTGGCGCGATCCTCCGGAATAAAGCCCTTTTCCAGAGGATCTCTTATTCCTACTTTCAGGTAGGAATAAGATCCTCCGGAAAAGGGTTTTATTCCGGAGGATCGCGCCAGTCTAGACGCTTTTTTCCGGCTTTTCCCCAAGCCGGAAAAAAAGCGGCGGACATGTTTATTTTAATCCCGCGGGGGATATTTAAATCCCCCGCGGATTTCCCTATTCCAAAATTGGAAATTAGCATGGCTATTTCGGAATAGGGGCCAGTCTAGACGTAGCCTCATTGTATGAGGAGTAAAGGAAGTTGGAGGAAGAGTGCTCTATTTCAAAATAAGTGCTGTGTAGATGCTTCCAATTTCAAAATAAGCTATTTTGAAATAAGCTACGCAATTGATGTAGCTCAATTTGTGTATCTTATTCCGAGTTAAGCCCTGCTGTGTAGAAGCACCCATAGTCACAAAACAGAGTGACTTCTGCACCTTTTGGTGCATGCTTGGATCCATGAGTCCCAATCTCTGCTGTGTTTAGGGATATACAATTTCCAGAAACTTTGAAGGCGTGTGTGTGTATGTGTGTATTTTAAGGGAAAAAGAGAGAAACTTGTAAAAAAGTTGAAATATCTGGAGTAGTTACTTGCTTTTCAAAACTAAACTTTTGATACTTCTTTAAGAATGAGCTGTATCTATTATATATTTTGAAGAGTTTGATTGTTTGTTGGTGGATTTGCTTGTGCAATAAAGTCATACTTTGCAACTACCTGCAGATACCAAAATTGGTATAAACAATCCTGCCACTTATATTAGATGAATGCACTACTTTTTACACTGTGTTGAGAGACAAGACCCATTGACAGTCCAGAAGCCCCAAAGTTGGGGTCTATACCCACTTTCCGCAGGGCAAATAAGATCCTTAGACCGAGTTCTCAACAAATGTCCTTCTATCAGGATACCTATGGCCTTCTGGCCTTATTCCAAACACAGTCCTTTCTATCAGGGTATATACGGCCCTTTGAGCCTACTCCCAAAGTACAATTCCCTCTGTTGTGATAAATATGGCCCTGAAGGCTCAGTCCCAAAGTACAATTCCCTCTATTGGGGTAAATACGGTCCTGCGGGTTCAGTCCCAAACATACTCCCCTCTCTTAGGGTCCCTATGGCCTAGAGAGGCCTAGTCCAAAGGGAAGCCTCCCCAAATTACTAGGGAGCAGGGTTGTTGTGAGGTAGGGAGACCTGGGCCTTCCCACTCTACTAGGTCCCAGCCCAGGGCCCTGTTGGCAGTGGAGGATTTCACTGCCTGCTCAGTGGGGATTCTGGCGGAAGCGAGCCGAGCTCCCGGGAGACCATCCTCCACCCTGGGCCACTTCCCACCATTCCCAGTACGTTGTTCAAGTCTCGGAGCGTTACTTGGTGGGTCAGACCTCCCTGGCCAGGGCTGTTGCTGAGGCTGTGGCTGCTGCCAGGATTGCTGCTCGCGGGGGCGGGGGCGGGGGTGGCGGCGGCGGCGGCGGCTGCTGCTGCAGGGGGCTGTTCAGGAGCTCAAGCCTGAGTTTCTTCCCCTCTGGCAGTCAGTCCAGACTGAGTAGCTCCGTGGGTTTTTATACCCAGCTTTCCCTGGGAGCATGCCCAGCAGGGCTATGGGGGTGGGGCCTTTTCAGCCAGCTGGGACAGGGACACTCCCTACTCCTGGCAGATACACCCTGTCACACACTGGAATAGGTTGGGTGAAAAGTTTAAATAATTATTTTTATTTTTCATTGGAAAAAAGTCATGGGTATTATGAGTACAGTTCATAAAAATATTTGCTAACAAAATTAAAATTGAGTCACCTATTCAACTGCCCTTTTAGTGCAAAGGACATTTTTACTGTTAAAAAAATTACAAAATAATTCAAATTAGTTATGGGAAGGGTAATGGAAGGTTTACGGTTTCTGACTCAAATTTACTATATATGGTAATGATTCAATAAAATGAATAATGTTTGAAATTGAAATCCTACAAATTTAAAACTGTTCTTTTGCAAGCACATTAATAAAAAACTCTATTGCATATATTTAATTTCTTGAACTTTCCTGTAAATGTAATCTGCGCAAAATGACTTTGCCCGGTTAATGACAGGCTTCACCTGCTTGTTATGTATAATTTAGTTCACACATAGAAAGCACTCTTAGGTATATTTATTAAATAAGTAAAAATTCTTTGCTTTGAGTAATGACAGAGTATTATCTAGTAATAGTGAAAATAGAAAGTATCAGTGTTGTTGACTTGTATACAAAAAAAAGCTGTGCCTGTAGAGCTCAGAAATAGTATAGAGACGTGATGTTCTAATGCAGCTGTTCTCAACTGCTGGTCTGCGGCTCGCTGCTGGGCCATGGTTCACTGGCTGCCAGGCTGCGGTGGCTTTGGGGGCTGGGGCTTGGGTACATGACTCTCGCCACGGCTGTTGGGAGAAGCATGTCCTGCCCAGCCTCTCAGCCAGCCAGTGCCAGGCAGGGTTGGGGTCTCTTCTCAGTCACCGAAGAGTGCTTCTCTGCACGGTGGCTCTCCCGTCATTCAGGGAAGCACTCTTCTGCAGCCGGGAAGAGACCCCAGCCCTGCCCTGCACTGTTGGCTGAGAGGTGGAGCAGGACACGCCTCTCCCAATAGTCATGACAGGAGGGGAGGTGCTCGGCAGTGTACCCCAGTCCTGGCCCCCAGAGCTACTGTGACACAGGCAGCAGCGCAGGGTTAGGTGAGGGGGCAGGGCAGACAGTAGTGGCTCCAGGGATGGGGCTAGTGCAGGCTGAGCTAGTAGTGGGAGGCTTTGGGGGCAGGGCTGGCACTGAGTCGTTCTGGGGACTAGCCTGGGAGAGGCTCTGGGGGAGGGGGGATTGGGTGCGGTGGGTCAATGGAAACAGGAGGCTGGTACACGAAGGTCTGGTGGAGGGGCTCTAAGGGGTGGGGGTCTGGCACTGAGGCATTTGGGATGGAGAACTGGCACTGGGGGGCTCTGAGGGCAGGAGGCTGACAATGTGGGGGCTGGTCCACCAAACGTTTGTGAATGGCTTTGCTGATTCTCAGTATCAAAAAGTTTGGGAAACACTGTTCTAATGCAGATTGAGAAGAAACCAACGCTTTCATAGAGAGAGCTCAGAAAATGAACATCCCTCTGCATAGTCACTATCATGCAGTTAACAGAGCACAATAAAGTAAACACCAGACTCTTTAATAGTGCATTATCATCATATGTAGAGATCACAAAAGTAGGCAAATCAAATCATCCTATAAGTAAAATGTAATATAACTTAAGCATCTTAGTTACCAATATAATCTTGGAAATGCTAGCATAGCTTAAGTTTTTCCTTGTGACTTTTCTAATGAGAATGTGTGTCCAAAAGATCCACAACTTTTGATTCTGGATTTTTTGGATTCTTCATTAAACTGAAGATCTTCACAAAGTGAAATAAGCTTCTCAGCCTTTTCACATTAGCCTTGATTGTGTGTGTCTGTATTTCTAAACATTAACTCGTTTCTTTCACATGCTGTAGAAGATGGAAGAATCTAAAGCAAATAATAAGCAAGTGGAGTCAGAGATGTTTGTACAAACGCTTTGCAACCATGTTGTCGGAATAATATGCTTAGCAGATTCCCAGACTGCATTGCTGGACCAGATACCTGAAGAGATTCTGCAATATTTGAAAATTACCTTTTTAACATCTAGTCTAAGTGTGTGTTTGTTTAAAAATACAGTCAAATGCTGTATCAGTGCTATCATCCATAAACATTGCTACCTTTGAACCATCAATCAAAGAAGATTGCAACAGCATGTATTGGTTTGCAACAAAAATTCTTCCTGTCCCTGAAACAGTTTTTCACTTTTATTTCTTCCTGACATCTGAGTGGAGATGCACTTAAATCCTCAGTTAACTTCATCTTTGCCATAAATTGAGGAATGGCTGAAAAAATTGCTTGCATTGATTCAGACGGAGAAGCAATTGGATCTAGAGTAATTAGAGTCCTGAAGGTGAATCCAGAAGATAGGACAGTATGTCATACCCTTTGAACTACTTTAGATTTTAATTGTTTCTTGAACGGATTCTTTGTTTTTACTAAACTTTCAAATGTCATCTGCTGACCCTTCTCCTGGGATGGGGCTTTGTTGCCAGCCCTGTAGCCGGCTCCTTGGGAGCAGGCTGGAAGCTTCTATCTGTGATGTGTCCCTGCCTCATTGGGCCTCTACCAGTTAAGCTGACCCAGTAAGCATCACACGTTACATCTCTACACCACATATCTCCATTTTGTTTTGCTAGAAAATTTCAGTGTTACTATTTTATTATTACCATGCTTTTCATCATGCTTCTTCTTTTGCGCTTGTAAAGATCATTTTCAATGTGCCAAACTTCATGAAATCATTAAGAAGTAGGTTTAGGCCATAGGAAGCAAAACGCATTGCAGTATTGTGTGGCTATTAGTCCACTCTGATGCCTCTTGCTGTTTTCATATTACTGACGTGAGTCATCAGAACAGATAGTTTCCCACTTCCAATCTTCTCTAGCACTTCACTAATACACTTTATAAGTTTATAGTACTGTATGTCTCTTCTCTCTTATTTCAGTACTCTTATAAAAAACTGGTTGAGGGGTTGTCACAAAGGTTATAATTCCTCCCTCCAAGGTATTTGTCGAGCCATTTGCAAGAATTGCTAGACAAAGAACACCATTCATTTTTTTTCTTGCACAGTTTGCAGCTTCCTCAAACAATGTCTAATAGGTAACTGGTGTGATGGTCTTAATGGTTTAAATGCTGCCAGTAATTGTGTTCAGTGACTGATAATGGAGTACCAGAAGTGTATCTCACTCTTGTGGTCTAGGCCACTATCTAAGCCTGCTTCTGCAGCTGATCCTCTAATCTAGGGTTAGATTTAGGTTGTATTTAGATCTCCTGGAAGCAGCAGCAACCTGTCACCTAAGTTCTTATCACCCCAATCCCTGTGCCAGCCAACAGGCCCAGAGCCAACCAGGTGGCCTCTCCCCTCTTGGGAAGAGCAGAGCTCCCACATGGCATTATTATCTTTGACAAAGAGAGATAGTCTGGCAACAGGAAATCAAGAGTGGGATTTCCTCTCCCTCCCCCTAATCAACTAGGGCTCTGAGGCCAGCTCTCTTTTCTGCTTGTCCACCAATGAATTAGTCATTGTAGGGGTAGGCTTGGCCCTTTCACTTTGCAGCCACATACATCTGAAAAGTGGGGGCTCCACTGTAACTGTAAGGCAATGGTGGCAGCAAAAAGGGCTAGGTTCAATATCTCGCTGTTCCTCCTACCACTGCAAAACAGAACCAGCTTGAGCCCTCACCCAGAAATCTAGGAATGCTAACCAACACCCTGTGCACCTCTATCAGGCATTACTCCTCCATTCTTAAGCAGTGAGTCTATGTGTAACAAAAGTAAGACTATTAACAGGCGAGAGTATGGCCTGTTAACTGGGGGAAACAGCAGCACAACGATTCATAAGTAAGTAAACCATAAGTAAACACCCACCCCACACTATACTGAGCAGTAGTCTGTTGTCTACTTATCTCTGCCACTATTGATGCCCGCAAGTCATGCTGCTGCTTCTGGTACTGCTCGCTGCTACTGCCTCAGCCGCTGTTGTTGCCTACTCATGTTGCTGCTGTCTCGGCTTGCTGTTGCCTTTAGCTGTGATGCCATGTGCCGAAGCTCTTCCACTTACCCCGGTTCTTAGAGATTCCAGGTCTTTGTGATTCGTCTGCTAGTGGGGAACCTCTGAGTTTCTTCTTCTACACTACTTTTCATCACATCACTCCTCACACCAGCTCTAAGGCTCAGCCTCCTAGACTAGCTCATAAGTGATCTCAGTTAGAGGGGTTACGGAGAAGAAATAAGGACTCTCAGGCTACATTTACACTGCAGGAATTTGTTGGCAGAGGCCATGCAAATGAAGTGATCATTAGCATTTCTCACGCTCTCATTTGGATAGTCTCTTCTGACCCATTTTGCAGAAGAGGTTTTTGTGGAAAAAAACCACAGTGTAGACGGGGCAAAAAACTCTTTTGCGCAAGATCCTGTATACCTGCTTTTTTGAGGAATAAAGGTTCTTGCACAAAACAGCTTTTTTGTACAAAATGGCCCCGTCTACACTGCGTTTTTTTGCGCAAAAGCCTCTTCTGCAAAACGGATCGGAAAAGACTATGCAAATGAGAGCACGAGAAATGCTAATGAGCGATTCATTTGCATTGCCTCTGCCAACACATTCCTGCAGTGTAGACGTAGCCGCAGTTGAGTAATACCAGTTCTGTCTTTAAACACCAGAAGAGGCAAATCAAATACCCTCTAGAACAGTGTTTCTTAAACTGTGTTCCGGGGAACACTGGTGTGCCATGAGGCATCGGAGGTGTGCGGCGGAGAACAACAGAGTTAAAAATGGCCACTTTTTTTTTTTTTGCTCAACAAAAAATCTTTGGTGTTCCTCATAAAAAAAAATATTGTTTGGTGTTCCTCAGTCTTAAAAAGTTTAAGAAACACTGCTCTAGAACTCTTTTAGCAGAGTCTATGACACCAGGTAGGAACACCTGTCCCCACCCACTCTTTCTTTCACTTGGGTTTGGCATCACTTAACCCCTGCGCTCAGTCACCTAGACTATGTCTACACTGCTGGGTTTTTTTCAGAAAAAGGTTTGCAAATTGCGAACCGCAATTTGCGTACCTTTTTCCAATTCTACATGGGGCCAAATGTCAGAAAAATCTCCTCTTTTGGAAGAGCTCTTATTCCTCACAAAATGAGGACTACGGGGCTTCTGAAAGAGCACGTATGCTCTTCTGAAAAATATTTCGGAAGAGTAGATGCGTTCCCTGGACACGGCAGAGTTTTTCTGGGATACCTAGCCCGAAAAAACTCTGTAGTGTAGACGTAGCCTTACTGAGTGAGTTAAACATTAGATGGACCCTCCATTCTCTATTACAGCACATCATATTCAGTTCAGCTGCCCTTTACAGCAAGGATAATATGTAATGATCTCATCACGCAAGATTAAAATGAATTTTAACCTCAAATCAGCCAAAATTGATTACTTCGGCAAAAAAGGACAGTCTGCTGATCATCTAGGGCTAGGCTAAGAGGGTATGTCTGCAAATAAGGTCTGGTTGGTCTGGAGGCTTTTCCCCCAGTTCATCAATAGATGGCACAGCTCATTTGGACTTACACACAATATTTAATAAAAACCCTCAGCTGAAGTCTATCAAGCAGAGTGCCAATGTAAAATCAGGGGGATGAGAGGACAAAGCTTAAGTGTGGAACTTTTTTTTAATTATGAAATTGGTGAAAAACAGCAATAATATTTGGAAGTCAGTCATTTGGCAACAGGAGTGGTACCGTATAATTAAACTGTCAGCCTTGCTCATAGACTATTACCAGCAGATAATAATAAAATGTGTGCATCATTGTGAATCACTGTATGGTATGTCATGCTGCAACAAATAAGATGGTTCCAATGTTAGCATACGGTGATCACTTAAAAATTGTTACCATTATGGGCCTTATAAATCAAAATCTATAGTGTAATAGTTTAATGGCTATCTGTAGTGGCAATGCTGGAAAATTGTTTAGCAGTGAATGGCCAATTTTTTTTCCAATGAAGAATGATTTTTACAGTACTGCATTGTAAAAGCGCAGACAGAGATAGATGGCATAACATTTAACAATTTTAATTCTTTATTTTCTATTGAAAGATGCTTATATAAAAAAACCTTGGACTTGTGTTTACCATTTAAATTCTTTTTCTAGTTTCATTTTTAGGTATTATAATAAATTCAAAGTGAGTTTGGTGCTCGCTGTCTATTTTTGAGCATTATACAGGCAGTCCCCGACTTACGTCGGATCCGACTTACGAACGGGGCTTTCTCGCCCCGGAGCTCGCAGGCAGCGGGACCGCCCAGAGCGCAGTGGTCCCGCCACCTCGACCTCCAGGATGAGAAAAGCTGCTCCGGGTACCCCTGGTCTGCTGGGGACCGTCTCCAGCAGACCAGGGACACCTGGAGCAAAGCCACAGCGGTGGCGGGGTGCCGCCGCTGCGGCTTTGCTCCCCGTGTCCCTGGTCTGCTGGCGGGGGGGCGCAGCTAGTGCGCCCCCCCCCATCAGACCAGGCTTTTGTTGTGGACCCTGGGGTAGAGCAGCTGGGGTGCTGCCGGGTTGGTCCTGCAGGGACCTACCTGGCAGCCCAGCTGTTCTGTCCCAGGCTGGAGATTCAGCTGCTGTTGAAACTGATCAGTGGCTGATTCCAGGAAGCTGGGGGCAGAGCAATTCTGCCTCCAGCTTCCTGTAGTCAGCTCCTGGTCAGTTTCAGCAGCAGCGTCTGAATCTGGAGCCAGTTCCGACTTACATACAAATTTAACTTAAGAACAAACCTATAGTCCCTATCTTGTACGTAACCTGGGGACTGCCTGTAAACAGAAAATGGCACTAACTTCTCCCTTGCTGCAGTCTCAGGAGAGAGGCAAGAACTAAGCATAGCAATTCTCTCCCTTGCACTTTCATGAGAGTTGAGGCACATTAGGTGGGGGTAGCGTGGAGAAGATTGTACATCTGTTCACCATTCTTTGACTACTGGAGAAAGAACTTTAGCTTGTAGTGTTGTTAAGCTAACACTTTCAATAAGCCACACATTTGCAAAATAAGATACAGTTGAAGAGTTTGTGGGTGTTTTTGAAAGCAAGAGTAGTTTTGTGTGAGGGAATAATGGCAATGGTTCAGGGCCTTGTTGCACATGTGTTTTTGTATTTTAAATAATGAGTCATACCAAATGACCTATTCTTTGTTTAAATGATGGAAAATTGCGCATAATTTGGAAACAGCATGAGCTCAATGAGCTAGTGCTCTCTTGAAGCTGCAGAATGGTTTTATAACCTTGACCAGTACACCAGTGGTGACTGCAGGTCTCTCTCTTAGGAGCTTCCTCCCTGGAAGGAGCAATAGAAACCAAGGATTTTCTTTTCTCTTCCCACAGCTCTGAAAGAGGTTGCAAGAGCTGGGAATTCTTGTTCCTCAGGCTGCCTTCCACCAGGCCCTACCTGCTCCGATAGGTGTTAAGAAAGAAAGAAAGGAAAGGAAATCAAAGCTGAAGAATCCATTGAGAAGGAATAGATAACCATTAAGATGGCAGTCTAGTGGTTTGGGCAATGATAAGAGGGCATCTATGGAAGCAAAAAAGGAGTCCAGAAGAAATGTTACTAAGCTTAAATTTTGACCTGTGATGAGCTGTATAACTGACTGATAGGCTGAGAGAGAAAAGATCATCTACAAACTTGCTAAGGCAAGAGCAAAACTGGTGAAGGGTGTGAATGAATTTGCTCAGATTAGATATGAACACAGAATATTGCAAAGGAATGGTGATTCAACCAAGTCTGGAGTGATTATTTGAATGAATGAGGAGAATTCGAAGGAAGAATTAGAACATGTAAAATGAACTGGGGCATGATGGATTGCATACAGGAAGAAGAGTTTGTGGAGGCACTTAGGAAAATGGAAAAGGAGAAAGCATTTGGACATGATGAAGTACCAATGAATTTGTTGAAGTCATCGGGAAAGAGTCAAGTGACTCTTCAGTGACATTCTTGAGGGAAAAAATGCCAGATGAATGGCATAAAAGCTTTGTGGTAAATATTTTGAAAAATAAAGAAGCTATTATAGTGTGTGCTGATTATCACCAAATTAAGCTGACAAACACTATGAAAGCATAGAAGAAGATTACTGAAAAGTGTCTGTATGGAACAATAGAAATTTGGAAGGATCAGTGTGGATTTGTGTTGAGAAGGAGTACATTTGATGCCATATTTGATCTATGAATTCTCATGGAGAAGCTCAGAGAAAAGAAGCAGCATCTGAGTAAGGTCTTTGAGAGGTATACAGTTAGAGTATGTCTACACTACCACCCTAGTTCGAACTAGGGTGGTTAATGTAGGCAACCGAAGTTGCAAATGAAGCCCGGGCTTCATTTGCATCTTGCCGGGCGCTGCCATTTTTAAAGCCCCACTAGTTCGGACTCCGTGCCCGTGGCTACACGCGGCACGGACTAGGTGGTTCGGATTAGGCTTCCTATTCGAACTACCGGTACACCTAATGGTGTACCGGTAGTTCGGAATAGGAAGCCTAATCCGAACTGCCTAATCCAAACTACCTAGTCCGTGCCGCGTGTAGCCATGGGCACGGAGTCCGAACTAGCGAGGCTTTAAAAATGGCGGCTCCCGGCAAGATGCAAATTAAGCCCGGGAAATTCAAATCCCGGGCTTCATTTGCAACTTTGGTTGCCTACATTAACCACCCTAGTTCGAACTAGGGTGGTAGTGTAGACATACCCTTACATACCGAAACAAGTATTTGGTAGAATTTTGTGGCAGAGTGGTGTGCAGAAGCATATATCCATCTTGTCCAAGATATGCATGATGGAATGACGATGGTAGTCAAAACTGAATGCAGTGAAAGAGAATATTGTAAGAAAGCAGCCTTGGAATATGCCACTCACAAGGATTATGAGTTACATAGGCCCATGGTGTCCCTACTCCAGGACACAGGAGTCTAGCTTCACCAATGTTTGGGACCAGGTCTCTCCCACAGCCCCGCATGCTGCCTCCCCCTGTGCTGCCCCTGAGCTTCCCTGCCTGTGCCCTGGGCAGTGGCTGGATGCCACCTGCAGCTCTGTGTGACACTTCACTCTGCTGGCTCTCAGCATCAACTGTAGCTGCAGGGTCTTAGTGCCCCCTCACCAATATCCCCCCACTCACCCTACCAGGACATGCTGACCGAGTTTGACACTACCCTTTTGCCTCAGATGGATGCACCCTTCCCTTTTCTGACAGGACTCTCCACCAGTGCAGCCCTTCTCCTCCCCTGCATACATACACAGTCACTGCTCTTGCCCCATGCTGGTCAAACAGCTCCAACCCCCATCTCCAGTGAGGCTACAGTGAGGGACAGCAGCAGGCGAGGAGGCACACATGTGATGGCAAGCCCCCTCCTGGCACCCGCCACAGGGGAGATAAGGGGGCTTTCAGGACCTGAGAGGGGCCATAGGAGCACATGCAGTGACAGTGGTGTGAGGTGAGTGTGCTGTTGGGGAAAAGAGGGACGTCCCTCCCCAGAGCTCACTGTTGCTGGCACGGAGAGGGCTGGGAGGGAGTCCTCCTCTCTGGCCCCACAAACTCCTCTTCAGTCCCATCCCACCCAGGAGACTGCAGCCCCAGCCGGAGCCCTCACACTTCCTGTCCAGCCCCAACTCTCCTCCTGTGCCACATCCCTGAACTCCTCTTGCTCCATGCACCTCTCATTTCCAGTCCCCACCACAGCCCTGACTCTCGCACCCAACCCTCTGCCTAAACTCACAAAGCTGGGTACATCTTCCATGCAGTCAAATTTCAAATCCTTGTTCACAAGCATGGTCTACTATAGCATCTCAGTGAAACCACTGTAAGCATTTAAAATTAGCCAAACAAATTTGTTTGGAGAAATGACCGAACAATTTTGATAGAACTTAAAAAAAACAACCACACACAACAAATCAGCCTGAGGCAGTCACTCAGGGGAAAAAAAAGTTCAGTCCAAATGGTGAAGGCTTGGCTAAGTAATAAGCAACAGACAATGGGATCATACAATAAAAAGAGTGAGGCAACTTTAACTATAGCCATCATTTTCTTCGGGCCTGTTCCCACTGAAGCCAATGGCAAAAGCCCCAGGGGGAACCCAGTTGTACAGGCAGTCCCCGGGTTACATGGATCCGATTTACATCAGATCCCTACTTACAAATGGGGTGAGGCAACCCCGCACTAGCTGCTTCCCCCCAGCAGACCAGGGAGACGCGGAGCGGCTTTTCTCAGCAGACACCTCAGCTTGAGAATAAAGGACTGAGGGAAGTGAGGTGTGGGAGAATAAAACTGAGCTCTGGAGAAATGTTTGGCTAGAGTTTCCCCTACAACAGTGGTCCCCAACCTTTAGAGGCTCCCGGGCGCCCGGGGGCGGGGCCACTCATGCGCCGGGTGCCCGAGGGGTGGGGCCGCACGTCCTGGGCCGGCACCGGCACCGCGCGCCCGCATGTGCCCTGGGGCTGGGGCCGCCCGAGCGCTGCGCACCAGGCGCCGGTGCGTGTCGCGTGCCTAGGGCAGGCGCCTCCAGTGCGCCGTGCGCCGGGGGCGGGGCCGGCCAGGTTGTCGGCGGGCGCACACAAATGCCCCGGCGGGCGCCATGGCGGGCACCATGGCGGGGACCACTGCCCTACAATATGTACCAGTTCCGACTTACATACAAATTCAACTTAAGAACAAACCTACAGTCCCTATCTTGTACGTAACCCGGGGACTTCCTGTACTTCTATTCAAGCCAAACTGTAGCACTGGTATAGTGCTTTAATCAGTATTTTGGTATGTGGTCTAATTATATTATACAATAACTTGTTTGCTAGATTTGGTGTAGGTATTTATTAATTATATAAATGCTGAATTTACTGAAAGCTTTAGATCTCAGAATATTGAGTTTTCGTGAATCTTATGGTTTAAAAACCATTAAGACATTGAATTGTTTTTTCTCTTTGGTTGTAAAAGTTCTTCTCAAAAAGAACATGGAAAAACCATGCTGTTGTGCCTCAGGCTATAGAAAGAATATGGTGAATTTCTGGACTGAGCCTTTGAGCAAATTTCCTCCACTACTCCATGGTCAGTTTCAGCTTATTAAGCTCCCTTCCCTAGGTGCAGAATACTATGCAGGTGTGCCTGATTGGCACTGCCTCAGTGCCCGGATGCTTGTTAGGCTTACTGTCAGTGGGATGGAGGCATTTCCCATCACGCCCTGGTAGCAGCAGTTTTGACTTTGTGATTAAGCCTAACCATAAAAAACAGTTGGCACAAGTTAAAGGGAACCTCTCAGTCACAGCCATAACTAGACATCTCAGCATCTGTGGCAAACAAGCAGAGTTGTGCCCCCTAGTATTTTTTTTCATCATATTTCTGCCCAGAAGAGCCAGCAGGGCCTCAGGGTTGAAGGAGTGGGGCTGGTGGCAGCCAGCTGTCAGTGCTGTCTGGACCCACGCTGTCTGGCGTGCCCTCCCCACAGCCCTCAGACCTGTCTGGAATGAGCAAAGTGGTACTCTAGTGATGATTTTAAGACCCTGGGTCTCCAGTTTCCACTGCTGCCACAGTAGCAGCGGAGGTGGCTGAGCGCCACAGGCCCCTTTAAATCGTTAGGCCCCAAGGTAACTGACCCCTTTGCCGCCCCCCTCCATTAGCAGTCTTGTTTCCCCCCATTGATAGCGTGGGGGCATTATTTAAAGGTTTGGGGAGAGGGGGTCACGTGACTACCCCATAGAGGTTTTCACGCTGTTGGGCACACAGCTCAAGGGGAGTAAGCATTCGTGCATGGTGGGCCTTGGACAGAGTGCCACCTCTACCCCCAACTCACCTCTGTTGTCCCGCGTGCATCTCCTGTTGCTTCTAGCCCTATCTTTCTACCCCTGCAGTTTTGTGCCCTTGTCAGCTGTCCCACGCACCCCATTGTGATGATAGTTCTGCTCTTAAATGAATTTTAGCTTTTGTAAAATGAACTTTTAGAACATTTAAGACCAATAGCAATATTCCATAAATGTTGTTTAAATTGAAATGTCAACAGATTTTTTTTGAAAAATAAACATTCTCTCAAACTCTTTGCTTGTGTGCCAGAAACCAAAAGTGCATGTAAGAAAAGGTGACTACAACCAAATCAAAATTTAGTAGTTTACTTTCAGTGTTTTAGCTGAGACAAATGCACTACAAAAGGGAATGGGCTGTTAAGGAGACAGTAGGGGCGAGTCTACACTAGGAAATAATTTCAAAATAAGTAAAATCAAAATAACAACTCCCAAAATAACAAAATTGAAATAGCGTGTCCCCACTATGGGAGAGCATCAAAATTAGTCAGATTTCTAAATAGCACAGCCACGCTGACTGGAGCCTGCTGAGGACTTAGAGCTCCCAGAAGCACTCCATGGAGGGCACCAGGAGGGCAGACATTCCTGCTTGGTTAGGCAAGCTGTGACTGTGCTTTTAGGGGCTTCTCTTTATGCTGCATCTCACACGCTGCTCCTCCACTGCCTCCCCTCTCGCAAGACACCAGACGGACACAATGTGCTCTGGTTGCCTTTGCGGATGCCACAGCACTTACAACATAGAGCAGGAGCTCAGGGCCGGCTCGAGCCATTCCTGCGCTGCGGGTGCGCAACACATGCGCGGCTCCGCCCCCGGGTGCACAGCGCATGCGCAGTCCCATGCCCTGGCGCACTGTGCACCTTACAGCTGCCATCGGGCACACGGCACCTAATTGCAGCTCTAAGGGGCGCCGCACAGCCCCCAGCCCCAGACGTGTGGTGCCTGATGGCAGCTCTAAGGGGCACCGCGCAGTCCCTGGCCCCGGGCACACAGCGCTGATGGCAGCTCTAAGGGGCGCTGCATGGCTGGGCGCGTGGCGCCCCTTACAGCTGCCATCAGGCGTCCCCGATAGGTTGGTGCCCCAGGCAGCTTCCCTGCTAGCCCCCCCTTTAATCCGGCCCTGCAGGAGCTGCTGCAAAGCATTGCCAGGCTCATGGGTCTCGTGCTGTGCCTCATAGCGCAGTTTGTCCAGACTTCCCACATGCTACTCCAGCAGGACGATGACACTCATCAGCCAAGTCCTGGTGCTCCTGAAAATGCCCTCAATCCCCTGGCCACCATGGAACACCACTTCTGATGGAGGGACACCAGTTCAGACTGAAGTGACCGCATCGTCCTGCAGGTATGGGACAACCAGCAGTGGCATGCAGAAGGCCACCTTCCTCAAACTCTGAGTGCCTCACCCCTGCCTTCAGACCATAGGACACAGACTGCGACCAGCTATCTCCATGCAGAACTGCATCACCATCACCTTGTGGAAGCTCACCATGCCAGACAGCTACTGCTCTGTTGGGAACCAGTTTGGCGTGAGGAAATCCAGTCAGGGCTGTGCTGCTGCAAGTAGCCAAGGCCATAAACCATGTGTTGCCACGGAGGGTCGTCACTCCAGAGAATGTGGACACCATTGTTAATGGTTTTGCTGCCATGGGCTTCTCCAAGGGTATGTCTACACTACCACCCTAGTTTGAACTAGGGTGGTAATGTAGGCAACCAGAGTTGCAAATGAAGCCTGGGATTTGAATTTCCCGGGCTTCATTTGCATCTTGCCGGGAGCTGCCATTTTTAAATCTAATCTCTGAGCAGACACTGAAGGTCTCAATCAGACAATGACAATGTGCTTCAAACAAGGCCATATGTTGCCTCGACAGTGGGCACTTTCCTGCAGGGTCACAGACATCCCGGAGGAGCATCAGTACACCCTTGACCCAGAGACAAGCAGGCATGGAAAGGTGCTGGCTAGGCCAGGAGCCTGCAGGGAGAAGTGGGGGATAGGGTGCTATGGCTTCCTTCCATGTCCCACACATGCTGGGTCCAGCACTAGCGGCATCCCACAGAGATCAAACTTTTATCCCTGCCAGCTGAAGGAGGGGGTTGTTGGAGGAGTTGTGTGTGAGCGAGGGAGGCCGCTTGCCTGAGAGAGTGGTACTGGGGTCCTCTCCTCTTCCTCCTCCAAACAAGTTCCCCTCCATATCGCCACACTTGACCGAGAGTGGTTGCTGACCGAGTGCAGGCATGACCCTGTACCGTGTGAGGCACTGCTGTTTGGTTCCATGACCCCAGCTTCCTTAGTGGTGGCTTGTTGTGGGAAGGTATCCCACCACAGAGCCCGGAGTAAGGCAGGTCTCTCCAGGAGACTTGTGAGAAGGACCAAGGGATTCCTGCATGAAAGCGTCATGGGGCTGAGTGTTCCGGCCTGGTGCGCCGTGTGCTCCCACGGGCTGTTATGTGACCCCCCCCACCAGACCAGTAGTCAGAGTGAAGAGCACGCAGCCCCTCACAGCCCATCGTCTGCCCTGCATCTGTATAGGGAAAGTTAAAGAACTCACCTGACGTGCCTTCCTTGAGTTCATCTGAAGTCTGGGAGACAACCTGGGGTGAGGGGGACCAGCTCCAGGATGAAGAGCAGCTCCTGACTGGCGGGTCTCCTCCTCTTCATCCATAACCCTGCCCTCATCCAGGCTGATGTCAGGAGTGTGTAGGCCAGACTCGATGACGACTAGAAGGGGGGAAGTGACTGGCCTCCCTCCCAGGATGGCATCTGAACTGTTCATAAAAGCAGCAGGTGTATGGTGCTATCCCAGAGCGTGTTCTCTACTCCCTGGTCTTGTTATAGGCTTGCTGGGGCTCTTCTATCTTCATGCAGTTCTTGTCGAGGGTCCGGATGTGGCCTTTGTCAGCCAGGCTGGCGACCATCCGGCCATACACATCAGCATTCCTTTTTCTGGTTCAGAGATCCTGGAGCTTGGTCTCCTTGCCCCAGACCTCAATGAGGTCCAGGATTTCCATACCAGTCAAGGCCAGTGCTCTCCTGCATCCCTGGCCAGTGGCAGCTGAGGGTGCTGCAGGAATGATGGCAGTCGTGGGGGACTCAGAGGGAAGTGTGCCAAGACTCCGTCAGCTGATGCTGTTTGGCCCAGGGCTTGCCAAGGTGGTAACATGCCGCAAGCCCTTCTCCAGCAGCCTGCTATTTTCAGGTCCCCAGGAGAAGGGCAGCAATGGAGCTGGCAGGTGTGGCCAGAGTGGCCACAAGTGCAGCTCTGGAGGGCAATTACGGTAGAGTCCAGATTATCCGACCTTCGATAATTCGACATTCCGCTTTATCCGACATAGCCGCGGGACCATTGTCAGCCAAGCACAGCGCGAGTATGTGGTCCCCAAGGCCAGCCGCCCTGCGCTGCTATGCCGCAGGCAGCCTCCCCAGCTGAAGAGGCTCCAGCAGCCTCCCATGGGTTAGAGCCTCCTGCCGGTGCCACTTGGTCCCCATCCCTGCCTAGCCCTTTCCCTCTCTGCAGCTCCCGGGCACAGGGCCATTCTCCTGGCCCGCACCTGGGAGCTGCAGGGAGGGAAAGGGCCAGGCAGGGATGGGGAGCAAGTGGCGCCGGCAAGAGCAGCATCAGCAACGCAAGGAGAGTGACGGGGCAGCAAGCAGGGCCATTCTCTCGGCCCGCGCCCAGGAGCTGCAGGGAGGGAAGGGGCCAGGCAGGAATGGGGACCAAGTGGCACCAGCAGGTATCCCTCCCTCTCTGCACTCCCTATTATCTGACATTTTCAGTTTAGGTTGGATAATCGGGATTCTACTGTATTTGGAATTAGCAGCTGCAGAGCATCCACACTAACGCTATTTTGAAATAACAATTTCAAAATAAGCATGATTCTCCCAGAAAAGCAGGAGTACAGATTTTCAAATAACCAGCCCATTATTTCAAAATAATGGGCTAGGTAGTGTGGTTGCTTCACTTGTTATTTTGAAATAAGGGGGGTTATTCTGAAATAACTCCCTAGTATAGAGCCTGCCTAGACAGCTGCTGTATTTCCAGTTAGCTACAGAATTCCTGCTTAAATAAAAATGGTGGGAAAAATGATGGGTCACTTCTTAAGAACTAACTGTCCTATCTTCCTGTTTTGTCATAATTACTTAATTTATTCTATTTTTAGATTCTTTAATAATATAGTGATTACAGCATGAGTTTTCTTACATCTGCATTGTGGATTTGTGCAGGGGCCAAGTGTGTGTGTGCACCAAAAGCAAAGTTTCAGTATTGTTTGGGCAATACTTCTATCACTGCATCAAGCGTGGACCTCTATTGACCTTAATGGTCAGAGTACTGCTCCTTCTTCGACTTAGCTTCTGTCTCTCTTGTGACCTGCCATTATGAAAAACAAAAAGTGATTCTGCCAAAATACCCTTAAAAAAACATATTTCACCATACAAAGATGACAGAAACAAGCGGGATCTCTGACACTTAACAGATAAATGCAGCCTTTTAAAGGTCTTGTTTTTCCAAAATTTAGAAGATTTAAAGATGATTTGCAAAAATAAATTACAATATTTTAGCAACTTTAGCTATATGTGTTGAATGCCCCCATTAAGTTGTTTGTTCTGAATGGTTTTCAGCACAGCATTAAACTTACTGGGTTTTTTTCCCCCACCTCTAGGCCCTCAAAAGAACTTTTGTCATGTAGTTACTCTGTTTCTGATTTGAATGATGTCCCAGCAAACACCATGCTGGTGATGGCCTGGTCACTATGGAACTCTGTTGGAGCATGGCACTGGCTAAGGACTCAGGTAAGTCAACTTTTTCACATTTAACAAAGGTTTAACTAGATGTTATATCATAAATGGTATATAATAATGAGGAAATATTTCAGCAATTACAACCCTACACTTCTATGATACTGTAAGTTCAAAACTTTAAATTAACCACCCTGATTTTTTTAGATGAAAAAATTGTTTCTCTTGTGTTTTGTCACTCCCTATTAGCTATTCTTATGAGAATGATTTCAAGAATGCTGAAGGTTCTTAGTTTAGTTAATTGGACTTCTTTATTTTTCTTTATTTAACACAGCAATATCAGTTTTACTCTTTTCTCATTCACTAGTTTGTTATTTAATAAACCTCTAGATTGTTACATTGTTTACCCTAGGCCAAAGGGTATTTGATGGAGGGAAAGTTATTGCTGTCAATATGCTTGTGTCCTTTATAGAAATATAGTGCTGAGTAGATATTTCAGAATTATGCCATTTGAATTTGAATTCTCAGAAGTAACACATTCCTATTGTGCATGTGCAAAAGTGGTGATACTGCATGGTTTGTAACTTGGTAAAACTGGGATGGATTTTGATGGGGACAGCGAATGGCTGACCTCAGAACTATTCTTCTCTCAAATGCCAAGTAATTATTTCAAACCACTGAGGTGCTGCTAGAGCTGTTCAAAAGTTGGTGGGAATTTTATTTGTTAAAGTAGCTAAAATTTGTATTTTTTTTCATGTATCTTATTCTTGAATATGGCCTCATTGCTTTTTTTATTAATCCACCCTCAAAAAATCAACCCGAGACAGTCTGCAATCATGGAAAATTTCATCCTGAAAGTTTCAGGGGGTAGCCATGTTAGTCTATAACTGAAAAAACTTAAAAAACAACAAATAGTCTTGCAACAGCTTAGAGACTAACAAAAATGTAGATTAAAAGGTTATCATTTGTCAGAGTTATAAAGAGGTGAAAACAAGGCTCATGGAAATGGTTAGGCAACTTTAATGGCAGTCATCACGATTACTCTGTGTGCAACATCTCTTAGCAATGGCCTGAAGCCATACAGTTTCCAAGCAAACAATGGAAATTTAGACACTGTCAATATTTGGATGAGAAACTTAAAAAAACCCAAAAAACCCACAGAGTGATGAAAATAGTTAGATGTTAGTGATTCAGCAGTTGAATTTTTTTCTCTTTCATCTCTGTATCAGAACAGTTAAGTATATTTTTAAACTGCACAGTGGTATGAAAAGTACTTTTTCTATTAAAAGATAAAACAATGTGCTTGACCTACTGTTGGACATGACACTTTTTACAAAAGTAGAACTATGAGCCTTAATATTCTGGCCAAATTCCTATTTAGGCACAATAATTACATTCTGCCTCACAATTAGGCCAGTTAAGCAAATTTGTAGCAGTCAAAGAAGGGACCTAAGATTTGGCTGTTTCCTTCAGTTCATCTCCCTTAGCTGCTGTGTGACAATGTCCTGTGTTACTAGTATTTTTCCCTACATATAGCTACATTTCAATGGTGAGATGATTTCATTATCTCCCACCTCTGTCTAAGAGGCATTGTGGGATATAATTAATGGTTGTAAAATTCTTCCACAGACTTTTTGACTAAAGATATTAAATACATGTAAAATAATATATTTAATAGACCTTATCTTTGAACCTGTGTGTCTGGTCTTTTTGTTTCTAACAGAAAGAGATTCTTCACTTATTCTCTCTCACACAGTTAAAGATAATTTCCCCCTTCTGTCTCCTACCCTTGCTTCAACTCCAATTTAGAATACTGTCATAATTATGCTGGATCTAGAATTTTCTGACATACTTTAAAACTTTTTAAACTTTCCAAGAGAGAATTTTCTGGTGTTACTGAATAGTTACAGTTCTAAAGCTGTCTGAAATATACTGTGAACTCCAATTTTCATCATGACATTAATACAATCTAGGGAGAGATGACCAAAATATTTATGGAAATTAATATGACTGAATCATATTAATCCGCAACAGTACTTTCCACCTCATTTACAATCATCCTGCTGATAAATTGTCACCTTTAATTTGACTTCTATGGAGTAGCATTTTATATAATTCCTTACTTATCTCTTGACTTACAATAAGTAGTTCAGATTTATCTATACCAGGAAAATAAGTTGGTAATTCTTTTAATTCTATTACCATATTAACTAAAAGTCAGCTATACCCCTCGTTCCCTACCAATAAGTCTTCTGTCCCTTTCTGTACAAAGACTACATGATCATAATTAAGGAGGGCATGGTGCATGTACATTCAGAGCCTGTTTTGGTCCCATTATGGTTCAACTTAAAAGGGTTTAATCATTTGAGAAGCCAGGATTGTTGAAGACCACTAATTAGTATATTGATGAGAGATCAGTCTTCCTTACCTAGTGAAAAATTGATTGTTGCTGCTGGGTTGTTGTGGACTCGGCTCTGTGGAGAGGAAAGTGGAATGGTTGTCGCTTTGCTGTCTAACAGCTGGAATTACTGTTAATTGATCTCTGGCTTCTCTGGTTATGACCCACATGAAGTGTTTTCTTAACACTTCTTTGAGAGAGAAAGGTTAGTGAATTGTTTACACGTTGCCTGCCTTAGATGATACCCTGCTCTAGGAGCCCTAAAAGCTTGAATGTGTCATACATTTATCCAGAAACTTGTCATATATTTATCCAGAAGGGAGATTAGCAAACAAGATTGAAATGGCAAATGTCCTACTTTACAATTTAGTGGAGCTGGCTGATCCAGTAAATGAGTGATAGTGTTCTGCCCTGGACTTTGTAAGTTAATATGCATTCTTAAGATGATGCAAGGAAGAGAGGATTAATTACAAGAAAGTTCCTTGTTTCAAACAGTTCTTTTAAAATGAATTGCACACTGGATTTGCAGCAATCTTGTAATTATGGGGCATGTTAATCCTTTACATATTTCTATTCTGTATGCCATTTGAGCATTCTATTCTTCTACTATTTACATACAGTACACTTTATCACTTGCTAGAAATTATTGATCATTCAATAACGGAGGGTGAAATGGTGTCATGCACATTAGGGATTTGCACCCATTGGAGAAATCTGAACATACAGTATTATATATGGAGATATACCATCTAATAGAACTGGAAGGGACCTTGAGAGGCCATCGAGTCCAGTCCCCTGCCCTCACAGCAGGACCAAGTACCATCCCTGACAGATTTGCCCCAGATCCCTAAATGTCCCCTCAAGGATTGAACTCACAACCCATGTATCCCTGCCGAAACTCTTTGACTTTTGCCCGGACCTTTTGCAGTGTCCTGGGGTGGTGCCCTTTATCAGACAGCCCCTGAGCCATGCGGCCATAGATGCTGGCATTCCTGCGCTGTGTGTGCAGGGTCCGGACTGCTTCCTCCTCCCCCCACAGTTCAAATAGTGTCAGAACCTCTGACCCTGACCAGGCTGGGGCTCTCTTTTTCTCACCTGAGAGAACTTAGGCTGGCTCCCTCGAAGGTTCTTGGGGGCCTCGTGGCTTTGGAGCTGCACACATTGCCACGTGCAAGTGAAGCTGGGAGAGCTGTGTGCTGACAGGCTTCCTCTGTGGCCAGTTTCCTGTCACAATGCCTGCCAGGGATGTCTGTGCCTTTAAAACATGGCTACAGACAGCAACAAGAAGAGGTTTTTCCTGAAGGACTGTCCTGCTGGGGGTTTCCTTGGAGGTCTTTTTCTGTCGACAAAAGAAACCCCCGCGTCCAGACTGCCCTTTTCGTCAACAGAACTCTGTCAACAAAGGCGTTATGCCTCGTAAAATGAGGTTTACCCGTGTCGACAAAACTGCTGAGTTCTGTCGACATTATGTCAACAGAACTCCGCGGTAGTGTAGATGCAAGTATCGTTTTGTTGACAAAAGTCCACCCTGTAGTCTAGACACACCCTTAATTATGGAAGCCCTGGTAGTGACTCTACACTTCAGGCTGAGCTTCATTCCACATTGAAGTTGAGATTCATATTTTTGTTATATGTGGAAAATATTCTGTAACCTCCCTAAACTTACAGCACTTTCTTTTTGAGCTAAAAAGAATGAATGAATTTTCAAGATTTTATAAGTAAATAAGGTGAAAGCAGAACTATGTGCACTATGTACAGAAGTAACTCATAATGTGTAAAAAATCATAGAATCATAGTCAAGTCCCCTGCCCTCGTGGCAGGCCAAGCACTGTCTAGATCATCCCTGACAGGTGTCTGTTTAACTCACTCTTAAATATCTCCAGTGTGGACATTCCACAACATCCCCTAGGCAATTTATTCCAGTGTTTAACCACCCTGACAGGCAGGAAGTTTTTCCTAATGTCCAACCTAAACCTCCCTTGCTGCAGTTTAAGCCCATTGCTTCTTGTCCTATACTCAGAGGTCAAGGAGAACAATTTTTCTCCCTCCTCTTTGTAACACCCTTTTAGATACTTGAAAACCTCCATCATGTCCCCTATCAGTCTTCTCTTTTCTAAACTAAACAAGCCCAGTTCTTTCAGTCTTCTCTCACAGGTCATGTTTTCTAGACCTTTAATAATTTTTGTTGCTCTTCTCTGGACATTTTCCAATTTCTCCACATCTTTCTTGAAATGTAGTGCCCAGAACTGGACACAATACACCAATTGAGGCCTAACCAGTGTAGAGTAGAGCGGAAGAATGACTTCTCATGTCTTGCTCACAACGCTCCTGTTAATGCATCCCAGATTCATGTTTGCTTTTTTTGCAATCATGTCACACTTTTGACTCATGTTTAACTTGTCGTCCTCTATGAACCCTAGATCCCTTTTAGCAGTACTCCTTCCTAGACAATTACTTCCCATTCTGTACGTGTGAAACTGATTGTTCTTTCCTAAGTGGAGTACTTTGTATTTGTCCTTATTAAACTTCATCCTTTTTACCTCTGTCCATCTCTCTAGTTTGTTCAGATCATTTTGAATGTTGACCCTATCCTCCAAAGCACTGGCAACCTCTCCCAGCTTAGTCCCATCTGCAATCTTAATAAGCATACTCTCTATGCCAATATATACATAGTTAATGAAGCTATTGAACAGAACCTTTCCCAAAACAGACTCCTGTAAAATCCCACTTGTTAGGCCCTTCCAGCTAAGGGGACAGAAACATGATACAGAGACAGCAACATGAAATGGAAGGGGGCTTATTGGGAGTAGGGCTGGAGTGCACTGGCCGTCAGCCCCACCCCAGACTATAGAACAAATGAGTAACTGATAAGAATTCATAAGGTTAATTGACTATTCAATTAACTGATATTTAACTTCCCTAACAGAAAGGGCAACAGAAATGAAGGGTCAGGAACAGTGTCCATATGAGGAGAAATTAACAAGATTAGGACTTTTCAGCTTGGAAAAGAAATGATTAAAGGGTGGGGCGTATGTTAGAAGTCTAGAAAATCATGAATGGTGTGAAAAATAGAATATGAAAAATGTTATTCATTCCTGTACTAACATAACACAAGAAGCGGATCCAATTAAATTTATAGGCAGCAGATTTAGAACAAAAAGAAAATAAATTACTTTTTCACAATCAACTTGTGGAACTCTTTGCCAGGAGATGGCAGAAAGGCTCAAACTATAAAAAGGTTCCAATAAGAAAAAAATAAGTTCAAGGATGATAGGTCCATCAATGGCTACTAGCCAGGCTGAGCAGGGATAGTGTCCTTAGCTTCTGTTTGTCAGAAGCTGGGAATGGATAACAGAGGACGGATCATGCTGTTTGCCTCTTCTGTTTATTCCTTCTGAAGCACCTGGCATTGGCCACTGTTGGAAGACAGGATACAGGGCTCGAAGGACCATTGGTCTGACCCAGTCTGGTCATTCTGATGTTTTTATATAGAACTGAAATGTATCTTTATCCTGCTGTAAACCACTAGACCCCACTTCCCTTCCAGAGCTGCGATAGAGACCAGAAATCCTGATGGGATCTCCATCTCTTTCCACAGAGTTAATAACAAAGTTAGAATATATATTAAAATGTTAAGATGAAGCAGTGTCCCTTAAAGGACTTGCCACAAGATGTCAGAATATGTTAGTGTTAGAGCTGAGTGGGTCTAATATTTATTTAATTTATTTCTTTTATATAGGAATTAGATACAGTGCTCCTGTCAGCTAACTGCTTAGTTTCTGCCAAAAAAGTAGAGTTTTCCAGGATCTTAGCAGCCCCTGGATAGAGATGATGTGTGTGGGAGAGAGGGTGGATGGTATGTTATGGCCCAATGGCCTTAGTCAATATGCAGTGGTACAGCTCCCCGTTTGCGGGGGTGTTAAGGAAGGGGTAGGAGGAACCCAGGTCCTCCCTCTCCACTGGGTGCCAGCCCAGGACTCTGTTGGCAGTGGCACAATTCACTGATTGCTCAGCGGGAACACACTGAGTGCTCGGGGACCAATTCCCCGTTCTCGGCTACTTCCTACCAGATCCTGGCAGACTTCCTCGCCATCCTCTCACTCAAGTCCTGCTGCTTCTCTGGTAGCCACTCTCTGCCTGGCTGCCACTGCTTGGTCCGGCTGCACTTCCTCTCCCAGAGCTCCTTCAGCGCCTCCCTCCCCTTCAGCAGTCAGCCCTGACTGAGCTGTTCCAGAGGTGTGGTGGTGGAGCCCTCTCAGCCAGCTGGGCCAGGGCAACTCCATCAGCTTCAGTGTGGGGTTAACACACCCTGTCACAGGCTTCCACCTGCCTTTTGCTAGGTATCCCACAATCTGCAGTGAGAAAAATTCCAGAATGCACGTACCTCCGCCGCAAAGGATCATGAGAGATGCACGCAGAATGGCAAGTGCAGCTGATTTTTAACAGAAAAAATTCCACCCAGGCCACATAATCTAATTCTGTATTTTAAAAAAATAGTTTAAAAAGCCACACATATTTCATTTCAGTTAGGGTTATTGGCTACATTTGACTCACCTGTAGTTAACCAGGGATATAAGCCAAGTAATCAAGTGAAACAAATGCCCAGAACTAAGTCTACCTTAAGAAAAGCTAGTGTAAATAACGTATTGGTATATCTGTAAAACTTTAACAATAATACAGAAATGACTCCTCCTTGTTTTAGCAAATAATCTGTGTTTAAGGAAGACAGAATGTGAATATGACACGACCTTTGAAACAAAAACTGGGAGGTTATAGCAAACAACATAACTTTGGAAAAATTGCTGAAGCCTGTCAGAAAACTCCGGTCATCTGAAGAAGTGGGCTGTTTCCATGAAAGCTCATGATACCATCTACATGTTTTGTTAGACTATAAAGCAGTACCAGACCATTTGTTGTTTTTTAGAGTGATTAAACTTCTGCTATCCTATTGATACTAACTCTCGTGGCTGCCTTTTTTTGACTTGTGCTTAGCTTTTGCAGACCCAAGGATGACACAAATGCAGGTGGGAGATTAAAAAAAAAAGTACCTTCTGCTGCTGCACCTCTGTTTTGTCTTTTCAAATCCGTATACTTCTTAATCTATTACTGATTGAGCCAGTACAGATTTGACATGCAGTACAGTACTATCAATTTAGAACATACTTTTTGAAAATACCTGGTTTGTTGTAGTTTGAGGAAATCACAATTTGTATAATGGTATAAGGAGCATTAAACAGATGAATTATACTATTGTACTTTGATTGTTTTGTATTGATACACCTGGCTCAGTGATCACTGAACCACGTGGTTAACTTGTTTTTGTGTACTAAGTTGTCTTAATTTTATTTTCCTGGTTCTAAAATATTACGGTGAATATTATTTGCAGGATACAGGTAGTAAACATTACACACATGTATTTATGACTATTTAATGGGAATAAATATAACTACAGTACTGTAATTACAAAGCAGAGAATAAAGAAAACAGGTCCTAAATAATAGATTTCAGTTAGTCATAGTTACATTTTGCAACCTGTATTCATTCTTTTCAGAAGGCACCATACTGACACATTAAAAACATATACAAAAGTATTTGTGATATGTATTCTTTTCTAACAGAATCTGACAAGTGCATTGAATGTTATCAAACGTAGCCCAATTTGCAGCTATTTCCTGGTCTAGCTTACCGTACGCCTCCTCCATCCTGCAACAGGGATATTGCCATTTAAGGCATTTCACGCTATTCAAGATAGCAAGTCCCAGTGGAGTCTTTTGGATCCCAGTGCTGCTGTACAATCGCGTGGACAGGCAGCCACCTCCCATAAAACTATTCAATTGAGAGCAGAGAGCTTACTTTTCTGGCTTCAGTTACACTTCCAAGTGTAGGGGAATGGGTTAGGTTGCTGGTGTAGAGAGAGGCCCACAACCCGTTGCCCCCCCAAGATTGAAAAATAAGATGTTTTGTAGTTATTTGTGGGATGAGAATCCTTCAGAAAGAAATAGATTTATGATTTTGATCAGAAACTACACAAAATTTGATGTTTGTATGGTTTTGACTCTTACACTAGCTGAAAACTTGACATTTTTGTGAAAGTAGATTGTAGAGTGTCTCGCATCTAGCTCAGAAGAGGCATTTCTGACTAATATAAAACATGCAGTGTCTATAATATGATAGAGGGGAATACCTCTGCCTGCATTTGTAGAATGATTTCATACATAGTCATGGGCTAGACCTTCATTTCTTCTGCTCCATTCATGCAGGTGTCCACCAGTATTGTTTAAATAAGTCTGCATCAATCAGGGATAAGAAGCAGGACAAGAGGGGAGAGAAGACTTAGGATATGTCTAGACTACAAGGCTATTTTAGGATACCAGAGGAACACGTCGCTACTTTGAAATAATTTTTGAAATAATGGACGTGCTATTTCGGCATCCTTGTGAACTTCGTTCCATAAGGAATAAGAGATGTCTTGAAATAGTATTTTATTTTGAAATTTGGCGCCGTGTAGATGCGCCAAATTTCAAAAGAGCCAATTTTGAAATACAATTTAAATAAGATACTCAATTTGCATAGCACAAATTGCGTTATCTTATTTCGATTTTAGAGTGTAGTCTAGCCATACCCTTAGTGAAATCTCAAACTGCAAAGCTTTACATTTCTTTTTAACATGAAACCAGTTTTAAACTTGTGTTCTAAGAGCTTGCTGTTGCACATTGCCCTATTGTTTAGATATGATCTTTGTTCATAGCATGATCTGTAAGTAATAAGTGATTATCAAGGTTGTGGTAAGTTTTGAAAAAGATGAGTTGATCTTTTGTGATTAGTGATTTTGTGGATGTGTCCTCTAGGCAGCTTCATTAACTTTTCCCTTCCATCCATTTTACTATCCTATGCAAAACTCTGCTGACTTATCATAAGTAGTGACACTTAATCTGTGTACTTGTCTTATATAAAAATAATATTGTTAAGATTTGTTATCAGCTAAGGTGTTAAGTAATGGTTCCTGAATGGAACATGGATTTATGTTCATGCAGTGGAATATACTCAGTGTGCAAGCTGCATACCTTCCTTTTTCAACTTTGTGTGCTTTTTGCTAGAGAAGAATGTGTGTGGAACTTCTATCAAGTTTGGTTTTGTACGTATTTCTCTCTTTTGGGTTTATTTTATTTATTTGATTGATTGATTGAAAGTATTTTTTTGGAAAGGACATAAAACCCACTCATCTCCTGCCCTGACAAAATGACTCTCTGATGTTTGACATTTTATGTATGCCTGTAGCTGATTTTGCATAATTCAAGTGACACATGAATATTGCAGCTCTCGTGTTAAACTGTGTGAGAATCAAGTCACACAGGTTTAAGCAAGAACAAAATAGTTTTCTTAATATTCAAACTAGGAGGCCTGCTTGTTAATAATGCAGATTTATTTGCCACATGTGTGTGATGCTTTTTTAAAATAAACTTGCATAAAATTTGCCTGACTCAGAGATTTGTGTTACATCATACTACATCTAGTGCAAAATTTAAATAGTATTCAGAGAATAACACTGCTTCTGAGACAGAGGTTGATGAGGACTGGCTTCCAGAGCCTGCCAGCTTTTCCTACCTTTGCTTCTTAATAAAAGGGATACCAGAGGCATTTGATGAGGACTCAGCTGAATCTATTTTACAGGCATCTGGGGAATGCCTGAGGAAGTGCAGAATGCATGGGCATATTTTTATGAGAGACAAAGGTACCTTTAGAGCACTCTGTGAGCAGCCAGTAGAATGGAACCTCTGTAAGTTCCAAGTAAGATAGAACTCTTGCCTCATTAAAGTGCCCCAGATTAGTGGATGAGGGCTTGAGACAGTTCTGTTTTGTGGTGTTAAGAGGAACCCCTACATATTAAACCCAGTTCTTGTTGCTGCTGACTTCACCTAACAAAAGGGTTACATTAGTATCCCTCTGTCAGACGAAATGGTCAGGGCAGTGTGTGTGTGTGTGTGTGTGTGTTACACCCAAGTCTTCAACTGCTGAGACGCAAAGTCTCATTGCAGTGGGCAGCCTAGGAGGCTGGAGGGCGCCCCGAAAAATAGTTTAACGTCTGTGACTTTACTGCTAGGACCGGGGTCCCGTCACAGAGGGCAGCCAACAGGCTCTCAGATGCCCCGGTGTGTGTGTGCGCTATACACCCGAGACTTCAACTGCTGAGACCGGGGTCCCTTGCAGTGGGCAACCTGGAGGAGGTTGACAGGCGCCCCAATAAGTTTATAGGGAGAGCTTATAACACCTCAGATTTTAACTGCTAGAATCCAATATTCCTTCGCAGCGGGCAGCCTTAGGGAAAGACTGAGAAGTGCCCCAATGGATCTGCCACCGGGGAGTGACACAATCCAAAACGCCCAAGCTCTCCCTATACTTGTCCCTTTTGACCTGCTGAAGTTCTTTTGTTTGTGTTCGGTTCGGGTACAGCAGCACGGGTTCAAGTCAGAAGCTTGACACGCACTGGCTTATTTATAGAAGAAAGAAAGAGAAAATAAAATAAAAGAAACTTGGTTCAATATATATATATTTATAAGTGAATGAGGGCACCCCACTTATTCCCAAAGTTTATAGCTAAATCACCTTACCAAAGGCAGTTTACAATAGAAATGAAGCAGTTTCCCTTAAAAAAACTATAATAAAGTAACTAAACTTATAACAGAGAGACAATTAGAGTGTACACATAAAGAAAACACATTGCAGGTACAATTCTCACCCCTGCGTTCCAGACTTGGCGTGGCCAGCGTCTTTCTCTCAATCCCTCGGGAAGAAGTAGGGCGAGGTTGGGCGTCCCACGGACCTCGGGAGACAATCAATACCTGCCAGCAGGTGTAGGTGATTGGAGCTCAAATGGGGTGGGCAACTAAACCCTCTTTATACCCCTTGGGTCACATGGGCTTCTTCCTGGTCTCAAGTAGCCAATTAGGAAAAATGGCTTTGAATGGCAAGTTTCCCACGAAGGGTGCAAAGCATAATTCACACCTGGGAAGATGCAGACAATGAGCACCTCTGGTATGTGATGGGCGAAGATTCCTCTCCTGAGACAATGCAGGCGTGTCAATTACTGATACTAGCCATCACAGCGACGGGAGGCCTCCCAGTCGTCAGCTAGCCCATTTACTGTCTGGTTTCTGTTTATGGTAGAGTCAGGGACAGGCACCACACCTGTGTTCCCAGGGCATCAAAGGCTGACTGCTTTTCTCTGGGGGGGGGAAAACAAGATGGGGTTTGTGTCTGGCTACACCCTCATAAGCACATCCCGAGTAAACCATTAACTTGTGGAAACAATTTTGTTATATTTTGAGGAAATCGCAACTTGTATTATGACTCTAGTTAAGTTAGATGTACAAATGACAAAGGAGAAACACAATGAAAATATTGAGATTAAATGACTCTCTTGCAGAACAACGAAGGCTGAGCAGCAAATTAAAAAGTTTTTGGAATATTACAGTTAAACTTTATGAGATATGTTTGTGATGCTTCTGTTTCGATTCCAAAATAAGTTATTGGAAATGAAGAGCAATTTAAAAGAAAGACTATTGGAAAGAATTGCCTTCGTTGGAAAGTGAAAGCAAAAGACTGGAGGCTTTCCTAAAATGCAGGAAAACAAAAATAATATAGCATACTATTAAATGTAAGGCAAGAACTCAGTATATTGCTGTGTGAAAAATGAGTGTCAAATAAGGCTACTCAAAAGAGATTTACTTGAAAAGGGCAATAAAGCTGACAAGATTTGGCTTATCTGCTTACAGGAGAGCTCATAAGGAAGTTATTTGTCAAATTAAAACCGAAGAGGGTATGAAGCAAACATTAAGAATTATGATATGAACTTTTCAAGATTTGTAGTCTAATTTACATACCTCACAATATGTAAAATATCTCAGAACAGATACAACATTATTTAGAAAAAACAAAACTATCTGTCTTCTTGTCTGAAGATACAATTAGGGAAATGGAGATAAACAGAGACTGAAAGTGCTGTAAACTGCCAAATTCTAGAGAAAGTCTTTAAAAGTTTAAAAAACTTTCCCACCCAAAAGTCCCTTTGAGTAAGAGGTATTGAAAATTACATGAGAATGAGGAGTTTCCCAGGACCCATGCATCATGCCACCACTAAGCAAATAGGGGAAACATATACTTAGGTATGAATCCCTCTTTGTTCAATTGCCCTTTTAAATACAGACATTGACATTTATGCTAAAACATTAGCAACAAAATGAAGAGACTGAAATTAAGCAATTGATACATATAGTCCAAATAGATCTTAATTAATAGAAAGCTATCTTCAGACAACTAGTGACATCTCTTCATCCTTGTCAAAGAGAAAGGAATCTGCCTTATTATCTCAACATAGAGCGAAAGTATTTAACTAGCTCAAGTGATCTTTCCCAAGACCATCTTGAGCAAAATAGATTTTATTCAAAATTAAGGAAACAGGTACCTTATATTTAATCCCATGGGTTAATATCCTATTAATTTGTTGCCTTACTAAAGAAATATTCTTGGAAGAGGGAACAAAATAAGAATGACTTCTTGCCACTTCTGTTTGCACTAGTAATAGAAGTGTTTGACAAAAAAAATAGGTGTATTTTGTGGCTAATAATCTAGACCACAAAGCATAAAACAATACCTTTTTCAGAGGCTCTACCTATTTACCCAGTCATTTATTTTCAATAGCTTAGTTTTACAGGAATTAGTTTTAGCCAGATACCAGTCTATAGAATGACTATGCAAAAGGCAGGATTACAAACCATACTGATGAGCAAAAAACAAAAACAAAAACCAGAGAACATTATGTCAGACTATGTAAAGTATCTGCAAAGCTGAACATCTTTAAGTGTACATGTAATTGATTTAGTAGGACTTTTCTTTCCATGTTACAAACACCTCAGGAGGAATTTAGAAAGTGAAAGTTAAAAAAAAATGGAACTTCATTAGTGACAGGAGCAATATAATGAGATCCTACACTAGAAATACTGTACTAGTGTTTCTGATTATTTGATGAGAATTCTGCTTTAGCTTGTAGATCAGTAATTCTCAAAGTGTGGTCCATGGACCACAGGTAGGCCACAGGCTCAGGGCTTGGCCTCCCCACAGTGGGGATCCTGCACTGGTGCTACAGCCTCACACCCTCCTGTGAGGCAGGAGCACCAGCTCTGGCTTCCTGTTGCAGTGGGGAAATGGCCTTGTGGGCCAGATCCGGCTTGTGGTGTCAGGAAGTGGCTACACACACAGCCTCTCCACCCACCCTAGCCAGGGGAAAGGCAGTGCAGGAAACTGCTTGCCTGGACGCTTTCCTTGCTGCTCCCACTGGCTAGAATCCTATCCAATGGGAGCTGTGGGGGGTGGTGCTTGGGAGCAGCAGGGGTTGCTGAGCCATGTAAGTGACCCCCATCGCACTCCTGCCCAGATCCCCACCCTGCTCATGCATCCTACCTTCTGTCCCTCCACTCCAGCCCACTCCTGCATTCTCCCTCCCTCCAAGAGCCCCCTCCTCCAGCCCGTTCCTGCACACTCCCTCTCTCAGCTCCCACCTCCCAATCTCCCACCCAGACTTTCTACCCCACCCCACTACTGCTCCCCCCTCTCTCCCAGAGGCCCCACCTCCAGCTCTCTCCTGCACCCTCCCTCAGCCCCTACCACCCCTCCTGCCCAGACTTCCCACGTCCAGCCCAATTCTACCCTCCCTCCCAGAGCTTCCATCCCGAACCCACTCCTGCATCCTCTCTCCCTCCCTTAGCCTTCCCACCTCCAGCCTGCTCCTGCACCCTTCCCCCCAGTCAGACTCCTACCTGCAGCCCACTCCTGAATCCTCCTGCAGAACTTAACCCCCGCATCCTCCTGCACCCATTTTGTTATCATGAGTGGTTGGCCAGTAGTCTGTGGAAAGGTCAACATTGAGCAGGGTGGGCCGCAGGCCTTAATGTTTGAAAACCACTATCATAGATAGAAGCTTCAAGGGGTAGCCAAGTTAGTCTGTTACAGAAAAAAACAACAAATGGTCTGGAGGCACTTTGTAGACTAACAAAACATGTAGATGGTATCATGAGCTTTCGTGGGCACAGCCCACTTCTTCAGATGACCAGAGTATGAGTAGGGGATATGGAAACTCGAAATAAATAGGAAAGGGAAAGGAGAAGGGGGAGAAAAAGAAAGAAAGAAAAAAAGGAAAAAGGAAGGGAGGTGTGAGACAGGGCATCATTAAGTATCAGAAGAATGGGTACTTAAACCTAAGCAGATCAAAGTAAATAAATAGATGCTGAGACAAGAAGGATAGTACTTACATAGATAGAGTCTGTTGACTCAGAGACATGCTGGAAAAACTGTAGTATTGAAGGGAAATAACATACTGTTTGGTTGTAGGCCAAAATATAGACAAAAATAGCAATTGAAACTGAAAGTGTTGAAAACAAAAGTATTGAGTTTTTCCCCGTAGAAATATTATTGGGCATAGGTAACAGAGAAATCCTAAATGCTCGATCATGAAAGCACTTTAGAATGCTTTTTTCTGAAAGGGTAGCTTATTATAGTAAAGAATGGAAGTAACTGAGGCTATGTCTACACTGAGAAGTTTTGGCAACAAAAGTGCTGTGAACAAGCAAGTTAGCCAAAGTGAAAACTGGTCATACTGGCTTTCCTGCCTCCTGTTTTGACATTTCATGGCCATATGTCTAGCTCCCCTGTTGACAGAGCAAAGCAGCGTGGGTAAGTATCCCACAGAGCAGTGTTGTGGGAAGGCAAAGCTGATCCCTGTGCATCTTGGGAGTTCCTCCTAGCTCTCTGTGCTAAGGAATGTCAAAGCAGCACGCTGTGTCTCCAGCCTTCCCCCGGCTGCAGCAGTCTGCATGCTGCCGTGTTTCTAGCAGGGCAGAACTGGAGCATTCCAATGACTTCCTTTCTGTTTGTTCCCCAAACAGAGCAACTCACTCAGCTGTCAGACACTTCCCAAAGCTTTGAAAGGGGAGAAGTGTATGCTTGCAGGGCAGCAGAGATCACAAAAGACTCAGCAGAGCCATCAGGGCCAGCATTGTGGGATACTGGCAGAAGCAAGTTCTCTCAACAATACAAACAACAGAGTCTACACCGGCTCTTTGTTGACAATAAAGAGAGGGGAAAAGACAAAAGTTTTTGTTGCCAAAACTGGGTGTTTTTCCTGACAAAAGGCACATTGTAGTGTGAATGTTCTCACTATTTCGTTGCCAAAGGGCAGTTTTTGGTAACAAGCCCCGAGCCTGGTTATGATAGCTCAGAAGATGGTGCAAATATGGCATAAAGCCCTTCTTTATACTCTTCTGATCATAGCTGGTGTGTGTGCCAATGCTAGGCCTTTAAGTGTAAGTTAGAGCAGGCTCTGCAGGCTGCAAGGGAGCCACTCTTCCTCCAATCAATCAGCTATGCTGTCTGAAGGAGTAGCATGAAGAAGTAATATAGGAGCCAGTATATTGATTTTATACCATCAGAGACTACAGTGGTTCCCTCACAGAGTGATTGGCTTCTCGTTCCCCCATCCCTAGGTCCTGACTGGTCTGTGGAGGCCCTTTTGTCCACCCTTGGACTAATGTAACCAGTTGGTCTGAGGTTAGCATTTATAGACCCATTTGACTGTTAGAGTGATGTGTTAGACTAGTAGACCTGAGTAAGAGAACATCTCTTGTAATTACACTGAACATAAAATAAGCCAAATGTGGTTTTCGATTACCTTCTCTCATATTTTAATCTGTATGTGTGTTCTGTATGAGTTTACATGTATTTTATTTCCCTTCTAACACTCAGTGCTATGGACTTACCAGTCTGACAAACTCATGTTTGTGGGGCATCAGATACCCCACAGAATTCTGTTTGTAGGTTTGCGGGATGAAATTGCTGCTAAAGATTCTACCACATCTTACTTATTTGCTGTGGGAAGGAGCGGAGCAGCATTTTCTCATGGCTGTGGTGAAAATTAATTGCTGAAGAGCCAAGTGAAGAATAGGTTTCAAAGCATGAAATGAGACTATCAGGCAAAATAGGCCCATATATATCATCAGATTAAATCTACTGTTTCAATGGAAGCAAACACTGTCCCACAGCCAGAGATGCAACTTGTTGTTTTGGGAGGGGGCATGCAAGATATGACTTTGGGCCCCCTCTCCTCTCATGGCTCACCTCTTGAATATTATGCTTAGCTAAAATTAATTATTTTACCCCCATCTTCAGTATATTAAAGAGTGATTAAATAAGTTTTTGTATTTTTAATTGCACCTAGTATTTCATTTAAAGAACAACAAAATAGTAAAGTTATGCAAGAAAAAAATCAGCACTTCCCAAGCTGTTATTCAATGTGGAAGTTTGCTGAGCTATACATTATATCGTAAACAGCAGCATTAGAATACCTACAGCAGTGATCACCAACCAGTAGATCCTGATCTACTGGTAGATCTTGGAGCCTCTGACAGGTGATCCTGACTGGTTTGGCCAAGAGACTGTTATCAAGGGAAAGGAACTTCCGTTTCCCCTCCCCACACTGCTGTGCTTCCCCTGCCCTTTGCTTTGGAGCTGTCCTCTCAGGTGCCTCCTGCTTGCTGTGCAGCGGAGGGAGAGGAGGGTGCAGATGTCAAGGTGCTCCCTCTCACTTTGTATCCTTTCTCCACAGAGCAGAGAGGGAGCACAACAGGGCTTAGGATGGAGTTTGTTGGCTGCTTTTGGGAGTGGTGCAGGGCCAGGGCAGGGATGTGCTTGCCTTAGGCCTCACTGCACCACCACCCAGGAGCCACCTGAGGTAAGCAGGGCCCAGCTGGAGCCCACATCCCAAATCCTACCCCAGTCATGAACCCTCCTCCTGCACCCCAAGCCCCTGCCCTAGCTCATGCACCCCTGTATCCAAACACCCTCCCAAGCCTGTACCTAGAACCCCCTCTGACACCCCAGCTGCCTGCCCCAAGCTCAGATCAGAGCCTCTCTCACACTCCAAATCCCTTAATCCAAGATCAGAGCCTGCACCCCAATCCTCTGTTTCAGTTTGGTGATAGTGAGGAAGGATAGGGGAGGGAGGGAGGATGGAGTGAGCAGGGGGCAAGGCCTCAGAGGAGGGGCACAAAGGAGGCGGGGCAAGAGCATTTGAGTGTGAGGTAGATCTCAGATTGCACTTAAATTACATAAGAACATAAGAACGGCCGTACTGGGTCAGACCAAAGGTCCATCTAGCCCAGTATCCTGTCTGCCGACAGTGGCCAGCACCAGGTGCCCCAGAGAGGGTGGACCGAAGACAATGATCAAGTGATTTGTCTCCTGCCATCCCTCTCCAGCCTCTGACAAACAGAGGCCAGGGACACCAATTCCATCCCCTGGCTAATAGCCTTTTATGGACCTAACCTCCAGGAAATTATCTAGCTTCTCTTTAAACTCTATCATAGTCCTAGCCTTCACAGCCTCCTCTAGCAAGGAGTTCCACAGGTTGACTACACGCTGTGTGAGGAAGAACTTTCTTTTATTAGTTTTAAACCTGCTACCCATTAATTTCATTTGGTGTCCTCTAGTTCTTCTATTATGGGAACTAATAAATAACTTTTCTTTATCCGCCCTCTCCACACCACTCATGATTTTATATACCTCTATCATATCCCCCTTTGGTCTCCTCTTTTCTAAACTGAAAAGTCCCAGTTGCTTTAACCTCTGCTCATATGGGACCCGTTCCAAACCCCTAATCATTTTATTTGCCCTTTTCTGAACCCTTTCCAAGGCCAAAATATCTTTTTTGAGGTGAGGAGACCACATCTGTACACAGTATTCGAGATGTGGGCTACCATAGTTTTATACAGGGGCAGTAAGATATTCTGTGTCTTATTTTCTATCCCTTTCTTAATAATTCCTAGCATCCTATTTGCCTTTTTGACCGCCGCTGCACTCTGCGTGGAAGTTTTCAGAGAACTGTCCACGATAACTCCAAGATCTCTTTCCTGATTTGTCATAGCCAGATTAGCTCCCATCATACTGTACGTATGGTTGAGGTTATTTTTCCCGATGTGCGTTACTTTACACTTATCCACATTAAATTTAATTTGCCATTTTGTTGCCCAATCACTCAGTTTGGTGAGATCTTTTTGGAGTCCCTCACAGTCTGCTTCTGTCTTGACTATCCTAAACAGTTTGGTATCATCCACAAACTTTACCACCTCACTGCTTACGCCTTTCTCCAGATCACTTATGAATAAGTTGAAAAGGATTGGTCCCAGGACTGACCCTTGGGGACTCCACTAGTTACCCCTCTCCATTCTGAAAATTTACCATTTATTCCCACCCTTTGTTTTCTATCTTTTAACCAGTTCTCAATCCAAGAAAGGACCTTCCCTCTTATCCCATGGCCATGTAATTTACACAAGAGCCTTTGGTGAGGGACATTGTCAAAGGCTTTCTGAAAATCTTTGGTGAGGGACCTTGTTAAAGGCTCTCTGAAAGTATACTATATCTGCTTGTTCCCCCTTGTCTGCATGTTTGTTAACCCCTTCAAAGAACTCTAATAGATTAGTAAGACAGGATTTCTCTTTACAGAAACCATGTTGACTTTTGTCCAAAATATGATCTTGTGCTTAAAAAGGTTGAAGACCACTGACCTACAGTTATAGTCTCACGCGTCTTGCTTTCATGTTAGCCCATGTATCCAAGACTTCTCCAAAGAAGGTGGATCGTGCAAGCTAGTGCTCAATTGAAGTAATCACCAGATTCATTAAATACTCTTGGTCCATTTTATACTGCAAGTAATTTGGGGATCAGGGGGTCAGGAAAGGGAGCTAAAGGCAAGGGGGGCTCGGGGCATGGAGGTTTATGGGCTTCAGAAATAAGGGCAGGGGTTGGGGATGGGGGCTCAGGGCAGAGGGGATATGAGGTGCAGGAATCCGAGCAGGAAGCTGGGGATTGAGGGGACAGGGCAGGGGTCTGAGAGGAATAGGGTGAGCGTGAAGAGGACAAAAGTGCCATTTTGGGAGGGCAGGGGGGCTGTAGCTGCACATACCAGATCTGCTGTTGCTCTTCTTACCCTTCTCCTATCAGGGAGTGAGGGCAAGCTGCACAGCTTGCATGAAGTCTCCACTGCACCTTCCCTGGCTATCAGTAGTGAGAGTAAGGCACAGAAGGCCTGCATGCCCCCTAGTTGTACCCTGTCTCAGCAAAAGCCTATTAGCTCTTCAACTGGGACAACTTTTGAAGTGAGGGAAAGAAGCAGTTACTCTCCCTGTGTTGACCAACTGGCCCAGGGAACTAAAGAATGATTTGATCCTGCTAGTCATGGAACCAGCTGAGGAATGAGAGGGAAGGACAACAGGCATACGTTTATGTCTTTATAACTACATGTGATAGTAATAGCCTGTGAAAACTGCAATTAGCATTATAACTTATTTAAATTATGGTAATTCTGGGAGGCCAGGGTCCCATCATGTGAGGCACAGTACAAACCTATAACAATGACCCAGTTTTTGTCCCCAAAGAAATTATAATCTATGTAACTTTGTTCACTACACTTGCCAACTATTCCGTCTACTTCATAACCACCTCTCACATTTGAATCCTCTACTTGGTTTCAAATCACCATAATAAAAAAAAAACCCAAGAGAAAGGAACTCTTATTTGTTACTTTTCCATGTATAATCCCAATCACCAATATACAGATGCAAATATAAAATTACATTGGTATGGGAATAGGATGGACAATTTTCAGTCCTGTATATGTATAGATATGAACGCATAATGTGATTTGATGGCATCAGAACTAGAAATTGGGCTTTTACCTCAGTGGGGGTATGTCTAGACTACATGGCTCCATCAACGGAGCCATGTAAACTAGTTTACCCGGCATAGGCAAAGAAGCAGGGATTTAACTAATCCCCGCTTCATTAAAATAAATATGGCCGCTGCACTGTGCCGACAATTAGCTGATCCGGCACAGCCCGGTAGTCTAGACACCGATTGGTCAGCTGGAGAAGCCTTTGCCGACTGATCCTGTAAGCCTCGTGTACAGGATCAGTCAGCAAAGGCTTCCCCAGCCAACCGATCCATGTCTAGAATACCGCGCTGTGCCGGATCAGCTGATCGTCAGCACAGCATGGTGGCCATGTTTATTTTAATGAAACGGGGATTATTTAAATCTCCGCTTCTTTGCCTATGCCGGGTAAACTAGTTTACATGACTCTGTCAAGACATTCCCTGGGAGAGGAAGAGTCCCATCTAACCCTTTAGGATTCTGAGAAACTGACTTCTAAGACCTTGGTGTCATTATCTCTAAGAAAAGATTTCTATTTAGAAATGTTCAGAATTCATGGGTTAGACTATGCCAGTGACTTCAAGATCCTTGTAATTGGGAATAATAGCAAGGCCCTCACAGAACACAAGTACATGTTCAACTTTAGCACTATACACCTGATTAAAGTTAACATGTGCTTAAGTGTTTCATGGCTTGGGCTTAAGCAACCTGTTAAGAAGAATACCAATTAAAAAAAACCACATTATGACTTTTCTTAAAAATATAGAGAGACTTATGGTGGTATGATGAAGTAACACATTTTATCACCTCTCTTTTGCGATAACATTTATAACTCACTCATAATTTTGCTGCTAATCAGTAAATACAAGAATAAGATGCTTGAAATAAGATACTTCTGAAATCTTATTTTGGATTTCTTTTGACTAGCAATAGAAACCATATACCATCTTTCCCCTCCATACTACAAACTTATTTAACCTCTTTCATGCCTCCTTTGTCATCTCTTCATTACTTTTTGATTTTGTTCATTTATTGCATTCCTTCTGCCTAAAGTTCTAGTTTCTCTTATGCTCATCTCTTTGTTCCATTCCCTTCCTTTTCTTTGTTCTTTGATGATCCTGGTCACTGTGCTGAGCACTGAACAATGCATAATATAGAAGAAGACATTGACTATGACCCCAGGAGCCTGCACACTATTTCAACAGGCAATGCACTTTAGACACATGATTCACAGGATAATCAGAAAGCGGCAAGTTCAGTCTCAAAGCAGTTTGAGGCTCATTAATTTTAAAATCATCTTTGTAGGACTGTCATCACATGGTTTCACAGAAGTATTACAAATCCCTCAGGCAGAAATTTTGAACAGAGAGAGACATGGCTTGGTGCATCAGCAGGGACTCAATTCCAACCAAAGAGGATAGAATGAAAGACACATAAAAGTACTTGTGGAGATAGGGAGTGGTGTGAAGGAGAGTTGGGTTAGTAGAGGAAATAGGCATAAAATCAGGGATTTATAGGCTGATGGGGCCATTGTAATCATGTAGTCTGGCCTCCTGTACACCATAGGTCATAAAACTTCCCCAAAATAATTCTTAGCACATATCTTTTATGAAAACATCCAATCTCAACTAAAAAATTGTCAGTGGCAGAGAATTTACCATGATCCCCTGATAAATTTTTCCAAGAGTTAATTACTCTCCCCGTTAAAAATGTATGCCTTATTTCCTGTCTCAATTTGGCTAGCTTCCATTTTCTACAATAAATTCATATTATATCTTTATTTGCTAGACTGAAGAGAAATACTGGGAAGAAAGTTTATTACTATTAAATATTTGTTCCCCTAGAAGCTTCAGGGATTTTTCCTAGAATTTCCTTTTTAAGTTTCTCAGATCCAACAGTGGCCCAGCATGATGGCAATATTACCTCTGCCTGAGGAATGCTGGGAGTGGATCCCTCTGAGACCTTTGATTCTGCTCCTTCAATCACCCTAAGGTAGAGTACTGTAAGGGAGTTCACTCACATTGGGATTGAATACTTTGAAGTGTTTCCAGCTGTAGTTAATACTACATGCTGCCACTATGTCACTGGGCTAGTCTCCTCTTGTAAATTTAACATATTTATTAAGTAGAATTTGCAGAAGAAATGCGGACAGAACCACATTCCATTTAAAAACATGCCGGTATAGGAATCAAAATGCTGCACAATATCAGTTTAATCAGAATTTTATTTCTGAAGAAAACTGGAACAGAATTCTGACAATGTCTAACCACCCCATTTTGACATTTACAGAACAAGACGGTTTTCATTTTGAACCAACTTTTTATTTTGATTTTGTATTATATATTATAATGGAAAATAGAAAAGTCAAAGTCAATATTTTGATCATTTTGCAACAACAACAACAAAACAACCCTGATCTTTCCTTTTCTTCAAAACCGGAGTAAAACTAAATTTCTCAATCTCAAAATCATTTATGAAACTGAACTTCCACTCTCTGTACATCTCTATTATTTAGACTTAAAATATCCAGTTGTGGAACCAAAGGGACTTAGCTACCTATCTGCATGTTTAGGCACTTAAATACCTTTGAAATCTGGTTCTAAGTGCCTGTTGATGTGTCTATATAAACACACTAAAGAGGGTGGCAACCTTAGGTTTAATCTATCCCAAACTTAACTTGCTATACACTAACTGTGAACCCTGCTGCTTAAGTTCCTTAGTGCTCTTTAATTTATCCTTACTCCCATTTCAAAGCAGCACAGATCAAAGTGCACAAAGGAATTTTTAGTACATGGCAGCAAAGTCCACGCAGACACTTAATGCACGGCAGGCTAGGATGAGGTAGATTTATGTCCCAAGACAAGTCATATGTCCTTTTATGAATGTGTCATAGGCTCCTTCATAAGCTAGCATGGAGAGGATAAATAGCCCAATGTGTTTAAAAACATGGGATGGACTAAGGTCTAAGGTCATAGGCTCCTAAGTCATTTTTGAAAACGTCACCGTGCATCTCTGTCTGCATGTTAAAACCTAGCATTTGACTCTTCGTGTAATTTTTTTAGAATTCAGAAGTAGCACTAACAATGTAAGTTCCACCTGACCTGATAGCCAAACATGCTGAGCACCCAAATAGTGGTCATTCACTTAAATGAGAGGTGCTGAGTCAACTAGCCTCCATTGTGCACCTGCTATCTTTGAGAGGTCTCTATGAGTATGTCTACACTACCCCGCTAGTTTGAACTAGCGGGGGTAATGTAGTCAGCCGCAGTTGCAAATGAAGCCCGGGATTTGAATTTCCCGGGCTTCATTTGCATGAAGCCGGCCGGCGCCATTTTTAAATGCCGGCTAGTTCGGACCCCGTGCCGCGCGGGGTGTACAGCTAGTTCGGATTAGAAGCCTAATCCAAACTAGCTAGTCCATGCCGCGTGTAGCCGCGTGACACGGGGTCTGAACTAGCCAGCATTTAAAAATGGCGCTGGCCGGCTTCATGGAAATGAAGCCCGGGAAATTCAAATCCAGGGCTTCATTTGCAACTGCGGATGACTACATTACCCCCGCTAGTTTGAACTAGCGGGGTAGTGTAGACATACCCTATCATATAATTCTTGGGGTAATCTTTGTGAGAGTGTGTCTTCCCCTTAATGGGCCATCAAGATCATCTGGCTTCCTCATTGTTTTGCTTGAAAGGCTGTTTCTGAGTGTCCCCAACCGTATGACATATCTCAGTAACACACACATAGCAAAACTTCATAGCTTCACATATAGTGATAGCACATACAACTTATCAGGATATCAATGTTCAGCAACTTGAGACTTTTAAAATGAAATACATTATATGGAACTAAAAGGGTGTTACAGGAGATGGGGAAAAATTGTTCTCCTTTACCTCTGATGATAGGACAAGAAACAATGGGCTTAAATTGCAGCAAAGGAGGTTTATTTTGGAAATTAGGAAAAACTTCCTAACTGTCAGGGTGTTTAAACACTGGAATAAATTGCATACGGAGGTTGTGGAATCTCCATCACTAGAGATATTTAAGAGCAGGTTAGTCAAACATCTATCTGGGATGATGCAGATGATGCTTGGTCCTGCTGTGAGGGCAAGGGGTAGACTTGATGACCTCTTGAGGTCCCTTCCTGTTATAGTATTCTGTGATTCTATTCCTGGCAGATCTCTGATCTTATCATTCAGCTTAATATACTTGTCTATTAATTTGGTCCTGTTTAATTTGCACACAGAGAACATTTTTATTAATATATATATTCTTGGCTTGCCAAACTATAACTGTCACCTATAGGAGTTAAAGAAACCAATCTTAATATTAATTTCTGTGTTTGCTTCTAGCATTGTAAATGTGTGTGAAAGAGAAGAACAGTTCAAATTGACATTTCATCTTTTGCTTCATTCTACACGAGTTAATTGAAATCTTGGGTGTTTATCTGAATAGAGCAGGAAATTCTTTGCATCTCCTGTTTTTTAAGATTAACTAAGGATGAGTCTTCTGCTTACGGCACAGTTCTGTGATAGATGTAAATGGGGAGCTAAGATTAGAAATTCTTTCCTTCCTACAGTCTGCTTAGCTTTGTGTTGGGGGAAGTTCCACAGAAATGAAGAAAAGGCTACTAGGTTCCTTGATTTGCATTTGGCAATGCATTTCAATACACTTGGTGCTACATTTTCATTTCCTCCCCTCCATAGATAGTGCCATGTGGACTACAGAATCAGTGGGTGTAAGCTGGATTCTATTTCCATTCTGAACCATAATTGCTTGCATTTATGACTTCAGATTCTTGTTTTAATATGATTTAAGTTTTCACAGGTATTGTTTTCAGTGCAGTTTAACTTCAAGGAGACATCTTGCTCTAGCTTTCCTTGATACAATGTGATCACACTGCAGAGCAGCGGCTGAATTTCAAATGCCTTCTGTCATATCCTACATCCACAGTGGTGCTATATCCAGTCATGAGAGATGTAGTTTTCTGGATATTTATCCCAGGGTTCATAGACAGAGGTGCAACCAGAATTTTGCTAATGAGAGGGCCCAGATCAAGTGGTCTATGGGTTGGGTTGTGCCACAGTGGCTGCTATCGGCCCTCTGGGTACTACTTGTTTCCATCCCTCATGCATGCACACAGTTTACAAGGAACGACAGATAGGGACAGAAACACAGATTGGCTACCTACAATATTTCTTGGTAGGACATTAGCCCATGCTACAAATGCTGAGACGCGCGCCAGGAAGGGTGGGGATGGGACGAGCTCGCGGGGCCCGTGCAGAAGAGCTCGCCTGGCTCCGAGCAGAGGGGCGCTTGCGGGCGCGCGCTGGCAGCCCAGCCCTCTTGGCGGGGGCGCTCGTCCCGCCACTGCAAAGCCGAAGTCATGGAGCATCCCTGCACTGGAAGGGGAGCGGGTGTCAGACGCGGGCCAGACAAGCCCAGGTCTGAGATGCCCACCCCTGCTGTGGGTACTAGCGGCCTTCCTGGTTTGGGGGAAAGACGCTCCAAGGAAGGGTGTGGGGCAGCCCTGCTGCAGGAGCAGCTCCAGTCCGGAGGTGACACTCATGTTGTAAATATGCAGTGCAGCTGTAGCCCTGTCAGGCTCAGGATATAACATGGGTGAGGTAATAAGGAGTCCAAGAAAAGCTATTACCTACCTTTAATATCAGCAATTCACAGACACTTACCTTCCTTCCTCCCCCTTCCCACCCCCCCGCATCCCCCTTCTGTTCTGCAATGTGATTTGTCCCTTTCATATTTGTTCATTTTTTTTTAATTGTATCCTTTGGTATATATGGTTGTGACTACTTTCTTCCACTATTTGATCTGAGGAAGTGGGTCTGGCCCACGAAAGCTCATCATCTAATAAACCATCTTGTTAGTCTTTAAAGTGCTACATTGTCCTGCATTTTGCTTCAACTACCCCAGACTAACACGGCTACATTTCTATCACTGGTTCATGGGTGGTTGGTGCAGCTAGGACTGTGGGAGGCAAGCCCATAGCCCCACCTACAGCCCTGCCTCCTCTGCTAAGGCTCTGCCCTTCCACAGGGAGGGGAAAAGATGTGAGGGGGCACATGCGAGTGCCTCAGCCTCCTCAGCCCCTGGAGCACCAGAGAAGGAAGAGGCCGCTCAGTTCCAGCCTCCCTAGCCAGGAGCACAGAAAGGGTAGGTGCTGGGGGCAGCAACATTCTGCCCCTGGAATGCCTACAGTAGGCGTTTGGGGGGTGGAGTTGGGGCTTGGCTATGCCTGGTGGTTTGGGAAGGCAAAGTCTTCCCTGACCTAAGCTACCAGATGCCTATACCCTGGTTCCACCGTCTCTTGGGGTGGCAGTCTGAGCTCGACAGTCTGAGCTGGCCTGAGGAAGCAGGCCCAGCCTACAGGGTGTAAGGTGGCAAGTGGCTGCTCAGGCACAGCTGGACTGGTAAGCCTGGGGTGCTTGAGGGAGGTTGGTGCTCCACACTCTGGTGGCCAGATCCACTCCCTCAGACTCAGATATGGCAAGGGGCTGCTGCTTCCCATTACTGCCTCTGCCTCTGCCATCTACAGCCAAGGGAAAACCTGGGCCTTCTGTTCCACTCTGTGCAACAGCACAACTCACTGCATCAATCTATATTTGCTTTCTCTGGGCCATGGTGTCTAACTCACAAAAAGCAAGAATAAAACTGTCCCTTCTGGGAATTGTGAGCAGAAAATGTTGAAGGCCCAGGAGACGTATTTCCTGGCAGGATCCAAGCTGGTGTGCAGTTACTTCTTTGTCCTCTAAATGTTGAAGTCCAGCTGAGACCAATAGCTGCTGCTTGTATACAGGTAACGGGTCAGAGGTTGCAGCCAGAGGCAGCAGAAGGTATTTAAAGGGACAACTTTTTGCCCTGGAACAGACCGCATTGGCAGGTTGCTGGTACAAGCAGATGGAAACTAGGTCAATACTATATGGATGTGGAGGCATGACTTTATTTGCTGTCTGATGCTAGAGGCTGAGTGAAACCACACTGAAGTCGGTAGGAGTAACAGTCGCCCTTCATTCAGAATAAACGCACAAAGTAATCGAGCTCTTTTATGGAAGACCTGTATGTGTGTGTGTGCACCACCCAAAACACAGTCTGCATGCACAGCTGGAGTACGAGCAGAACCTCATGATCCAAGGGATTTTTCCTAGGAACTGAATGCAAACACAAAACACTATTTGTTGGAGCCATGTGAGTTCATGTGTCAGTGAGAAGCAGCAAAACCACCACAAAAGCATACTGCAAAAAGGCAGGCTGCAAAAAAGCTTGATGGACAACCAGAGAAATACTTTCAGCTTGTTTTCAGGGTCATGCTACAAGAGAGCACTTTGAGGTAAAATGCTGACTGGAAAGAGATCTGGAACTGTGAGCAAAGAAACTCTTTGGTTGGTTGTTACCTACTGTGTTCGGGGAAATAGGACATTCTTTGTAACTAATGAGGCTTGCATCAAAGAAATACTAGGATTCTCCATTCCCATCATTTTGTCTCTCAAAGGAACCAACTCACAAAATTCTGAGTGTTGCCTAACAACTGGGGTCAAAACAGTCCCCTCCAGAGACTGCCACTTCTGGACCAGAATGACACACAGAGTCTTGGGACTATGGTGGGATGGAAGTGTGGGAAGACCAGAAATGGACTCAGAACTTTCGTAAGGGGAATGCAACATTCCTGGAGCTGTGTGTGAGGAGCTCACACTGGCAGTTGAGCACAAAGGCACTCAAATGAGAGACGCAATAATAATCCAAATGCGTATTGCTATCATCCTGTGGATGCTGATTAGAGATCTGTGGTAGTCTGTTTGGGTTGGCACAGTAGTTGTGGAGGTTTGCGAGGTGATTATCACTCTGTTGCCATTCTGCATCCCTGTAATATTACAGGCTTTGAACAGTTGGGATTCCTGTGTCATGCAGGTACTATTGATGCCATGCATATACCCATTTTATGCTTTCCATTAGGAGCAAACGAATACATTAACAGGAAAGAATATTATTCTGTCATTGGGCAGGCCTCTATGGACCACCATTAGATTCACGGATATCTAAGGGATGCTGGTAGACCAGATGCCATTTCTTGCCATGTCTATAGGGCTTCAGCTGAGCAATGGCAAAGTCATAGCTGGAAACCAGAGCAGCTCATCTGTATGTTAGTAATGTTCAAGATATGTGTTAGACTTGTAAAGATGTGTTTAGACTCTAAAAAAGGCTCATTTGGTGTGTGCATTAATCTTAATCTAATGGCTGTATTCCATGCTAAAAGTAATGGGAATGTTTTGCTTTATAACTTAAAAATGCCTGCTCTGAATTTGTGAATTCAGACACAAGGAATTATTCCCCCACTTTCTAAGAAGGACCACGAAACCTAAGGCTTCTGACATTGTCTTTTGTGTGAGATGTGAGGGGACATGACTGGACTCTTGAGACTGGGAGGAACCTGAATCTGTTTTGATTTTTGGTGTAAGTGACCATTTATCACTAAGTTGAACTTGTCTGGATGGCAAGAGAGACTGAAGTGCCCAAGGAGCTGTCTGTGACTCCACAATAAGGCTGTCTGTGACTCCACAATAAGGCTCACATTTGTTCACAGGTGGGTGAAATCTAATAATAGAACATACCATTAGTTTGGGATGTCTGTCCTGAGACAGGCACTCATGGTCATGAGCCACTCCAGACAGCTCAACAATCTATATAAGAGGCACTTTTTGGGTAGCACCAGATTTGGAATTGCTTTCTGTAGCCCTGCTGTCACTCATCATGAGCACTTACTATTTTCCCTGCACTTTTGTTCTTTATGGTTGATCCCATGATTGGCAAGCAGTTTCCAAAGTGATGTTTCATACTTTTGGACATTCCTTTTTGGGCCTCAGAGTCAGGGGTTTTGCTTCCTTTGGCCCAAAGCTTGACCAAAAGTTTGCTATTGACTTCTAGATGAGTGACAGCATCCTGATGCATGATCTTCTTTCTAGGCAGTCTCTCTCACTGGCTTACTGGATACTATACATAATCAAAGCTGAAGGTATTACAAGCAATGTGGGACTAAGGACACAGAATAAAACCATGTGAAGATAAGTAACTTGCTGTCAGGAGACAAAGCACAGGTAGATTGCAAGATAGGACACAGACTTGGGTACTCTGGTGACTTTTGAGATGAGACTGGTGAGCCATCATGTATACAATGTTATGATTGATTGCATCTGCTCATTTTACAGCAGACATCTGACATTACCAGAAAACAAGAGAAGCTAACTTGTGGTGTGCCTTATACCTCACAGTGTGGTAGCTGCCTCGCAGCCTCATGCTGTGGCGTCAATATGGAGTGTTGATGTCTGAGTGTGTAATAACAAGAAAATGTCTGATTACGATTCAGAGTGAATTATGTTTAGTGAAGACAACACCATTATATGATGGAAGTGGGCTTTAAAAAGATTAATTTAATTCTGAACAGGTGTTGTGTGCCATGTTCTGTAACCTCATCACCCATGATGGATTCCATACAGGCCAGGTCCCTTGGTCTAGCCAGCCTCAGATTTCAAATTACAGGACCTGATTAAGACAGGAGGGAACAAAAGTAATTTAAAGCCATTTTATGCTCCTTCATTCTGGAGGCCAATTAGTTCCAAAATAAGATAATGTTACTAGCTTGAGTGTAGTTTATCACTGCAGTGAGAGGGTGTCAGATTATATAATTTATTCTTTGTAAAGCTCATAAATTGCTGTGCTTAGTTACATAACTTTGGGAAATGTAACTGTAGCCCTCTCTCTCGTTATTCAAACCATCCAGGGGACCCTCTAATCAGCATGTGACTTCATTACAAATCACTGGGCTGAGTGGTCTGTTAAGACTGAGGCATTTTGGCTGGGCAAGTGGTAGAAGATTGCTCTGCCGCCGCCCATATTATACTTTCAGAGGGGTAGCCGAGTTAGTCTGCACAGGATAAACTTAAGAAACAACAAATAGTCTGGTAGCACTTTAAAGACTAACAAAACATGTAGATGGAATCATGAGCTTTCTTGGGCACAGCCCACTTCTTCAGATGATCGGCACTTCCTTGTTTTTTTGTATAAAGAAAGGTGCTTTAACTGGTGCTTGCCATTATGTGTTCCCCAGGATCAATGAGAGGGGTTTGGGAGAGGTGTTTACAAGCTGCCTGCATGTCAACTATCAAGATATATAAAAAATCTCGTGACTGACATTTCTTATTCCCAAATTTAGTGTTTTTAATTAGGCACCTTCTGCATGTCTGGCACATATACAAGACATGGTCCATTTTGTCGAGAACAGGGAGGGTTTTTTTAAAAAATATTTTGCTTTGGTTAAGGGATTTGGCTGGAAGGGAACAAGCATGCAGTGAGCAGGGTCACAGGATGTGCTGGGAGGGGAGGAAAGAGAGGAGGAGTAGAGAAGTGGGGCAGGGCCTGTGCAGGGGAGCTACTGCCTCCCCAAGTGGAAGCTTCACCCACTGCCCAGGATTATTAGCAATAAAACATAGGAGCTGTTTTGAATAGGAGCTGCTAAGTAGAGTCTGACTTACCTGGAAAGTCAGGAAATGGTTAAGCAACTGGAGATGCGCCTGAGGGAGGGGGCTCCAGTATTCAGCCAAAGAAATGCAGATAGGAATTTCAAATCAAGAGAGAGGGTTTTTTTCCCCTTCTCTTCTTTGGTTTGGAGTCAGAGCAGATTTCCCCACGTATTGAGGAGATGGGAGATGAGCTCTCCCAAGAACAGACTCCTTGAAATGTGTAAGTAGGGAAAAGTTTAGATAGTCCATCAGGTTTTATTGTTTTCCTTGTTTGGGGGTTTGGAAATCATGTCTGAGCTGGTTAATTGTTTTGCTCTTTGTAACTAAGGATTATAACCCAGGGATTTCCCCTGAGTCTGTTTCACTCTTTGGCTTTTTAACATTTGCTATGTTTGCAACAGTAGTTTTGTTTTGATAATAAAAATGTTTTCCTTTTTGCTTTGATTAACCAGTATTGGTTGATTTTTGTGTCCTTAATCCTACATGCCTGATTATCTGGGAGGAGCAGAGCCCATTGTTCTCTGCAGATTCCCTCTGTTTGTTTTCACCAATTCCAAGCAAAACGGAGGTGGGATAGGAGGCAAGAACTTCGCCTTAGGGAGGGGATTCCCAGGTGATCTTCTCCCTGGAAAAAGGGTTTATTCTGTATTTTTTTAAACTCATTTGGGTGGTGACAATGTTTCCTTTTTGGTCTCAGGGAAACTCAGACCGGACAAGTTTGTCTCTGGGGAATTTCAGAGGCAGGTTCTTACAGAGTTTATTCTGCTTGCCGAGCCCCATCTCTATACTTGACATGTCAAGTTGGGGAACTGAGCTGTGACAGGAATATTCTCATAATGGAATAGTGCCAGTTTACATAAGAGAGGTTTTGACTCTGTCTGGAACTAAAGTTTCCAAATTCTAAATTATGGAGCATTTGCTGGTGATCCATGGATAGCTATTCCCCCCTCCCACTTCTAATTTTCAACTGCTAAACTGCATTAAAAGAAGGCAAAACATTCTTTTAAAACCTTTTGCTAATATTACTTTTTCACATATTTAATTGCTGTAGATGCTGCAGGGATATTATGGAAAGCAAAGGGACGGGCAAGAGCTGGTCTGCAAAATTCAGAGTGGGAAACGAAGTGGTTTCTAATACAATATCTGTATTAAAATGTGATCCATACTATGAAAGAAGCTAAGAAACCATGCTCCAGAATATATTCCAGTTTCTTGTGTTGTGCCCCTAGCATCTGGTTTTCTACCAGCAAGTGTCTAGATATTCCTAAAAAGATACAGAATGGTTTGTTTGGTCTTTACAAAATATCCACTATATACAGCATTGTCTTTACTAGATGACTTGCCTAATACGTTAATTAAAATAGTACTAAAAATATCCTGTGAAGTCAAAGTCTTCCATACTTCATGTTTTTTTGTATTGTATCTTTCAGAAAATACAGCTGAGAAGTATTTGTCTCCACTACCAGCAGTATCTTACTCTGAAGAGACATTTTCTTAACTTTTTAAATAATGCAACTGGAATAATCATCTTCATTCTTTGGTAAATATAAGTTTTAAACACAAAACTAGAAAATAGATAATTATTTGCATTTGTGTACTTATCTCCCTCCCAATGATCTCCAGTCACTGTACAAAGCTGGATTCCCCTGCGGTTCTAGTTAAACACACTCCTCACATGCTCACTGTTCTCTCTGTCTTTCCCCAGTGCTCTGTGCTCCACATACCGAGTACCCTCTGCCTACATGCTCACTGCCATCCACTCTTTTAGTCAAGTCTCCCTAAATGAGGCTGTTTTATCCCTTCCTCATTGGGAAGAGAGCTGCTGAATGCCCTCTGTCTTCCTTTATTACTCCTGGTCTGCTGGGAGGGGATTCATCTTCTGAGCGTAAATGCAGACAACAGGAAGGAATCTGGATTCTTTCCTCTGGATCTATCTGCTGTTTGAATTAGGCTCTACCTTTGCCTTTCAGCTGATTAGCCCTTGAGAAGAGTGAGATAACAGAATGCTACAACTGCTACTGCTACTCACAAAATCAGCAGAAACACTGGAACTGGTCTTCCCTTATCCCTCACCTCCTTTGCCATAGGCTCAAAGACATTATTGCTTTCTCCTGCTTGGGAGCTTGAGGGAAATGGCCCGCTCTTTCTTACCAAAGAAAGGCCTAGTGGTTGCATCTATGACTGAGGTTTATGTTTTCTAAAACATCCCCCAAATTTGGGATGCCAAATACTAGACTCTAGATTCACAAAAGGAACTAAGGCTTTGGCAAGGTGGGGTAAGAATCTACAGTGCACAGTAATATCCAGTACAGTGAAAGTGCTGGAGTGCAGCTTGCTATGCTACACTTACAAATAGTAGCAAACCAATTGCACTCCAGGACTTTCACTGAGCTATACATGTCCACATGGGATGTTACTGCAATGCAAGCTGGGCCACTGTATAGTCACACCATGGTTTGCTGCACAGTCGCTTGCTATGTGAACAAACTGTTAGACTCAGCATTTCAATGTTTAATATTTAGGCACTCTGTCACATAGCAGAATTCACAGCTCCAAGCTAGGTGCCCTTGCTCCAATGTCCCTACAGACTACATGGGGAGAATTAGTAGGGGGGTAGTAAGAGTATAGCTGTTTAAATGGGTAACCAATAAGATTGAGCTTCTTGGTTATCAAAATGGTTCCATGCAGCTCTTGGTCTGGCTCCCAAGGAGCTGGCTGCCACTATGGGCAGTAGTCGGCTCTCTGGCAGTGAGGCAGCAGGCAGGAGTCGGTATCTGCCGGGAGCCAGCTTAAAAGCCGGCACCAGGGGAGCCACCTACTGCCCCGCACTGCTACCTCTGTAAAAGCCAGTTCTGTGAAAGCTGGCTCCCAGGGAGCTGGCTGCCACCCTGTGTGTAATCGCTGAAATATTCAGCAGTTGCACAGTAGCAACTATCTCTCACCCACGAAGTGTCTATTTTTCTCTCTCTCTCTCTGTAGCCCCAACCCCACCCCTTCCACCTCAGGCCCCGCCCTTTCTGAAGGGCCCGGAACTGGCCTGTGACCACATACCAAAATTTGTGAAGTGGCTTCCCTGCAAAAATTAATGCCCACCCCTGTACTCGATGAATGTTATAACCATTGGGTATTTCAGAGGAGAGCTCTTACTCTCTCTTGTTAAGACTGTTTTACTTTGTATAAAATGCTATTTTTGAGCAAAGAGGTGAATGCCCAAATCACTTGACTATAGAGTCTTTGTCTCGCTCGCTCTCACTTTAGCCCAATGACTGCTTAAGTATTATATAAGGGATTTGACCAGCAGAAACATAAGCACCTCAGGGTAAGATGGCAGCAGAGCAGTTTTTAGAATCAAAATGTTGGATTATGGATGTAGCCCTAAAGGGCTTTCAGCAGCATCCACAGTTTTAGTTAAAAATCCATGAGACGTAGGTGTATCTTGAAAATCAGGCTTAAGATGTTTCAAGATTGGTACCCACACTGCAGCTACATGTCATGTCCCTGACAGTGTGTCCATACCAACCTTCAACTAATATCTGCTTGGTTCTGTTGGCATGCTCCCAAGTGGTTGCCCATCTTGTTCTTCAGACCAGTGACAGTGTGTGTGATGGTGTAGGTACACTCATATGAAACACTTTTAGGAAGGGGCTTTTTTTTAAAAAAATTGTCACCTATTTGAGCTATTTGGTGTTTGGAATATTAGATGTAATGCTGGTGGAGGCCAAGTGAGACAATCAAAAGTGCATGACAAAGGCAATTATCATACAGCTTTGCAGTCACTCACAATGTTATCACCAAAAGTTGTTTATATGTATAAGTAGTTACCATGTGATAAATTAGAGGGGCATAAGATAAACTACACAGGAAGGAAAAATTGAACAAATTATATATACGTACTTATCAGATGCCTATCCATTGATCAGTCTCTGTGATTATATTTGACTATTTCAAACCAGTGAGTAGCTTAAAACAACTGCTATTTATTTTAAAATCAACCAGCCAAAGATATATTTCCTCCTTCACGCCCCAAATCTTTATTTATTATCTGCATTGCTATAATATCTGGAAACCAACAATTAAATGGTGAGAGTGAGGCATGCATAACAAACAGTCTCTGTTTCCAAAGTTCCTACAATCTAGTGTGGAAGGAATTATTCCCAGAGGTTCAAGATGGACAAAATTCAGTCCTGAGCCAGTGACAGTGGTTTCTACATCAAGGCTACGTCTACACTGGCACCCTTTTCCGGAAATGCTTAAAACGGAACAGTTTTTCCATTATAAGAATTTCCGGAAAAGCGCGTCTACATTGGCAGGATGCTTTTCCGGAAAAGCACTTTTTCCGGAAAATCGTCCGTGCCAATGTAGACGCGCTTTTCCACAAAAAAGCCCCGATAGTCATTTTCACGATCGGGGCTTTTTTGCGGAAAAGACTACTGTGCTGTCTACACTGGCCCTTTTCCGGAACAATTTTTCTGGAAAAGGACTTTTGCCCGAACGGCAGCAGCATAGTTTTTCTGGAAAAACAATGACGATTTTACATTAGATCATCATTGCTTTTCCGGAAAAGCAAGTGGCCAGTGTAGACAGCTCGTAGCTTATTCCGGAAAAGCGGCTGCTTTTCCAGAATAAGTGGCCCAGTGTAGACACAGCCCAAGAGTTGCAGTTTAGAAGTCTGGTAGCTCGCACCTTCAGAGGCTAAACACAGGCACTGTACAATTGGACAAGGAAAATTCCCTCCTCTGTGGGACACAGTGCTTGAGTCTAGCCTTGGAAGTGGCTGAGCTATAAGACTTCAAATGTGTAAAATTTTTATATGTAGAAAGAATAATTTTAAGTGTTTTACTTTAAATAGTTTTAGCCTCTCAATCTGGGCCTGTGAAGCTGGAGCCTCTTTAAAGTTGGTAACATTCATTTTTCAATAATATATATGGGCATATGCAAGATGATGTGGGTTACACAAATCACCAGAGCATTCAAGATGCTTAGTATAATTGACATGTGCCTTTCCCTCTTCTGAGTAAGGGGATCATTCCAGACTCCAGCTGATTAAAAACCTTCATATCAGTCCATACTGTCAGCATTCCCTATATATTTAATGGTTACACTTTGTATCATATGGCTTCATTATTTTTCATGCCCCCAGACACATGTGGCATTATATATATTTATTTACATAAACATACTACTCTTCTGCCAACCAGTTATATTATTATCTGTAGAAAAGAGGTGTGCTTATTACTAAATATCCTAAGTATTTTTATGGTTGTTTTGTTTTAGCTGTATCAGTGCATATATACCAAAAACAGATGCGGAACCTGAACCCTGGACAGCAATTATGCATGATTTGGGTCTGATTGAAAACATACGTGAAGTAAGTGTATAAGGAATCAATGTTTCATATAACTGTTTGAGTAGGAAGAGGCCTGGAGCTGGTTGTCTAGGGCAGTACTTAAATAGTAAGTAACTCAGGGGGAGAAGTATCAAAGGAGTAGCCATTTTAGTCTGAATCTGCAAAAGTGATGAAAAGTCCTATGGCACCTTATAGACTAACAGATTTATTGGAGCATAATCTTTCATGGGCAAAGACATGCATCTGACGAAGTGGGTCTTTGCTCAGGGGGAGAAGGAAGAAAACTCATATAATACTGTAGACATAAGAGAAAGCAGAGGACTAGATAACAATAAGAGTATGTCACATGGTAGTTATATTACAGCCCCTCAAATTAAGTGTTTCCTTCTTCAAATTTTATTTCGTTCAATGCTGTTAGCATTTTTTCTTAGTTGGATAAAACAAAAAGAAACATTTTTTTCTCTGAAAAGAATTAGGAGTAGACTTCTTCTGAGAAAGTGCTGCTGGAATTCAGCTCCAGCAAGGTCCTTCACTGCCAGGTAGGCTACATCTAGTCTGTAGGCTTCTTTCAGAAGAAGCTTTTCCTGAACAGATACTCCGAAAAAACTTCTTCCGAAAGAGAGCTTCCACACTGCCAAAGCGCATCGAAAAAGCAATCTGCTTTTTTGAAAGAGAGTGTCCAGACTGAATGGACGCTATATCGCATTTAAGCTGTGATTACTACGGACAGAATGGCCACCAGGGCACCTTGTTTTTTCCTCTTTCCTCTTCTTTCCAAAGAACTCCTTCTTCCTCATCCAAAGAGCTCTTTCGGAAAAAAGGCTTCTTCCTCGTAGAAAGAGGTTTACCAATTTTGGAAAACCCTCTCTGTTCTTTCTTTTTTTTTTTCAAAAGAACGCGATTGCAATGTGGACCGTAAGGGAAGTTTTTTTTAAAAAAAAACCTCTGTAGTATAGACTTAGCTGTACTGGGGAATCTCAACAACATCCACTGTTTTCAGTGACCTCCAGCACTTGGCAGGATTGACTCTTTGAGCACTGAGTGAGGCCACTCCCCTGCAGTGTGGTAGGATTGACTTTATTATCTCTAAACTCATGAATTTTTGTTTCTAAATCCAAATTTGTTTTCTTTTAGAGCATTGATGCCAGCTTGTATACTGCATATACAGACAAGCCTGTAAGTATATAATAAACAGATATTGCTATAAATAGATATTGCTACCGAGTCACTGGCTATAGGACTCAGAGGGGGTATGTCTACATTACCACCCTAGTTCGAACTCCTCAAGGAGTAACGGTAGTTCGAATTAGAAAGCCTAATTCGAACTACCTACTCCGTGCCGTGTGTAGCTGCGGGCACGGAGTCCGAACTACCGGGGATTTAAAAATGGCGGCGCCCGGCAAGATGCAAATGAAGCCCGGGATATTTAAATCCCAGGCTTCATTTGCAACTTTGATTGACTACATTAACCACTCTAGTTTGAACTAGGGTGGTAGTATAGACATACCCCAGGGTAGTCATATTTGTCTGTAACTTTAAAGACAATGAGTGGTTCTGTGGCATCTTACATATGTGGCATCCGAAGAAGTGGATTTTGTCCACGAAAACTCATTATAAAATAAAATCAGAGGCAGCAGGCACGGGGGAGGGGAGGGAGCAGGAGCCGGTGCTCGGGGGAACTAGCTTAAAAGCCGGTTCCCCCCCCTACATCGGTTCTGTGGTGTCCTCCCCCCTGCACTGCTACCTCTATCAGAGGCAGCAGCATGGGGGGGGGGGGGGAGACGAGAGCAGAAGAGGCTGCTGCGAAGCAGCCCTTGTCTGTGGGGGATCTGAGTTCACCATGGAGCAGCACCTGTCTGCAGGGGGTCCAAGCTATCCATGGACAGCGGCTGCTGCTGGAGCAGCCTCTATCTGCGGCCAGCCCAAGTCTCTGTGGACAGAGGTTGCTGCATGGCAGCCTCCCCTACCCCATTTCTACACTCCTACCCACCCACCCCCTACAGCAGCCTTTGTCTGCAAGGAGCTCAAACCCCCGCAAACAGAGGCTGCACCACCCCATGCTTCTGCCTCTGTATCAAAGGCAGCAATGCAGAGGGGCAGGCAGTTGGTCTGCAGGGGGAGCTGTTTTTTAAACTGGCTCCCCTTGTGGACTGGTTCCTGCCAGCCATCCAGTGCTGCTGCCTCTGGTACAGAGGCAGCAGTGCAGGGTGGCAGAAGGCTCCTGGGAGTGGGGCCAGGAGTGCACTGGCTGCCAGCCCTGCTCCCAGGGACTATCAAATAGTCGTGTAACCACTAAGATTTCATGCAGTTACACGACTATTCAACTACTCAATAGCTAACATCCCTAACATATATATATAATATATATATTTGTTAGTCTCTAAGGTGCAACAGGTCCACTCATTATTGGCTATAGGAGCTAGTCAATTAAAAAGAAATGACATGATTTTTATCTAAAAAGAACTTTTCTTTTTGTCAGAAGAAAACAAGATTCTCCAACAATTTGTGCTCTGCTAGAGCATTTTAATGTAGTGTTATGATCTAAACTGCATAGGCATCCACCTTCAGTTAGCTTCTGATTGGAGAAATGACAGAGCTAGGGATAATAACATTTCAGTACGTTATTTCAGTTCAGGGGATACTATTTATATCATAATCAGATGTCATGTAGCCAGCCTAATTTTAAAATGATCCATTTTAAGACCGAGGCAATATAGTCCAGTGGATAAAGAGTGGCTTTGGGAATCAGAATGGCTTTGTTGTTGGCTCTGTTACTGACCTGCTAAATGATCTGAAACAAAACTAGTCCATCTCTCTTTGTCCAGCTGGAAAACAGGGATAGTGATACAGGTTAAAACTCTCTTAGGGTATGTCTACACTACCCCCCTAGTTTGAACTAGGGGGGTAGTGTAGACATACCCCAAATCAGGACACTGGTCCGGCAACATCTGTGGTCTGGCACGACCATGGATGTTCCAGGACCAGAGAGTCTCGGTGGAGGGCTAATGTCTGGGAACTCTGCAAGCTGGCAGGGTAGTGTGGTTTTCCCAGCAGGGCAGCAGGAATCCGGTGAAGAGGTTGCAGGGCTGCCCGGAGCGGCAGCAGGACCCAGGTTCTGCAGTGGGAACCTGGCGTGCAGAGGCATTGGGACTTGCCAGAGCAGCAGCAAGAGGCAGGCTCTGCAGTGGAAACCCAGCGTACAGAGGCAGCGGGGCTGCACAGCGCAGCACCGAGTGTCTGGTGTCCAAAGGCAGTGGGGCTGCCGGGGGCTGCAGCAGGAGTTGAGTGCGTACAAAGGTGGCATGGCTGCTGGGTGCGGCAGTGGGAGCCCAGAGAGAAGAGGCAGTGGGGCTGCCCAGGACTGCCATAGGAGCTGGACACAATGGCAGGAGCCCAGTGCACAGAAGTGGCGGGGCTGCCTGGTAGGGCAGAGGGGGCTGACAGGGCAGCAGGGCCAGCAGGAAGGGGGAGACAGCAGGGTGGGCAGTGGTTGGCCCAGGGTTGGAGGGGGCGGGTGGCAGGGGATCCAGAAATGACCACCCCTGGTCTAGTAATATCCCTCATAGGGTACCGGTCAGGTCCCAATGGTGCTGAACCAGGGAGGTCCAACCTGTACTCCCTTTTTTAAAATTGTTTTAAGATGTATGGATAGAAATTGCTATAAGGATGAAGCATTATTGATAACGTCATCTCAGTCTTAATTATACCCTAAGGTGTATCATAATTGATTCTCATCCTATCTTGACATTTACATTCTTCACCAAGCCTATTATCTTTTGACCCACCTTTAAATGTAATTTAACCAGGCCTCACATAAGCTCTCATGATCGGTATAGATATTTACAAGCATTTATATGGAAAAACAAATACACAGTAGATCAAAATCAGTTGCTGGTTTGCAAAATTATATACCACATGCACTTATTTCTTTAATTTTTTGATTGTAAAGCCATTGGCATTTTTCATTTTTAGGATGAATGTGAAGTACAAGTGATGGAATGCTTTTTCTTGGAGCTGAAAGTAATTTTCCAGGAATGTCAAGTCATAAAAGGATGTAAAATCCAACAGCATGTGCGCAATGTGCTGAAAAATGTAAAAAGTTTATCAAATAATAAAAGTTCACATTACAGTTTGGTAAGTACCATTTATAATCATTGCAGAAAGGACAATCCAAAAAATTGTATTTAATGTTTCAAGATATATTTTGCTGTAAGATAAGCATGGCAGGGATGTGAATGGGAGTCACGTACCCGTTTATTTACAAAGACATAATTTAGCTCTTAGAATAAAGTTTTCTAGAATGTTAGCAAAACAAAAACTGGTACCCCATGGCCAACATTTTCAATCAGAAGTTTACAGAGGAGATGATATTTAGACACTTAAAGAAACATCACCAGGTTTTCAAAGCGACTGAATCTAGGTTCCCTCTAAACTGTGCAGTAGCTTGACTCTGCAGCAGCCTAATGAGCCCAGCACAATCAGGGCCTCAGGTCCCCGTGCATGGAGCTGCCTGGATGAGGAAGGTGCACTTCTCCCTCAGCAACAGCAGCAGCTCCCTGCTAAGGACAGAGCAGTGAATCTCTCCCCTGGGAGCTGCTGCTGTCGCTGAGAGAGAAGAGTCCCTTCCCCAGCCCAGCAGCTCCGTGTGTGGGGACCTGAGCCCTTGGCTGGGCAGGGTTCATTAAGCAGCTGTGGGCCCTGCTACCATGCAGCTTAGAGGAAACCTTGGACTGAACAACCGTATCTCCTCCTTGAAGTCACTGGCAGCTCTGCAAGCTCATGTTTAAAAATGGGGCCACTTAAGTTCCTTGGCAGCCTCCAGCAGGGCTCCTATGGCAATTGTTTGCAGTGGAGTTCCTTGTAAGAGGAAAGTGAGCAAAATTTGCCTCAAAAGCAATTCAACTATCCCCAGTTGTAATATCAAACCAATTCTTATTCAAATAACTGTCATTCTTCTATTCTTCCATTTCTTTTTTTGCAGAGCAGGAATAAAAGACCATGCAAACAATGTGAAGAATACGAAGAAAAAAATTTCCATGCCTTTATAGATGGTTTTAAAACATTTGTACAACGCAAGATGAAAAATTGACCGCATATTCATTGGATGGATGGACAACCAGCCTGGTTGGCTATTTTAAGCACTTTTAAAAATAACTTCAGATTGTTGTTGGCTACGTGCACCACAGTCGATTATATCTTTTTATTTTACTCCTACTTTTGGGAAGCTATTAAATATCAAGTTATGTATACTTTATAAACATTTTAAATACTTGCACTTTGTATGTCTCCATAATTGACAACTACTTAAAAAACATAATGACTTGTACTATAAATAATTTATTTTTCAGGAAAGCTAAACTGGTGTAATTGAGAATATGTATATAATCCACTGACCGATATGTGTTTGGAGTTCTCCTTTTTGCTCAATCCAGGGAGATCTGACCCTGTTATAGTCTCCAACTACAGATCCTGTGATAGAGATGCAGCCGTGTTAGTCTGGTCTAGCTGAAACAAAAGACAGGACTATGCAGCACTTTAAAGACTAACATTTTGTGCTGCATAGTCCTGTCTTTTGTTTCAACTACAGATCCTGGCTTTTTAGCTCAGGATGTACAGAATCAAGCTATAATCTCTGGAGAGCCTTGTTTCAGTTCCCTGCTGCAAGTCTAGATAGCAATCACCACCACCTGGGTAAAGTTGTGGGAAGCAAGCACAAGAGCACATAGCTCTGACTGTAATAAACAGGGTTCTGATCCTGAAATTTACTCCACGTGGACAGATCCTTGTGGCTAAGTAATACCCCCACTGATTTCAGTAGAGCTGTACATGGTTACAGTGCCGTGCTTTCATAGAACAATTGATAAGATCAGGGTCTATATCTGTGGAAACCAGAGTCTGGATTATTAGAAAAATACAGGACTGAAAGAGGCAGTGGTGCAGCAATGAATCTATCTGCTTTTTAAAACTTCCATTGATGAAGTAAATAAAATGGATATGGACAATAGTGTGATAACAGTGAAAATGCACTGATGGTAAAACCTTTTAGTAATTGTTCTAACAGCATAAATAAGAAACAGTCATCTCCATCAAGGAACATAATGAAAAGATGAAGGGGACTCAAGTTACCAAAAACTGATCCTTAATTTCACAAATATCTACCATTGTCGAATTTAAGGTACTAGCAAGAGACTGGCAATAGACTGTTTACCAAGTTGATTGTGATTTGCTGCCCTCTCTTTTCTTGCTTTATTATGTTTCAAATGGTTCAATATTGTGACCAATTTCTGTTGGTTTTACCCAGCTAGTCCTAATGATTTAAATGAGAAAAATGTGAGGGTAAGGTCAGCAGGATTGAGTCCTCTACGTGCACAAACTATAACATACATTTGTTCCCATTGTGCTATTTATATGGGAGAACAGAAAAATTAAGACAATGTATTTCAGGAATGCAGATGTTAGTAAACTCAGAAAACTTCCCATGGGAAGCAAGACTAATAGGAAAAACGTTTCAAGACACTTGGCAGTTTTTCAAAGTGACATTATTAATGGCCCAAAAGCAAACTATTCCACTAACATAAGAACATAAGAATGGCCGTACTGGGTCAGACTAAAGGTCCATCTAGCCCAGTAGCCTGTCTGCCCACAGTGGCCAGCACCAGGTGCCCCAGAGAGGGTGGACCGAAGACAATGATCAAGCGATTTGTCTCCCGCCATCCTTCTCCAGCCTCTGACAAACAGAGGCCAAGGACACCATTTTATCCCCTGGCTAATAGCCTTTTATGGACCTAACCTCCAGGAAATTATCTAGCTTCTCTTTAAACTCTATCATAGTCCTAGCCTTCACAGCCTCCTCTGGCAAGGAGTTCCACAGGTTGACTACACACTGTGTGAAGAAGAACTTTCTTTTATTAGTTTTAAACCTGCTATCCATTAATTTAATTTGGTGTCCTCTAGTTCTTCTATTATGGGAACTAATAAATAACTTTTCTTTATCCGCCCTCTCCACACCACTCATGATTTTATATCCCTCTATCATATCCCCCCTCAGTCTCCTCTTTTCTAAACTGAAAAGTCCCAGTCGCTTTAACCTCTCCTCATATGGGACCCGTTCCAAACCCCTAATCATTTTAGTTGCCCTTTTCTGAATCCTTTCCAAGGCCAAAATATCTTTTTTGAGGAGTGGAGACCACATCTGTCCACAGTATTCAAGATGTGGGCATACCATAGTTTTATATAGGGGCAGTAAGATATTCTGGGTCTTATTTCTATCCCTTTCTTAATAATTTCTAGCATCCTATTTGCCTTTTTGACTGCCGCTGCACACTGCGTGGAAGTTTTCAGAGCACTGTCCACGATAACTCCAAGATCTCTTTCCTGATTTGCCGTAGCCAAATTAGCCCCCATCATACTGTACGTATAGTTGGAGTTATTTTTCCCCATGTGCATTACTTTACACTTATCCACATTAAATTTCACTGCTCCTCACATGGAGCTGTCCTCAGCACCAGCACCGGAGCAGCATGCTGCTGCCCAGATGCTTCCTTCTGAGCCTTTAACCCTTCGGTCTCCAGGCACTGAGCAGCTTCCAGCAACTTCTACTAAAGCAGCATCAAAATCGAATACCCAGGAAATCTCCCTGCGTACCTCCCCGGTCTTTTCTCCGGAACCATCTCCTCACCCTTGTGCTTCTACACACCATACAAGGGATCAGAGGGAATATCATCAGCGAAGTCTTTCATCTCGTCACCATTATTATAGAGAGCGTAGCTGCTCACACCACGGATGCTCTAGATCTCGTTCTCCTACAAGACGCTCACGCTCACCGATTCATTCACCACGGAGCACCTATTATGTCAAGTATAGCAGAGCTAGGTCTTCTAGACGTTTGTCACCTTCAGGGTCTGACCAACATTATATGCACCATCATAAACCCTCCTATATTGAATCATCTCATCACAGTCACTCTCGATCTCATCACAGGTCTCTATGTTCCTGTAGGTCAATTAGCCCACACTCTGTACATTCAGAGATTCTCAAACAGTCCCCGCTACGACGTACGATACCTTCACGTTCTCCGGTAACTCGATCACAAATGTCAGACTTAGAGGAAGGGCAACTCTCAGAAACTGACCCAGACATGTCTCCTAATGCCCGCTTGTCTGTATCTTCGAGGGATGAACCGGTGACTCTGGGCAAGATGTCACCTCCGGACAACCTCAAAGAATTCCAAGACCTCTTTAAACGTGTCACGCAATCCCAGGGGGTACAACTTACCGAGTCCCATGTTAAACAGCATAAGTTATTCAAGAATTTACACCCTAAACAACAACAAAAGATTGCCCTCCCGATAGGTGATGCTATCATGGAGGTAGCACAGGACATCTGGCAGATGCCAACATCAAGACCGCCCACCAATAAGAAAGCGGATAAAAAGTATTTCGTTCCATCCAAAGGTTTAGATTTTCTTTTTAACCACCCACAGCCTAACTCCCTGATAGTGGATGTGGTTCGCCATAAGGGTAAGATGCCCCACTTCAAAAATTCCCTACCGGATAGGGATACAAAGAAATTGGACTATTTCGGCCGAAAAGTTTACTCCTCTTCAACCTTGCTCCTATGAGTTGCCAATTATGCTGCCCTTTTGTCAAACCATAACTTTGACTTTGCACTTCTCCTTGTTGAATCTCATCCGATTTCTTTTGGACCAATCCTCCAATCCATCTAGGTCACTCTGAACCCTATCCCTACTCTCCAATGTAACTATCTCTCCCCCTAGCTTAGTATGACCCGCAAACTTGCTGAGGGTGCATTGAGCCATTGATTACTACCCATTGAGCCCGACAATCTAGCCAGCTTTCTATCCACTTTACAGTCCATTTATCCAATCCATATTTCCTTAACTTGCTGGCAAGAATTTTGTGGGAGACCATATCAAAAGCTTTGCTAAAGTCAAGGTATATAACATCCACTGACTTCCTCATGTCCACAGAGCCAGTTACCTCATCATAGAAGCTAATCAGATTGGTCAGGCAAGACTTGCCCTCGGTGAATCCATGTTGTCTATTTCTGAGCACATTCCCCTCTTCTAAGTGCTTCAAAATGGATTCCTTGAGGATCCCCTCCATGATTTTTCTGGGAACTGAGGTAAGACTGACTGGTCTGTAGTTCCCTGGATTGTCCTTCCTTTTTTAAAAGATGGGCACTACATTTGCCTTTTTCCAGTCATCCGGGATCTCTCCTGATCACCACAAGTTTTCAAAGATAATGACCAAAGGCTCTGCAATGACATTTGTCAACTCCCTCAGTACGCATGGATTTGTTTTTCTAATTTGTGTATGTCTAGCTTTTCTCCACCAAAGGCTGCCCACCTCTTTCCCATACTGTGTTGCCTAGTGCAGTAGTCTGGGAGCTGACTGTCTGTGAAGATGGAGTCAAAAAAACATTGAGTAATTCAGCCTTTCCCATATCATTTGTCACTAGGTTACCTCCCTCATCCAGTAAGGGCCCCACATCCTCTCTGATCACCCTCTTATTGCTAACATGCCTGTAGAAACCTTTCTTGTTACCCTTCACATTCCTAGCTAGCTGCAATTCCAATTGTGCTTTCGCCTTTGTGATTATTCCCCTGCATTCTCGAGCAGTATAATTTTACTCCTCCCTAGTCATCTGTCCAAGTTTCCACTTCTTATAAGCTTCCTTTTTGTGTTTTATCTCACCCAGGATTTCTCTGGTAAGCCAATCTGGTCGCCTACCATATTTGCTTTTCTTATTGCGCATTGGGATGGTTTCTTCCTGTGCCTTCAATAAGGTTTCTTTAAAATACAGCCAGCATTCCTGGCCTCCTTTCCCCTTCATGTTAGCATCCCAGGAGATCCTGCCCATCAGTTCTCTGATGGAGTCAAAGGCTATGTCTGGACAACAACATTTTTGCAGAAAAACGCTTTTTTCCGCTTTTTTTTTTCAGAAGAGGCTTTTCCGAAATTTGGCCCATCTACATTGGGCCAAATTTCAGAAAACCCCCCTCTTTCAGAAGATTCCTTCTTCCTTGTGGAACGAGGAAGACAGGGTTTCCGAAAGCGTGCATCTGCTCTTCTGCAAAAAAAGCAGAAGAGAAAACGCATTCCCTGGACACGACAGAGTTTTTCCGGGATACCGCTGGTATCCCGAAAAAACTCTGCAGTCTAGACATACCCAAAGTCTGCTTTTCTTAAGTCCAGGGTATGTATTTTGCTGCTCTCCTTTCTTCCATTGGTCAGGATCCTAAAATCTACCATCTCATGATCACTTCTTCCCAGTTTGCCACCCACCTCTATGTTCCCTACTAGTTTCTTGTTAAAACAGTTATAATTTAATTGTTCTGTCTTCATATCAGTGTAGTCTGGTGTTCTGTGTGCTTTGCCCAGATAGCAAATGTTTATATGGCCTGAATTCATTCTATTTTTGTACTAACAAAAATCTTATTTTGATAAGGAAGATGTGTACACTGTATTTATGAATAAATATAGACAGCCATTATAGATAATGGATATATTAATGTTACTGTTTTTGAGCAACTCATGTGGGACAAAATAAATTTTCAATCTTGTATTGGTCTTCACATCCCAAAATTTATTAAATGGTGATAATCACAGTCATGCAAGGAAAATAAGATTAGAACAGGGAAAGAAATGCAAGATATCTTCTAGCACAGAACCTAGTACAATCAATTTTTTCCACGACTGTGTGCAGTTCTGGAAAGTGCATAATATGTTGCCGAACAACACAATGAAATTTACCATAATTGATACTCCTAGATTCCTATGCAGTATTTATAATTAAGATAACTAATTACAATCATGAAGCAAGTACTTGACATCTATCTTTTGATGCAGATTATACAGTGCACAATCATGCTGACATGTAATTTATATAAAAAAAATTCCTGAGTAAAGTCCAAATGTGCTTATTTTGTCTGCTCAAGCATTGTCATATGTTTCAGTTTTCCACTAGTGCTATGGAGACATCTTAATTTACATCAGCATTTATAAAACATTTGCTGTAGCAAAAGCAGCAGAGACAAGGCCAGAGGTCAATGGCTGATGGCCATGTATCTAGCTCCTGAGAAATAAAAGGTTTTGTTTGATTTGCAAAGTGTTTAATTTGGTTTTTTCTGAATACTCCTGGGTAGGGACTTGAGCGTACAAGTGGTGAAGAAAAAAAGACTATGGGGGCTAGTGCTATCTTGGGGCACATGACTATCACACACGGTGAGGGGCCAAAAGTGAGAAGCTTGAAAATGGTCTGGAAAAGGGACAGGAATCACCCAAATAAGCAATGTTATATTTGCTAAAGGCATGTTTTTACTTGAAACTTGCTGTAGGTTTTCTGTATCCGTGTTATGTGAATTGCAACAAGTATTGTGCAAGCAGTATTATTACCATATAGTTATCCCACAATTAAAGTAGTTTTGCCTCTCTTCCCTGCTGCCACACTGCACGGTGCTATTGAGAGAAGTGCTTAGACATCCCATGGTGCATTGCTCCACTGTTATTCTGGGATTTTTCATGCTATGTATTGTGGGATACAGGACAGGAATGAAGTTCTGGGGCTTGAAGTCAAACTAAATAATTCTCTGATTCCTCTTCTATTATCCCATCATCCATCTGGCTTTTTGCAATCCAGTGCCATTTTCAGAGTGCAATCAGGCAGCGTGGAGGAAGCATTGATGAGTAATGCAAGCCTCACGGTAGTGAATGTCACTAAGTTGCTGCAAATATATCTACATAAATTCAGCACAAGGGCACTAATAGCCCCCGAGGAGGAGGAGGCTGAAATTGAGCAGACACTTCTTGACCTGTTTGTGAAGTGCTGCTTTTGGGATCATACAATTTACACTGACTGGGAGGACAGGATCATGCTGCTGCAGACCTTGAGTGGCTAGCAGTGGCAGCAGAACTTCAAGATGTCAAAAGCTCCTTTTCCAAGAAATCTGTGCAGAGTTCACACTGTGCAGAGTTCACACTGGAACTGGCAGAACGCCTACGTAAAAGCCACTTTCCACGGGGAGAAGCACATGGCCAGCACCATCTGGAAGAGCCTTGCCTCCATTTACTACTAGTTAGTAACTAACCAATTTGGTGGTTGTAGATCAATTGTGGGGGAAATTTAATAGGTGTCTGTGCAGCTATTAAGACATAGTTTTCCTCCTGGGTCATAAGGTTTGACAATGCTCAGAAGGTTATTAATGGATTTGTACAGATTGAATTCCCAAACTGTGTTGGGGCCACTGATGGCAACCACGTGCTATCTGTAAGTATTTAAAAAGAGCCTGAACAATATTTCACTAGCTGGTGCTTTGAAAGATTTCATGCTTCTTTATTTTCCCTGAGTCTGTAATCTTAGACCATTGTTAATCATCGCCTTTCCATCTTTTTTTTCCCCACCTGCTGCTCTAGATTTAACAGAACTGACAGATTCAATGCACCTTAAAAAGGACAGTGATGAGGGGAAAATATTTTCCCTTTTTTTGGATGCAAGTTGGTCATTAGAGTTCTACAGCATCAAATAGGGATGTTTTTATCTTAAATGCCCCCTGGTCTGTTTGTTGTATTCACCTTCTTATGTACTAAATTATAAGATCTTCAGGACAAGGACAATACTTTTGTCATGTTATGTGCATGTACACATACATAACACAATAGGGCCCAGAGCCTTGACTTGGACTTCTCGGTGTTTGCGACTCTATGGTGTTGCAACCCAAACCTGAAAAGGGCAGTGTCACCCTCAGCCCTGCTGTGCTGCTTTGGTTCAGAGCTCTGATCCCAGCAGCATGCTCAATGGCTTCTCCCTGGCTTCCAGCAGTCTGTTTACTCCTTGCCTGAGGACACAAACACCCTCCCAGTCCCAAATTCTCCCTAAAAGTCTCTTTCTTCAGTGCTTAGGACCTCTTGCTATAGGGCCTACAAAATCTTATCAAGTGTTCTGCTCCTTTAAAGACAGAGCTCGAGTGACTAGCAGACCATTACACAGCACTAGTCTGTTAGCGAGATCAGGATTTTACTTTTTAGTTTGAAAAACTGTGTGCACATGGGTGTGGAATAAAGCAAGATTAAGGTCACAAATGAACTAATATTAATTGATATCAAATACAAATAACAGGGATTGCAATGGTTGCAAAAAACAAAAAAAGTAAAAATAAATTTCTATACTAGTGTCTCATTTCAAATAGTCTTTTGTTCAAACAAATTTCTCACCTATATTCAGTGTTCATTCTCTTTTGGTGGAAGATTCCATTTCTCAGGTGTACAAGAGCTCTAGATTCTTGTATCTGCCAGCAAATATAGCTTCTGTCCTTGCTTCTCTCTCCCAAAGTTCAATGACCTTGCTTCAGGAGGCCTGAAGGTTTCCTGGAGCTACCACAAATGGTAAGTTGCCATCCACCCACCGTTCTGGCTTGCATATGTTTTGTCTACTTTGCATATGTACGTCTAGACTACATCCTTCTTTCGACAGAGGGATGTAAATTAGACACTTTGAAATGGCAAATGAAGCTGGGATTTGAATTTCCTGTGCTTCATTGCATAATCACGTCATGGCGCTCTTTCGAAAAAGCACTATTTTGAAATTGAAACCACAGTCTGGACGCGATTCTTTCAAAAATAGAAGCCTTTTTCGAAAGATCCTGTAAACCTCATTTTTGAAAGAGCGCCATGATGCGATTATGCAAATGAAGCGTGGGAAATTCAAATCCCAGCTTTATTTTCAATTTCGAAGTGTCTAATTTACATCCCTCTGTCGAAAGAGGGATGTAGGCTAGATGTACCCTAAATGCATTTCATGTTTCTCAATTTACGTTGGAGACACACTCAAGCAGGAGGAATCACATTTCTTTGTCTAAGACCAGATGACTTAAGCGTTCTCCCTCCAATGCCTTTTAAGAACACATTTCCAGTACATATTTATAATTCTTATAAGATCACATAGTAATATTAATGACCAGCACTTTACCAGTTCCCTGACACCTCCAACTGCACTGGGACCCAGTGACTCAAAAGGGTCTGGGGCTCCTGGCCACCTCCATTACTATTGCAACTGTGGCAGCGTCAGCCCTTTAAGTCATCACCAGAACCCTGGGCAGTGCGCGCTGAGTGGTGCTAAGGGCTGATTAGGATGGGGGTGGGGAGAGGCGCAGCATGGTCTGGACAGTTCTGAGGGCTGGCTGTCCCAACCTCGCTTCTTCTGCACAAGGCCCTCTCCCTTTCCAGGAACATAGAGCTGCCTCCACCCCACCTTATGCGGGGGGCCCACCAAATCTGCTTCCCCCCCCACACCCTGCCTTGCATTGAACTTTTTCATTATGACAACTGTGAGCTGATCAGGCCAGCTAACATTCACTGCCAGATACCTCCGAGCCTCTGGCCTTGCGGTGCTCTGGGGAGGTCACTGTGTTACCGCAACAAAAAATAATTTATAATAAAACTTCTATGACAGTTGTTTCCAATCAACTCTTTTGCTGATCTAAGGAAACCAAATGAGTGCTGAAACCTAAATAAAGTTAGTCCCTCCAGGACCAATTAGAGGTGTAGGGTTAAGAAGGAAGTTTCTACTCATACAAAGTAAATGTGGTTATAGTATAATAGTGCCTTCTCAGGGCTGGGGCATCCTCGTCTGTCAGTCACTCTGTCACAATGTCAGGCTTTCCTTGCCTGTTGCACAGCACTCCCCTCTTTATGACTGACACCTCTGGCCAGGTCACCACATAGTCTTCCTGTCCTGGGGTATCAAAGTCCCTCTGGACCAACTGTCTATACACCATCCCAGGCAATCCTCTGGGCCAGTTGCCACCTCCCCAATGTCTGGTGGGAAACCAAGGCCCACCTGCTATTCCCAGGTCCAGAGCAGGGAACCCTAACAGCAGCAGGTAAGGACTACACAACTAACCCCTTAATGTTCTTGCCCTAGGTTTTTTTCCTACTTTTTTCCCCACAAGCTTTCTTCCTCACAACGCTTCTGGGTAAACTCCTTCTTTCAGGTGTAGGATCCCAGAGTTTTTGCTCCCCATTAGGATTCCTCCTACCGACCTCCCTGTGCTCTGAGACAAATGCAGACTCTTTCACTGTACCCCCATTTTTAGTGAAATTTCATCCCTGCTTTATAAATTTCTAATTTATAAACATTTTTAAATTTCTTCCCCATTTCTCTCCACAGCTAGGCTTCATAAACAGTTAGCTTTTATCAGTCCCTGGCTCTCCCCCAGGGGCAGTCTATAAGGTTAACTGACCTCTTTTGAGTCATTTTAACCCTTTAAGGGCTGGTGTGAGATGACCACATCAAATATAGTAAGATCATTGCATTATATTATCTTGAAGGATTTTAGCCAGTAGAAAAGCTATTTATTATTAATTATTATTATTATTATTATTATTATTAAAGCTATTAATATTGATTCTTGCATTATTACCAAGCCACTTTTTGAGTGTCTCTTCAAATAATTGAGGCACGGGGACATATTTATATATTTAGCTATAGTCTGTGTTTGCTTCTAACACATGTTCTGTCAACACTATTGCTCTGAAACCAGCATACTCTAGGGCTGTGTCTAGATTGGCATGATTTTCCGCAAATGCTTTTAACAGAAAAGTTTTTCCTTTAAAAGCATTTGCGGAAAAGTGCATCTAGATTGGCATGAATGCTTTTCCGCAAAAGCACTTATTGCGGAAAAGCGTCCATGCCAATCTAGACATGGTTTTGCGCAAGAAAGCCCCGATCACCATTTTCACGATCGGGTTTTTTTTGAGGAAAACAAATCTGAGCTGTCTACACTGGCCCTTTTGCGCAAAACTTTTGCGCAAAAGAGACTTTTGCCCGAATGGGAGCAGCATAGTATTTCCGCAAAAAACACTGATTTCTTACAGTAGGAAGTCAGTACTTTTGCGGAAATTCAAGTGGCCAGTGTAGATAGCTGGCAAGTTTTTCCGGAAAAGCGGCTGATTTTCCAGAAAAACTGGCCAGTCTAGACACAGCCTAGGGCTGCGTCTAGACTGGCAAGATTTTCCACAAAAGCACCTGCTTTCGCAGAAAAACTTGCCAGCTGTCTACACTGGCCGCTTGAATTTCCATAAGAACACTGACGATCTCATGTAAGATTGTCAGTGTTCTTGCGGAAATGCTATGCTGCTCCCGTTCGGGCAAAAGCCCTCTTGCGCAAATGCTTTTGCACAAGAGGGCCAGTGTAGACAACGTGGTATTGTTTTGCGCAAAAAAGCCCCGATTGTGAAAATGGCGATCAGGGCTTTTTTGCACAAAAGCGCATCTAGATTGGCCAGGGACGCTTTTCTCATTTTCCTGGCACAAACAAACCCTTGCCTTGCTTTAAGTTAGAAGAAGAAGCTTCATACCAAATTGGGTGTTCCTAGCTCTTACAGTTTAGGAGGAGTTCTTGAACAGATAGACCTTCTCAAATATATAGTAGATGTCATAGGTTTCTGACATCCACATGAATGACAGACCTCTGCAGGTGCCCTGAGGTCTGTGGGCTGGCTATCCTCTGGATCTTGGATTCCTTGTGCGTTGGGAAAGCCATGCCCACCACTTACCCTACACACGGTGGCAAATGCTGCAACTTTCCCCCCAAATGTTGGTTTGGAGGAAAGCCTGCACACTGAAAGTTGTGGGATTCCTTGACTTTCCTCAGGGAGGCATTCTGGTATCATTGTTAAGCACAGCATAACTAGTTACACAGATTTGTCAAGGGTGAGCACAATTTGGCCAATGTTGTAAGCTGCAGATATTGTTAGCAGCACACATCTGAAATCAAAAGCATGCTGACTGCTTTTGATGACCTTTTAATTTATTATTCAAGCCCAAACATGCACCACTCAGTACAGTCAGTACACTAACTACATCTGGGAGTTGCTCAGGATTAAAACTTGGCTGTGACAAAACTGAATTTTTCAACCTAAGTAACCAAGAGGAAAATACCAATTAAGCACAATCCCAGTTCCATCAAAACATAAGCATTCACATAAATAGTAAGCTAAAAGAAATGAACTAAAATGATTTTCAATAACACAACCAGATCATTGGACAAAGCTACTTTATCCTTAGTAAGCAATCTTTTAATACTTTATCATGGAATCATAGAAGATTAGGGTTGGAAGAGATCTCAGGAGTTCAGCAAGCCCAATCCCCCTGCTCTAAGCAGGACCTTTGAAAATGACATTTGGCCTGAACTCCACCACCTAATTACAAATATATCTCAGATGACCCTCTTTAAGATGCTAGACTCAGTGATTTCCCATTCATCTGAATCTAATTATATTGCAGGCTTTGCAGACACTACAACTAGTTTAACAGACGGTGGTTGCCAACCGGGGTCTCAAGTGCCTAGGATTATGCAGCTCAGTAAAGTTTATGATAACTTGGCTAGAGAACAGAACTTTCACCCCCGTGCTAATGAACAAACATGTGCAGACAATTCTCATTGTGAATGCCATTAGATCATGGAAAAGGAGGCAACTATACTACTTCACCTGAGTATCCTAGGTGAAGACCAATGGATAGGATTTATTTAATAGTACAGATGGCCAGAAGTTTTGGTATTCAGAGCTGGAACCAAGTTCCATTTAGGCTAAGTTTTCCTTAATACCTAATGCTACAGTGCTGCTTCAAGTTTTGAAGCCAAATCTAGTTTGAGGTTTTAGGTCAGATTCAATAATAGTTAACTGAAAATGGTAGGAATTATACAAGGTCAATTGTCTTTTGGCCACTTTCAAACTAGATCTGGAAAGATTTCTTCTAGATTTGGGTTTTTGCCCATATCTATTTAAAGTTTTACTACAAAAAGAAAACTTCCTGTGGTTACCAGTCTGGGTGCAGCCAGAAGCTGACAGTCATCAAGGGTAATAGTTTTAAAAAAAAAGGAAACACCTGCATTATTAAAACATTTATTGGAAAACAACGTGCCAAATGTACTCTGGAAAAATTCAAGGGAAACTTCAATGAAGTCAATGGAGATATGCCAGACTAATGCAAATGAGATCACAGTCTTGCCCAGTGAACTGAGATAATTTCCTATTGTAAATGTACAATCAAGTGAACTTAAGCATAGTAACAAAAACTTCCAAAATATGTTGTATAAAATCTTTCAGTGGAAAAAAACCAGGCAGATAGACAAAAACCATTATTAATCTAAATTTGAAGAATGTCTCTTTAAAACCTGAGGCATCCTTAAAGCAGTAACTAGGATATACATGTTACTGTAATGACATGGAAACAAGCAGGATTAAAAAATGTAAATAAAGGAACTCTGAGGCCCTGACCTAGAAATGGAATGGACCGAAGACACAAAGAGTACAGTTATTCCTACAACAATACTCTTTCTATAACCTTCCAAAGGATGAGTCTGACAAAACTCCAAAAGAATGAGGAAGCCAAAGGTGCTGACTCTGTGGGCGCTCCAGGGCTCAAGCACTCTCAGAAAAAGAAACAGGGAATGCTCAGCACTTACCAGCCACAGCTGATGGGTGGGGCTTCAGGTCACCTCTTCAGTGGCTGATGGGAGGCACTTGGGGGAAGGCAGAGAGCAACAAGAGAACAGACACTCTTGAGGGGCAGGGTGCCGCAGGGGTGGGAAGAGGTGGAGTCAAGCAGGGCCTCCAAGGAAAGGATGGGGTAGCGACAGGGACTTAGGGTGGAGTACACATCAAGAAAAATAAAAAGCCAGTGCCTGCAGTGATGGCAACCCTATTGCATTGCTGGTATAAAAAGAGAAATGGACAAGCAGCCCCAATCTCTCTAATCCCTAGGCCTAAATACCTCTTTTGAGTGCCAAAACATACCAGATATACTGCCCCTTTTCCATAACTGGGCTTAGCACCCCAAGATTTCTGAGGGTACCACCTTTAATTAGAAGAAATCTCTGGGTATCTTATGAATATTCATTATGGGTGTCGGATGACTTTCTTGGACGCTGTCCCTAGACCACACACAAAGGGCGGGAAGCTTTACGGAAGCTACAGTTAACAAAGTTCCATTGTTCGGATTGCACCAAGAGATGAAACACCCATAACTGCCATGTTAGCAGATTTATACCATAAATTCTGGGTAAGGCTCAAAAAATAAACTTGCCCTGACCGCAGACTCTTGCTTCACCCCTTTTTGGAAAATTACAAGCACAAAGCATGTTGTTCCCCACTTATATCTTATTGCCAGCAGCCATCTTACAGAATCTGGATTCTGTAGGCCCCTTGCGTTACCAGCATATTTCAAATCTATATTAGAAAAATATAAGGATAACATAAAACTATTACTTAACTAAAACGACTCTCATATTCATAGACCAAAATAAGGCAAGTAATGATTAATAGGCTACAAGGACAAATGTTAAAACACTTCTGAACTAATTTAAATGATAATTACTCCATGCCCCAAAATCTCCTCCTTGCATATTAGGGAAGATGTCATGCTAGATTTGTAATAAAACATTTCTGCAAGCTAGCAGTACTAATAGTAAAGCAAAGAATCCCCATATGCTAAGAGCCTGAAGTACCTCTACAATAAATATCTAGAGGTTGATTATAAAGCCCAATTACAATCCTTGAAAAATTATCTTATCGAAAACATTGTTGCAGAATTGGAACTCATAAGGAACGTATACGAGTGGTAATCTCAGCCAGACTTCAACAGCTTCCTCATCCACTCTGAAAACATTGACAGAATTACCTGGAATACTTGTAAAATGGAAAAAGGAACACTTCATACACAGAGCTATTTTATTCATTCACTCTTGGACAAAGAGACCACATTCTGCTGTGTGGCACCAGAGTTTGGCTTTATACCAATATAACTAAGAATAGAATTTGGCCCAATGATTTGTCAATTCAGTATAACTCCTTGACTAATAATATATTAACAAAACATTACACATGAATGTAAAGTTACAAAAATGTTTTATTTCAGAAATATTGTAGCTGAGAAGAAAGAATTACTGAATGTTGAATTTATTATAACCTGATATCTTTAATATTACTGTTCACAAGTAATACATTCTCCTTCTGCTTATCCCTTCCAAAATATTTTTTAGTAACTAATATGGATGCTTAACCATGATCAGTACCAATCACTAAAAACAAAGCCAAGAGTTAACATTACCCACTTAATACAGATAAGGAATCTGGGTGATGCAGAATTATACATTAAGACACTAGGCACATTCTGTTTTGCTTAAGTCTCCACATGATTAGATTTTTTTTGTAAAGTATTATATGTGTTTTGGTGTTGACTAATGATTTTCCATGACACACATTCTCAATAAATAAAAGGACTCATCAAAGTCCATCTGTTATGTCTCCTATTATTTAACTCAGCAACATAGTCTATACTGCTATCACAAGGGGGAAATATCACAATGTCAAAATAATTACAATTAAATATAGAATACAATAAAATGTTATATGATGGTGTTTATCAATTTGAATTGTTGCAAAGTACAATATAGTCCCTAAAATATTACAATGAATAGGAAAATGCAGTATGATCTCAAGTAGTAAACTGGGCTAAATTTTATGTAATGCCCACTTCAAAAGGGTATTTCAAAAAGTACTCAGTGATTAGTGATATCAATGGGCACCTATCAAGGAAATAGAATAGGACTCAAATCAACAGAGCACTTCACCCTTAAAAGTACATGGAACAGCCTTAAAGAGACATATGGCTAATAAATATAATCCAAGCATTCCAATATGAGTGCTACACAAAGAGATTAGAAATAAGAGAAGCAGCTCACGGAATAGAGGGGAAGCTAGAATGCCAAGAAAAGGAGTTTATCTAAGTATCTTAGCTGTTTGGGATAAAAGTGGAGAGGATACTTAGATTCCCCCTTTCTTTGAAGAAATAAGTAACCTAATGGTTTTAGAATGGCAGTAACATGTTAGCGGCAATCATTTATATGGTCTTGCCAAAAATATATAGAATTTCCTTCACTACATCTTTCTCATTTATCATCTCTACATATTTACTGAAGAATCTAGAATTCATGTACCAGCCATAATGCCATTTCCAGAGTCATTGATACACTTTTGTTTCCAAGAATCTATTTAAAATGAACAGGCATTTTCCGTTCTCTTTTCAAGTCTCTACCTGGTCTTCTGTTCTTACCAAGCTTAACTGAGTCTTGATTCTAATGCTTAACTGATCTTGATTCCTGCCTTATGGCTTTCCAAATCTAGTGTTTAAGAAACAGAATTGATTGTTGCCAGCTTTGCTGGGTTCAGACATAGACTCATTTCAACAGTACATAACAGCCCGGAAGCGTGAAGCACTTAGATAATGCAGGTATCTTAAATAGAATGAATTTTCACAGCATAGCTTGAATTCAGACTGCTGCAGATGTATCAACTATTGTTTGGTTTGTCTGTTTCTCAAGCAATTCCCTACAAACAAAACTGAAAACTCATTACAACACACTGAACCAAATTCATCCCTGGTGGATCTCTATTAACCTCAGAGGCAAATTGGGCAAGCCACAACAATGCACAAATTTAAACCCACATACATCAATAACATCACCAGTTTACAAATGAAGAGACAATCTAAACCCTTTCACAGCAAAACAGCAAGGCTACATCTAGATTGGCATGATTTTCCAGAAATGCTTTTAACGGAAAAGTTTTCCATTAAAAGCATTTTTGGAAAAGAGCGTCTAGATTGGCAGGACGCTTTTCCGCAAAAGCACTTTTTGCGGAAAAGCGTCCTCGGCCAATCTAGACGCGCTTTTCCGCAAAAAAGCCCCGATCGCCATTTTCGTGATCGGGGCTTTTTTGCAGAAAAGAAATCGCTGCTGTCTACACTGGCCCTTTTGCACAAAAGTCTTTTGGAAAAAGACTTTTGCCCGAACGGGAGCAGCATAGTTTTTCCGCAAAAGCACTGACAATCTTACATGAGATCGTCAGTGCTTTTGCGGAAATTCAAGCGGAGAGTGTAGACAGCTGGCAAGTTTTTCTGCAAAAGCAGATGATTTTGTGGAAAAACTTGCCAGTCTAGACACAGCCTTATAGTATCCCTCAAAGGTTAGCAGTGAACTTCTTCAGGCAGCAGCAAGAGCCAGAGTCTGCTTCCGAGGGTGCAGCAGGCATCCCTTTGAATGATAAGAATGGCTGAATCTTGTCTCTGAATCAGAGGGTTGTTAAGTTTCCTCTTCCCATCACCCTGATAGTTGGGAGTTCAAAGAGGCATTTGAATAGGTAATTTCTGTATTCATGGTTGTTCATGATTTTAAGTAATCCTTGTGATTCAACCAATGCCCACCTCATAGGTGGGCTCCTGCCAATTTCCCTGTATTGACCACAGGCAACCATTCTATTTTCACTGTAAATTCCAGGTACCATGAGACAGTTGACTGGTTCTCACTGGATGTAAGGAAATTAGCAAGGACAGTGAATCCAAGGGTACGTCTAGACTACATGGCTCCGTCAACAGAGCCGTGTAAAGGAGTTTACTCGGCGTAGTCAAAGAAGCAGGGATTTTAATAATCCCTGCTTCATTAAAATAAAAATGGCTACCGCACTGTGCCGACGATCAGCTGATCCAGCACAGTGTGGCAGTCTAGATGCAGCACGGTCGACAAGGGAAGCCTTTGTCGACTGCTCTGGTAACCCTAGTTTCACAAGGCATACCGGAGCAGTCGACAAAGGCTTCCCTTGTCTACCATGCCACATCTAGACTGCCGCATTATGCCGGATCAGCTGATCATTGGCACAGTGCGGTGGCCATTTTTATTTTAATGATTTAAATAATCCCCGCTTCTTTTACTATGCTGAGTAAACTACTTTACATGGCTCATTCGATGGAGCCACGTAGTCTAGACATATCCCAAGAGATTTCATTATTGAATTCGATGATCAAGGCAACCACAATTCTGAAAGTTCATTTTGAATACCTGAATTCATAGATTTATATTTTCAAGTTTTCAGAGAAGGGCATTAAGAAAATATAATTTTCTTATAATGTAAGCTCCATAAAAATGTACCTTGATAATGTAGTAGTTGTAATCTTTTAGCAACATAAAACAACTCTAAGGGCTCATCTAGACTACATCCCTCTTTCGAAAGAGCGATGTAAATGAAGCACTTCGAAAGTGCAAATGAAGCAGGGATATAAATATCCCGTGCTTCATTTGCATAATTGCATCCCGGGGTCTTTCGAAAAGGGTATTTAGAAAGTGAAACTGCAGTCTAGACGTGGTTCATTGGAAAAAAGCCAACCCTTTTTCGAAAGATCCCAAAGGAATACGGGATCTTTGAAAAACAGTTTTTTTTACCCCCAAAAGAACCGCGTCTCGACTGCAGTTTCACTTTCGAAATACCCTTTTTCGAAAGACACCTGCGACGCAATTATGCAAAGGAAGCATGGGATATTTAAATCCCTGCTTCATTTGCACTTTGAAGTGCTTCATTTACATCCCTCTTTCAAAACAAGGATGTAGTCTAGACGAGCCCTAAAAGATGCAGCTAGCCTACTATGTAAAGGATAAGAAGGACTTTACCTTTTTTCCCACTCCTTCATATGGGAATCTCCTCTACTTAATTAAAAAATGTAATAGAGAGTAGGCACCTATCAT